>NC_134486.1:112677297-113277297 GCF_040206685.1 Ascaphus truei | reverse complement strand
GAATGATGGTCGCTGCTTGCCACTACCCTCGACGACGGCCGGAGGATCAGCTCTTCGCCTTGGAAAGCGTGGCCCAAGACGAACAATGGTTGGGCTACGAAGTACTGGCCTCCATGAAGAAATGGCCCAGGAAGATTCCGGATCGCACCTGGGTGTACGTGCGGAATATCTCCCCTTATCCCATGAATATTGATCGGCGTCAGATGCTGGGGAGAATATACCCTGTGGCTCCCGAGGAGAAGCCCTCGACGAAACGACCCAAGTACTCTCCTCCTACCTCTGATTCGTTGTTGGAATTCGACTTCGGAGACTCTCCGCTCCCGGATGAATGGAGGAAGAGACTGCAAGTCGAGCTACAAGACCGAAGGAGCGTGTTCTCCACTAGTGATATGGATGTGGGGTGCAGTCGCAGTGCCCACCATACAATCCGAATGAGCGACGCTACCCCCTTCCGGGAGCGCTCCCGCCGGCTCGCACCCCGGGACGTCGAAGAGGTGAGGAGATTACTCGCCGAGATGGAGGGGGCTGGCATCGTGCAAGGATCTCGTAGCCCTTACGCCTCACCCATCGTGGTAGTCCGCAAAAAGAACGGGACGGTCCGTCTCTGTGTGGATTACAGAACCCTGAATACCCGCACCATCCCCGATCAGTACACACTGCCCCGAATCGAGGATCTCTTGAACGCTCTGACGGGAAGTAAATGGTTCAGTGTGCTCGATCTTAGGTCCGGGTACTACCAAGTGCCCATGGGCCAGGAGGACCAAGAAAAGACTGCCTTCATCTGCCCCTTTAGGATTTTATCAATTTACCCGCATGCCGCAAGGGATCTGCGGGGCCCCGGCCACATTCCAGAGATTGATGGAAAAGACTCTCGGAGACCTGAACCCGCAAGAATGCTTAGTGTACCTGGATGACATTATAGTGTTCGGGCGTACTCTAGAGGAACACTCCGAGAGGCTGATGAAGGTACTGGATAGACTTCAGGAGGAGGGCCTCAAACTGTCTCTGGACAAATGCAAGTTCTGTCGGTCCTCCGTGACGTATGTGGGCCACATCGTGTCGGCTGAAGGAGTGTCCACCGATCCAGGGAAGATAGAGGCTGTGGTGAATTGGCCTAGACCCCATAATGTCCAAGAGTTGCGGTCCTTCTTGGGATTTTGTGGCTACTACCGGCGGTTCGTGGAAGGCTATTCCAGCAAAGTTGAACAATCTTTTAAAGATCTATCCGGGAGAGACAGAACGAAAAGGGGTCACGGCGCAAACGCCCTTTGGGGAGAAATGGACCCCAGAATGTGAACAGGCATTCCTGAACTTAAAAACCAGCCTCACCCAGGCCCCGGTCTTGGCCTATGCAGATCCGGAACATGAATACGTCCTACATGTAGACGCCAGCCTTAGTGGGCTGGGGGCTGTCCTGCATCAGAAGTACGAAACGGGGCTCCGCCCAGTGGCATATGCGAGCCGAAGCTTGACACCTAGTGAGCAGAACTATCCGGTCCATAAACTGGAATTTTTGGCCTTGAAATGGGCAGTGGTGGACAAGCTGCACGACTACCTGTATGGGGTACAGTTCGAAGTACGCACGGACAATAATCCCATGACCTATATAAATACGTCCGCCAAATTGGACGCTACGGGACACCGTTGGTTAGCTGCCCTGGCCAACTACAGTTTCAATCTTAAATACAAACCAGGACCCACTAACATAGGGGCCGACGCCCTGTCTCGTCGACCCGGCCTTCAATCCACCCCTGATGAGGAAGTATGGGAAGAAATACCGGGTCCCGGAATCCGTGCTCTCTGCTCTGTGGCTGCGGTAGTCAATAATCAGGTGGCATTCTCGGAACTACGGGTTGCTGATTCTTTAGGATGCCACTCGCGAGCCATTCCCCGGGCCTATCAGGGTCGAGAAGGGAATGAATATCACGGAAGATAACATCATCTCGTGGAGGGATCTAGTGCATTACCAGACTCAAGACCCGATAGTGGAGCTGGCCCGTCAAGCGGTACAACAAGAAAATCCCTCTATACTCAAGCAAGCCCCCAAAAACTTGGTGAAACTCCTGTTGAATGAGTTTGGAAAGTTCGAAATGGACAATTGTTTGTTATATCGGGTGATCCCATATCACAACCATCCCGATCGGCGTCAGCTGTTCCTGCCGGAGCGCTTGAGGAACATGGTCCTTCGGGCCCTCCACGATGACCATGGCCATCTGGGCATTGATAAGACGTTCGGGCTACTACAGGATAGATTCTACTGGCCTAGGATGAGAGAGTCCGTGGATCAGCATTGTCGAAGGTGTAATCACTGCTTACAAAGGAAAACACTGCCCACAAGGGCGGCTCCCATGGCACACTTGAAAAGTTCGGGCCCCATGGATCTGGTGTGTATGGATTTTCTCTGTATTGAACCCGACAGCCGGGGCATTAGCAATGTACTAGTGATTACTGACCACTACACCAGGTACGCCCAGGCGTTCCCTACGAAAGATCAGAAGGCCGTAACGGTGGCCCGAGTCCTGTGGGAAAAGTATTTCATTCATTATGGACTACCAAATCGCCTCCACTCTGATCAGGGCAGGGACTTTGAGAGTACACTGATAAAGGAATTGCTAACACTACTGAACATTGCCAAGTCACGTACCACCCCGTACCACCCCGAAGGGGATGCTTTGCCCGAACGGTTCAACCGCACTTTATTAGATATGTTAGGAACCCTGACAGGCTCACAAAAGACGGAGTGGAGTAAGCACGTGGAGACATTGGTACATGCTTATAATTGTACCCGGCATGAGTCCACCGGGTACACCCCGTAGTTTTTGATGTTCGGAAGAGAAGCCCGATTACCGGTGGATGTGCGACTGCGGATATCTACCGATGGGGTATCCAACAGAACGCACTTCCGATACGTACAGCGGTTACGGGATAGTCTGCAGCAAGCCTATAAATTGGCTGAAAGAGCGACAGCGCAATTGAATGCGGGAAATAAAAGACGCTATGATCACAAAGTGCGTCACAAGGAAATTCACCCCGGGGATGCGGTTCTCTTACGCAACTTAGGTGTTCCTGGGAAACATAAATTGGCTGACCGTTGGCGGGAAGGTGTGTACGAGGTGGAGTCACAGATGCTTGGCCTTCCCGTGTATCGGATCAAGGACTCAAAAGGCCGCGTAAAAGTGTGGCATAGGAATCACCTGCTTCCCATACCTCAAGTAGGGAACGACGAGTTGGAACTACCCGCTACACCAATAGATGGAGAAGTTGGAAACCCAGAGGATGGCCTAGAGACTGTAAAACTTGCCACCTCTGAAGATCCGATGGAAGGAACCTCTCAAAGGGGCCTTCCGGCCGCGGGGGCATCTCCCGAAGGAGCTACGGGTAAAGAGCCTCTTGGCCCGAACATTGACAATCTGACTCCAATGAGTCAGTCATTAGATCCACAAAGCCCATGTTTCACACCCCAGAGAGACTTTACGAATGCTGAAAACCCCTCAAGGGTAGAGATGGAAACACCAGTTGAGACTGGATACTCTGCTGAGGAAGCCAAGGAGAACCAACCTCGGCGAAGCCAAAGAACCAGTCAGCCTCCCATGAGAATGGCGTACGATCAATTTGGGGCACCCCATTATGAGGCTCAGCAGTGGGCTCGGCATAGAATGCAATCTATGGTAGTACTGTTCAATGAAATGTGTAACCTAATTTAAGGGAAAAGGGCTGTGTAAATAAGTTCATATATGTAGGTAGTCCAGCGGGGACGTTGGATTCTGGAGAGGGGAGAATGTAAGGATGTATATATATGTGTGGGTTCCGCGCTGTTACAAATGCTGGAAGCGCCATACTGTTCTTTTGCCAGTAAGGTCACTGTGAATAGTAAGGCTGCGCATGCGCGAGGAAAGCGCGCGAACGGCAACCAATCCGGCGGGACTTTGGGGGTTGAACTCTGAACTGTGAACTGTGGAGGAGTCAGCAGAGGCTGGGGACCAATACGGTGTGAGACTCTGGACAGGGAGAGACAGGAAGCGTGTGGGCGGACACACGAGTGAGAGAGGAGAAGGAGGAAGGTGGAGGAACCTCGTGTGTGCGAGCGGAGGGTCAGTGACCCTTCCGCTTAGGACAGATACATTTCCCCCAGCCCCCAGGAGTATAACAGAAAAAAGGGGGGGGGGGATTCGAGCACTGCAAAAACGACACTCTGGCTAGGGCATGTGCAAAAAGGTGAAAAAAGGCTTTATTGTGGCTTAAACCGCCATTAAAATTACATGTCCACCGTCCTCTGACGCGTTTCGTTCCCGACGGAACTTTATCAAAGAGTATTCCTTGTGTCTGCCAGACTCCTCTTTTATAGCCCTAATTGCTTAATTGAAGCAGGTGAAGGGTGTTGCCCATGTGTGGCCTCACCTGTTAGGTCACTGCACTATTGCAGTCCTATTGCTTATGTATTGTTACCTCATGTATATAATGATGTGTAATTACAGCACTCAGGGGGTTAAGAAATACTGAAGAGGCATAACTATAAATCCTCAAATTCATCTTGATTCTAACTACAAGTTGCTGTGGCAGTATATAAGCAACTATGATGGTACCTGCACAGGCATATAATGTTGGAGTCTGGTTTCTACAGGAATATGATACAAGGAGAATACATGAGTTTAAAACAATGTAGGATACTTACAAAAAATCCTTTATAAAAGACTTTCCCTTGACAGAGAAAGACACCTATTAAAATAAAATCAAATCATCAAGACTGTTAATTGAGACCGAATAAAGATATTTTAAGCATATATAAACCTAAAGAAAAAACAGAGAAAAAAGACATATTTTAGCAAAATAGACAAAGACATGAAAAAAATGATAAAAAAAATGATAAAAAAAATGATGAAAAAAAATATAATAAGAAAAATTATTGGAAACCATTATGGATAACAAATCCTACTACATTAATATTATTTATATTTAGAGATAATCATGTTTTTATCAGAGACTTTGGAGTGGAAATTTGATATGTTACTATTTTTTACCATATGACAATAAACATAACTATAATGTCGCTAGCTTTCACAGTTAGTCGCATGAACCAATTATCGATACATTTTTACTTAAATAATACCCTCTATAATTATTCATATCTGGTTTTGTTCTCATCGGTTCCTCACTCTCAACTCTTTCCACCCTTAACTGTCATTTACAGGAAGTGGACCAGTTCCCAGTCTACATTTAATCCGGAGGGGTGGAGACTATTCATACAGTAGATCCACATCATTTCTCTCTTATTCAACTGTTTTAGTCTGTCCCCTCCCCTCTTTGCCACTGGTACGTGTTCCAGGCCTGAAAAAGAGAACCCCTCAAGTCCACCCTTAGGGCACCTGATAAAGTGTCTTGGAACGGGGTGCAACGTGTCATTTTTCTTTATAAGCCGCACGTGCTCTTGGATTCTGAGCTTTAAAGCTCTTGTTGTGCGTCCGATATAAACCATTTTGCACCTACACGTAATCATATACACCACGTAGCTAGTATTGCAGTTGATAAATGTCTGTATTTTTTTGGTTCCCTTCGGTTTGATACTTTTAATCTCTTTTAATGCATTTGAATATTGGCAGACATTGCACCGGCTGCATTTGTAAAAACCTTTAGGTATGTTTCGTATGCCATCGGAAACCTTTGATGAAAACAGACTCGGTGATAGATACGCTGCCACAGATTTAGCTTTGCGGAAGACTAGTTTTGGCCCTTTCTCAGTGATTGATTTAAGATCTTGGTCTAGTTTAAGCGTGTCCCAGTGTTTTTCCACTATTGATCTAATAATGTGTGATTGTTTACTCTGCTGAGTAATGAAGAGTGGTAATGGTGTACCACCCTCCTTACCCCACTGATTCCTTCTGCCAGTATTTGTGGAGAGTAGATCCTCTCTTTCCATGGTCTTTACCAGAGCTAGAGTGTCTAAAAGCTCTTTTTCTTTGTATCCTCTCTCCACAAATCTTGCAACAAGTTTTTTTGACTGTACTTCAAAGTTCTCTTCCGTGGAGCACAATCTTTTTAAGCGCATTAATTGTCCCTTGGGTATGCCCCTCTTTAGTGGTGCAGCATGATTGCTGCTTGCCATCAGATAAGTGTTCCTCGAGTTGGGCTTCCTGTACACATCGGTCTGAATCTCTCCCTCCATATCTATATAAATCATAAGGTCTAAATAACAAATGTGGTGAATACTGTGATCATATGTGAAGTGTAAATTATAATCATTAATATTTAAAGACTGGATAAAGGTATCCAGAGCAAGTGCATCACCCTCCCATTTTTTTTATCATTTTTTTCATGTCTTTGTCTATTTTGCTAAAATATGTCTTTTTTCTCTGTTTTTTCTTTAGGTTTATATATGCTTAAAATATCTTTATTCGGTCTCAATTAACAGTCTTGATGATTTGATTTTATTTTAATAGGTGTCTTTCTCTGTCAAGGGAAAGTCTTTTATAAAGGATTTTTTGTAAGTATCCTACATTGTTTTAAACTCATGTATTCTCCTTGTATCATATTCCTGTAGAAACCAGACTCCAACATTATATGCCTGTGCAGGTACCATCATAGTTGCTTATATACTGCCACAGCAACTTGTAGTTAGAATCAAGATGAATTTGAGGATTTATAGTTATGCCTCTTCAGTATTTCTTAACCCCCTGAGTGCTGTAATTACACATCATTATATACATGAGGTAACAATACATAAGCAATAGGACTGCAATAGTGCAGTGACCTAACAGGTGAGGCCACACATGGGCAACACCCTTCACCTGCTTCAATTAAGCAATTAGGGCTATAAAAGAGGAGTCTGGTAGACACAAGGAATACTCTTTGATAAAGTTCCGTCGGGAACGAAACGCGTCAGAGGACGGTGGACATGTAATTTTAATGGCGGTTTAAGCCACAATAAAGCCTTTTTTCACCTTTTTGCACATGCCCTAGCCAGAGTGTCGTTTTTGCAGTGCTCGAATCCCCCCCCCCCTTTTTTTCTATTGTACCTTCTATCGGGACGGATGCACGCAGTGGAGCGGAGCTGTTCTCTGTTACACAGGATACGGAAGCAGCAGCAGGCACATCCGGGGGTCACAGGTCGCTGTGTACCACGAGGGCTACCAGAAAAGACCGCCAGTGGAGGATAGGATCCCCGGTTAGCAAGCAGCTGTACGGAGTGCTGCAGGACATCGCAGACCACGGAATACAGAGAGGCCCACCAGAGAAGGGACCGCCGGTTGGATACACGCTCACCGGTCAGGTTAGACGGCTTCACGTCCGTGTACGGGTGATTTAACCCATTGCGATAAACCTACTGCTTGCTGCTCTTTATTCGTTATTATATTCCTTAGGTGACAGAGTACTCCGCTTGTCTTATATTAAGAAACAATCCAGACTTGCCAGTAAGGTTTGTTTAGAGCACCCAATTTAGGGGTCATCCCCTTACTTACCTACTCCCAGGAGTATAACCCCTGTCACCGTAGGGTGCCGCTTTTGTAGGGACGGCCGTAGCATTTAGGGAAGCATCCCATTAGTGCTGGTTCAACTACAAGAGTTGCGGACGCCATCTTGGTCTGGAGAGCAGACCGTACAGCAGAGCAGAGTGTCGGCGCAAGGCTGGAGCAACACTACGGACCCTTTGTGAAGTGGTGTGGTCACCGCAGTGACCGGGAGGTATTGTTAGTCATCAAGTGCACCTACACCGGTCACCAGGCGCTGATCCCGCCTCCCACTAACTAATTGGGGGCACTAGTGTGCCAGTAAACTATGCAATACAACTACTAGTTGCCGGACATACTCCTTGGGAGAGTGGCAGGGCCACCTGTGTACAGGACATTAACCCTATAAAGGTGTGGCCGAGCCACAGTGTGTAATGGTTGATTATAAAGTGTAAGGGTTCTATGCATGTTATGTGAATGTTGCATTATCGTATTAGTTAGTCTCATAGTAAAAGGTTGCTTGTTGCACAGTACAGTTGTTATGTTTCTTGCTCAGGGTAGATTCTCTACAATGGGGATCCTGGGTAAGTGGAGGCGCTGCACCATGATAAGAGAGGGTAAGACCCCAGGCTCCCAAACAGCGGAGGCTTAGAGCTCCTGGAGCCACAGGTAAAACACAGCATTAGTAGTTCCTTTGTGCAGGGGTTCACAAAAAGGGCTACACAAGCAAACACTCAAAATGGCTGCTGAGCCAAAATGGTGGTGATGATAGTCTGCTTTCATATAGCCTAAGCCACACCCCTTATCTCCAATCTTCACAGCACTTATCGCTTTTTCAGCTAAGCTCTGAATAGTTTATACCGGCTCTCCCCAAGCCCGATTTGCCATGGTTTTACCTGACTGTTTTGCCTTATGCTTACTGGGATAAGCATGCTGCCTGCCGACCCTCTGTCAGGCAGTCAAGCATCGCTTCATGCCCAATTCCTCCACTCCTCTTCTGCCCTGGACAGTGCCCAACCATCATCTCTCTGGAACAGCTTCACCCTCCGCGCCAGGCTAGCTCTGCCACCAACTTCTTCTCTCCTCTAAGCTTGTCCACACCAAGCTTCTTCTTTAACATCACTATAGTATCCCCTCCCCCCCCCAGGCTGCCCACTTTTGCTCTCACATGCCTGATGTGCTGTGGGCATTCATTGCTGTCTAGTCACAATCCTTTTGGACATCCCAAATTCCAATACTTTATCCATAGCGTTACATCCTTTAGTTTGCCCAGAGGAAGGACAGTGCTGCAGCCATGGTTCCTCACAGGTTTCCATCACATGGGGTGTTTCCTGTCCTGTGTGCTGCTGTACACCCTCCGTGAGGTAGAGAATTTAACCTCTTTGGCTTCTTCCCCCTTTGCCTTACACATTCTATCTTAAGTTAGAATTCCAAAGTTCCTATCTCAAACAATCGTTTCCAAGCTTTGCCTGCGTATACTGTACATGCAACAATTGGAAGTCAGAATGCCTCTGATTGTCATGAGGGGGCATAGCAATTCTACCCCAGGTATTCAGTCTGCATCATTGCAATGGGCTGCGTATTCATCGGCTAGGCCTTGCCTTTAAATAGCCTCTTTTTTCCAGCCTCCATTGTGAGCTGTGACCTCAGAATCACCACCCCTCCTCCTCCTCTTTATCATATTCGCACCCTTAGTATTCGCCTCTTAACAGAGATAGGCGAATGTGTCAAAATTGAAACCACATATTTTAGCTTTTTTTCCCCGCAAAATCCATTTCACAGATGGATATTCGTAGGCACTTTTGACAGTTAAAGATTTATGCAAATGCTTGTGAATCCACCATCATTTCTCCTTTGTGATAATGTCATACAATCTACTCATGAAATGTTATATTAAGTTTGTTTAGCAAATGTTACGACATTCAATTAATGCAGTACCTCTAGACCCTGAAATATGAGTTTTGGAGGAGAGAGTGGCCGAGATCTAATTTACTTGACTCCCAAATACTATAAATATCCCCTCAAATCCACCTTGAAATAACTTGTGGAGAGACAACCTGTGCACGAATTGAGCACACGTGAGAAATATGCAAAGTATATTTAAATAACTCACACCCCACACTTGCTAAAAGATTTCCACAAGACTTATCCTGAAAAGCTAGGTCCTAAGGAACCTTGTGAGTAAAGGAGTACTATCAAGCCCATCAGGATCAGAACCGACAACTTCTGCTCTTCGGGACAGCAGTTCTAGATGTGAGATAAACCAGCTGTCGGGTAGCACCACTGTCGCAGCATATTTTTGTGCTTTATTGCTCACAAATGTAGCTAATCATACTCATGGACAGTATTCCACCTGGCTTCCTTCCTATACTTTGCTTATCCTATTAGCATATCTCTCAGGTATCTCAGGTGTGCTCCTTCTTGCGCACAAGGCACATTGAACTGGCAACCAGGAACTGGAAGTGGCCTGGTTTTAAAGGAAGTCACGGGACTGTCCATGACTGTGATTAACTACAGGTGTGAGCAGTAGAGCTCAAACGTATGCACAACAATAGAGCTATCCAACAGTTGGTTTAGCTCCCTGTTGAAGCTGCTGCACTGAATAGTAGAGGTTGTGAGTTATGAAGCTGATGAGCCTGACAGCACTGCCTTTATTCACAAGGTGACTTTGGACATGGCTTGTCAAGATAGGTCTTGTGAAAATCTTTTAGGAGGTGAGATGTGAGTCATTTAAATATACTTTGTGTATCCTATTGGCATATGTCCCATGGGCTCCTTTTTAAGCACAGATGTCTCTCCAAAAGTTATTTAAAGGTGGGTTTGAAGGGATAATCAGGGCCGGCTGGGATGTTTCCGGGGCTTGGTGCTGGGACATGTGCAGGGCCTCGGTTCTTACCGGCTCTGGCGGCATCTCCCCTTGCATAGTTCAGTCATCATGGTACTGCAATGTCAAATGGCGTCCCGGGGCCATGATGATTTGTCCCTGCATGAGGAGATGCCGCTGGAGAAGGTAAGGGTTATGGTGGCCCTGCACTCTCTCCAAACAGTTTAATTGTTGTGGGGGAGAGTGTGGAGTCCCTGTAACCCTGTGGCTCGATGCAGTGGCACCGATGGCACCACCATCATGTCGGCCCTGAGGGATATATATATAGCACTTGGGACTCTACTAAAATGTTTGTCTTTCTCCTCTCCAGCAAAACCCATATTTCAGGGTCTGGAAGCTCTGCGTGAATTGAATGTTGTAACATTCACAAACGAATGTAACATAACAATTTGGGAGTGGATTTTTTTACATTTGCAATTGAATGTGCAAATAGTGGTGGCTGACGGTATTGCAAGCATTTGAACAAAGGAAGGCATATGTTCATTTTTAGATTGATCTGCTAATGTCCACGACTGAAAATAACTCCCAATTTCGCAGAAAATTTGAATGTTCATGAAAAATGTGCCCATCTCTACCTCTTAACACTTCACACTAAACATTCTACGTTAGTTTAGTCAGACAAAGTTCCTAACTAAACCAAGTATTACCTGCGCACACATGCGACAAACCAGCCCTTTTTCTTTTTGGTGTTTTGTTACGTTAATGACAATGGCATACATAGCTTAATGATATAGGACTACAGGGGAAAATCATAAGTTACTAGATTTTATAAGAGTTTAATTATGCAGACCAGAAGAAATAGAAATGTACTCATTTTTACACAAGAAGCAAGTACATGAACATTTTAATTTAAGGGTGATTACATTTTCCTAATGAAGTCAAGTTTGAAAGATAATTTAAAACTATTGTTTTGTCAGGGGAACAGGAATGTAGTAGCTAATAGTATATATAGTAGTAATAATTGGTGCTATTGTGCAGTACAGCTTGTTCAGACCTGTTAAGTCTCACTCGATTTGCGCGATTATCACGCATTAGGACTGTGTCTCTATCTCATGCAGCATGAGATACATCTCATGATCCTGGGAGACTCTAAGACAGAGTACTGACCCTGTCCCCATGCATCATAACCCTAGCCCTGACATCACACTCCGCATCCAAACATAATTACCAGGTTGCTAATGTCATGGATCCCTGGCAGAAACTCAGGAGTTATGTATCCCTTGCTCCACAGCCGGCGAGGTGTCAAGAGCAAATCTCACAAATGTGTGAGGCTCAGTCTCATGCTCCAGAGTGGGGGACCCTTAAATGCTCTGCATATTGACTTTTCTCTGAACATGAACTTCTACATTAAGGACATGCATATTTCCTCTTTGTGTTTGTGTTCCTGAAGCTGAAAATATTTTCCTAATCATTCAGGAAACACTTCAGATTTTCGTTTGATCTACTTACTGTGGGCAATGCTTCTGTGGGGTGTGGCTGGGAATTTCATCAAATTACTTTTTAATGATTGAACAAGCCTGCTTGTGTAAGAGGTGTACATTTTCTCATGTTCATCACAGAAAAGTTTCAAAGCTTTGACATTAAGTAGTTATATACTTTAAAATAATTACATTTATTTGAGCTATGACAATCTATTTATTCTGAATAGTTATTACTGAGAGATTCCTTGGCAAAGACTGGATTGCCTGTATGTGTACAGTTGTGCCTGTTTCAGACAGATAACGTTCTGCGAATAGCAATAGAATGTATTAGAACAAAATGATTATCCTTCTTTTTACTTGTTTTGTTTTACAACTTCAATTTTTGTTGGGTTTTATCACTCATACATTGTGTCACAAACCATTGTCATATGAATATACATCAACCCAAAATTTACCGATGAAAATGGACAGACACGAGACAGCATCGGGAGACGACACTAAACACGGGACAAGATAAACCGGACATACAAGACCAGTGATCCTTCTTTTTACTATATCATAATTTCACAAACTTCAAAGGTGTGTGTTTGTGTGCATATGTGTATGTATACACACACATATACGTACATATATATACACACACATATATATATATATACACACACACACACGTCTGTATGTGTGTGTATATATATGCGTGTGTGTGTGTGTATATATATATATATATATAATATATACACACGCACACACACATGTATATATATATATATGTAGCAAGGTACCCCTTGGCTACTATTCTACCCAATGGGCCTTGCTGTAAACCCTGGTATTTACAGGTTTGTCAGTAGTTGGTATGGAGTTTTCCCCTCACCTTTGGTACTGCACTTGAGTGATAGCAGGGGGTGGTACATCCTGTATTAGCTGGGGCATCGGGGTGCCCGCCTTCTGGCTGTACTTAAGGGCAGGACTGCCCTAAAGTTGGAGGTTGGTCCTTCCCTCTGAGGAAGGCAGATCACACGACTGGGAGCCTGAAATTGGGGCCTTCCCATGTGCTCTTCCATACGGGGAAAAGTGAGTGTGAACCAATACCACTGCCTCCACTAGGGAGGTGGGGAAGAGCTAGGACAGCTGCGGGTGCCCTTGGCCTGTAGTGGCGGTCCAGGGACCATCTTCAGTGATAGCTGATTTGAGAGACTGTATCCGGCAGAAGACTACTGAGTACCTGTTGTGTTACTGCAGATTTTAATAACATATTAATAAACCGTTCCTATTTACAATATATCTCCGGCCCGGTGTGTGATCTAACTGGGGAGAGAGGTAATCAGTGTAATGGCTTACACTCACAGTGCTAAGGACTTAGAGGCTGTGTATGGGCTTTCGAGGCTCCAAACGATTCAGTGTATACCAGTGTTAGCATGGACTTTTGATTTGCTGGTATCCGGAGGGCTATCACTTCCTGTTGCAGAGGTGACCAGGTCCCACTTCCGCAGAGTGGGGAGAGGCGACGTCGGATAACGCTGGGACCTCATGATGCAGTGAATGGACCGCGCAGTTGGTGATTGAGATTTTTCTCATACACGCTCGAAATCTTGCTATTTTTGTGAGTGGGCACTTGTCTGATTTTATGTCCCATAAACATTGTTTTTTATGATAATACACTAGGTGTGCGCCTGTGTTTTTTTTTTTTCTCTTTTTAGATTTCTACAGGGACTAGTGATCCCATATCGGGCTGCAGACACCTCGGTGGAGTATACTTTGGGACTGAATTGGACACTCATCGATTGGTCTTATTCTTTTTCATTTTTTATATATTTTAATATTTTTTTATATGTATTGATTTATTATTGTATATATGCCATTTATGTTTTAGTGACTAGCGGTTAGAGCATTTTATTATACACATTTACCCTTGGATTATTTTTTGATACACCTTTTGGGTATATTTTATTCAATCAGCTTACTTCTAGACATACTATCCCACAATATACTATATGTAGGGATATATGTGCTACTTTTTTTCATTTGATATATATATATATATATATATATATATATATATATATATATATATATATATATATACACACACACACACACTCACGTGTGTATGTGTATATATACTGTATGTGTATATATACTTTATGTATCATGACAAATAACAATAAGGAGATTTGCAGTCTACAGTATAATGTGTTTGTGGTTGAAGTCATTTTATGTCTGGCTGGAGGAGTTGATGTCCGGCTGTAGCTGAAGGTTTTCAATGCAGCCCAGGCATTGATAGCAACATAATGTCATGTTCGGAGGGAATTATTATTAGTATAGACTAAATCTATTCTACATAGTTTTTATTTTAATGTTACTGGTCCAAATTCCTGGGCATTCACAGGCCATTAATGCCTGGAATTTAGACCAAGGTTTCTGAATGTTCAGATGTTTTCACTTACAGTCCATGTTATAGCTTCTCTGGAAGCTTATGTGACTGTTACTAAACCCAGAACGTGTGTGACTGTTCACACTGGCTGCAGGAGAACTAGCTTCCTATTTTAACGTTCTCCTTTCTTCTGCTTTGATCTGTGTGACAGGTATGTAAATGGCATACTGTGGAAAAAATATGCATTATACATCTAACGTAACATTGAGCAGAAATTGTATCATGACTAGCTGACAAGAACCTTGGAAAGTTCTTCCAGGAATTTAATTTTTAATGAAATATACTGTACTGACAGAAAGACGGAGAAAACTCAAATACGATTCCTGCACTGAGATATGCAAGTAACAGCCGTCTCTAAAACAAAAAGTGTTGGTGCATTCCATTTTAAAACAAAACAAAATAACTTTCCGAGAACACCATAAAAAAAACCATTGGGGGCCACAGCAGCAATTATTATTACTCCCACTGGCACATTGCAGCGGGACAAGCGTAATGTGTCAACTGGAGTAGTCTCCTCTCTGTAAAATTGGAGGGGTCTGGAGTAACCCGTTTTTTAACCTACTGCAACACCAGCGGAGCTAAAGTTGTATCTGTATGAACATACACACATTCATTTATTGCGAAAATATAATTCTTTTGACAGAGATAGTAAATATATTCAAGTAAAATGCAAAGAAAAAACACCTTAAGATAAAGGCAACATGTCAGCTCCAAATAATTACTACATTCACAAATGCATATGTAACACTCCTATGAACAGACATAAGTATATTGATGGACATGCCCTCCGGCCAATGACTGTGAACCAAGGAATGGACTGATATCATAGGATACCAAGAAGAATGACATCACAGATGGATGAGCGATGAGAGATATAGGTGAAGAGGAGCACATAAGCTAGGGGAAATCTGTCAGGAGAGAGAGGACCTATCCTGAGGTGTCTGACGAGTGATACAGCTTCCTTCCTATTCTGGCAGAACAACATGTACCGAGGATAGCGGATATGATTCAGGAGGATACATCTCGTGATGGAAGGAAACCTATGGACGCTGGGGTTCCGAAGCTGTGAGTAGTGGAAGTTGAAACGCAGCAAGGGAATTGCTCCTACACCTCATCAGTATCCTTTCACCATACATGGCTACTGCCATTCTTTGAGAAGTACCAGTCTTGCAACCATTAACACACACACCTCTACATGAGCTCCAAAGCTGTGCCTGCACCAACAGTGGCCCATTAGTTAGCACACGGACCACCGGGACTGAGTACGAGACACTGGTGCACAATTGTACTGTAGGGTACATTACTATTCTCTCTGTACGATTGTCATAAGTATTTTTAATGGTCGACCAATTGTGAGGGGTACTGTGTGATTTCTGTAATCTCTTCTTATAAACTACCATTCTTAATAAGATACGTGTTCATCTGTATTGTCTTTCCCCAGTCTGGTTTGTCACCGGCTGCATATTCTCTATCAGGAAGAAGGGAGGTGAACTAAAGCACCCACTCTATTATATACATATTAATACATCTAGGGAAATAAAGAGGGGTTACACATAGTATCATTCTATATGTAGTAAAAAGTCACTGCATATATAGTGAAGTAGCAGGAGGGAGAAGTAGTAAGGAGTATGATATTTTTAATCCAACCTACGTGATGTGGAACCCTGTGTGGCTTGAAAGCTTGCAACTTATAAATTAGCGGTTGGTCTTATAAAAGCTATTATACTACCTACTCCTTCTCCCTCCTTTGCTACTTTACTGCATGAAAGAAAGGACCAACATAGGCCCACCCTTCTTTTTCTACTAAATATATAGCACACTCGTAGCATTCAAATTCACTGGACCCATTGATCTTACATACTGTAGGCAGATGTACAGTAAAGAAGTAAGTAGAATGTTGCGTCCCACCACCAGGACAAAAACGAGGTAGAGAGGGTGACTCCAGCAATAACAAATGTATTTGATCATAAAAATGAGGTTAAACGGGCCAACATGTTTCGCGCAGCAATCGCTTTGTCAAGATCCCTGTTCCCTGCGGAAGAGGGTGAGGAGTACCTCAGCGGAGGACCACTGCATCATCATGGTGGTGGTGGGAGCAGCAGCAGATATCATTCCAGCGGTGGAAGCAGGGGACGTAATTGTTCAGCTGGTGGGAGCAGCAGAAGACATCCTTCACAGCCGGTGTCGTTGGGAGCAGAGGAACATGTGACCGGAGCAGGAGCGGTACTATTGGACAGCCGGGGAGGAGCTGGGTGTCCAATAGTAACGCTCCTGATCAGGTCACATGTGTCTCTGCTCGCACCGGCTTTGATGGGTGTCGTCTGGTGCTCCTACTGGCTGTAGAATGTCATCCTCTGCTGCCACCACCACCAGGATGTCTTCTGCTGCTCCCACTGCCACCAGGATTTCACCGTGGTCCACCTCACCTTCCACCACTACGTCTCCCTCCTCCCCTCCCAGCAACAGCCCCCCAAATGTCAAAGTTCAGACATAAAGAGTGGTCTAACCATGACTTCAGGCAGTATGTCCAGATTGTCCAAAAGACACAAGTGGAATGTTCTCTTGTAGCTCGTCTTTCAGTTTCTGCTTTTAAAATTTTGCTCGAAAGATTGAGCAATCCTCTTTCATTTTGATCTAGTTCTGCTCTAAACTCTGTGTTTTAACTGTTCGATTTCGAAGGCTTGGTGGCCTTCAAATTTTTCTTTGGTGTTGCCAAGACTCTGGACCATGCCTCTCGCCTTGTCCTTGAATGGTCCCGGTGGAGCTTCCAGGCCGAGTACTGCTATGAAGTCCGGGCCCTCTTCAGGTTTTCTCAACACAGCCTGCTTCCCTTTGTACGAGGCCTGCAGGCAGAATGGGAAGCTCCACCAGTACCTAATCACTTTGTTCCATTATTTCTGTAATTTCTCTTCTTTTTGCCAACGTTGTTGGGGCAATGTCCGTGAAGATCTGCACCTCTGAATCTTCAAAGCTAATCTTATCCAGGGTCCTGAATTTGTTGAGAATGTCTTCTTTAACCGAGAAATAGTGGAGTCTTGTTATTATGTCTGTGGCCCCTTCCTTCGTAGTCTCTTGGTCGGAAGACTCTGTGGGGTCTATCCATTTCTAGTTTGTCGTTGACGTTTGTGGCCTCAGGAAGTATCGTTTCAAATAGCCTATGCAGGTAAGGTTTGATTTTATCTGGTTAACATTACCCTGATATTATTTCTTCTAGGCCTATTCTCGGTCTTCTCCTGAGCTTCCTGTGGCCTGGATACCTGCTCCTTCAGTTGAGTTATGTCAGAGTCTGCCTCAATCTGCCTCACTGTTGTGGTCTCCACAGCTCCCTCCAGCCCTGTGGTTCTCTCTTCAACTGCTGAGATTTCCAATCTAAGATCGCATATAGCGTTCTGTAGTTCTTCATGGAAAGTTTGCTGATCTCCTTGACCCAAGCCTTCAGGTCACTTCTAATACTCGAGCCCTGGTCAGGGTCGGAGTCTGAATCAGCCTCTTCTTGGTCGTGTGGCAGGGCTTTATTTTCTTCATCCGGTGGTCTTGGAGTCATATTAATTTTGCTGAAGAATGATGTTACCTCCGCCGTTTGTGGTTTCTTGGGTGGCATGTTGTGCTTTTCTTAAAGCCTATTTCTCATAAGTTTTTGCCTTCGTTATCCTTTTTTTTTTGCCTTGGGTTGCGCTATTCGGAGTAGCTGCTATCTATTTTAGCTTGTTATTTCCAGAGGGGTCCTGGCCTTATGTCTCATCTAGATCCACATTTACACCCTTTTATTTGGTCATTCTGTGTTTTTTCTTTCTGGGATTTTAGGGGAATACACCCCTCCACCTCCTTAGGTGTCTCCTCCCTGCTGGCAAGTGTCTGTTTCTTTGAGCAGAGGCCTTTTATAGGGCTAGGGATCGATGGGGCAGCAGTGACCCTTAATACTGGGATTCTTGGGACGCTCTCCTCCCTGTCCAGGTTGCCTGGCTCACCCCTGGTCCCTGCTCTTCTACCAACAGTCGACGAGGTCCCCACTCTCTTTGACCTCTCGCGAGGCTCCACCGTCCTCACCTCTCACTCCTGCGCCAGTCCCTGCTGCTCCAGATCGTCTCCACGGGCTCTCCTCCAGCCGTCTGTGCCAGCGGGTCCCCACGGCAGTCTCGGGGACCAACAGCACCGTCTCCAGCAGCGGCACCGGTAACCGTCCCAGAGGTCAGCTGGGCTCTCTCCGCTGCTCCTTGGTTGCACCATGCTTTTCTACTCAGGGGCCGGCAACGACCATTTTGTTTGGGTGGGTAGGCTTCTTCTTGCTTCTTCGCATCAGTCCACCGCTCCCCGCTGGTCTCCCTCGAAAGGAGCGGTTACTTTCAGCCTAGCAGTCCGCTCTCTGCTATTTGTAGCCCGGTGAATGGCCTTCGGGCTGGATCAGTCATGCGGGCTCGGCTGCCATTTTAAGTCGCTCCTGGGACTGGATCAGCAGGGGAGGCTTCCAACTTTGGGCCAACAGTTTCTCCCCACTTTTAGATGACTTCCGTTAGATCTACGAGGGGGTTCCGAGACCCACGTTAATCCCCCTTGGGTTTTTATTATTGCGTAGGCTCTTTTTTCTTATTTTAAAGGTAGGAATACTCCTTATGTGTACGGAGCTGATCCTAAATGTGACCGCTCAGCACAGTGTCTTGGCCACGGGCCAAATCTCAATGTATTGTAATTGTTTTGGTGATGTTGGTCCACTGGTTATGAGAAGTAGTTATCTAATTTGCATGTTGCTTGTTTAGGAGTCAATAGCAGTGGGCGATCTGTGTGATTAACCCATTAAAGAACCATTTTGATGGTCCATTTGCTGTAGTCGCTATAATGAAACAAATTACTTTATTTTCCTGCCCGGTGTTGATATTTAACCTCTGTATAAAAGTTGCATTTCATCCTCAGGAATTGCCTAATAGGCATTCCATTAATTAAAGATCTTGGTGGTTGGGTGTGGCATGCAATAAGGAATTAGTGTCTGCGCTTTTCCTATGAATGTCAATCATATGGATGTTGTTGATTTCCGTTTTTTTTTGTATCTTCAGATCCAAGAAGACGACAGTCTTATTTCTAATGTTATAAAACAATTTCAAATGTAAACCAATTATGATTAAAAGCTTGCATAAATTCTTGAAAATAATTACTGTCACTGCCCTAGAGACCAGGAACATTTACAAAGCATCAATCACCCGACAGGACATTGAGACCAAATAAAAGTATATTTATTCCATCTGGAGCCAGCAGACCAACTATATCACAACAGAGCTATACTCACAAACCTGTCCCATACAGGGGGAACCTTAGCCGTTCTATGTGCCGGGCACGCGCAATGACTATCCTTGTGCAACTTCCACTCCTGTGGGGGTTCGGAGTATGCAGGTATCGATGTAAATCGCCAGGCAGCACTTTTGAAACTCCCCTGGTAGAAGAGCATGCAGCCTCGTCTTCGGGTATCTCTGGCAAAACTTCGAAGAGCCCGGTTTACTTAATCCTCACGCTACATAGAGTCAGCAACTACACTGGTACTGAAATCGACTGCAGCATTTCTAGGTTTCCCTTCTTCATAGACAAACATGGAGAACTGGACATCGACCAATCACCTCATGGATGTTGTGCGATGGACCAATCACAGGGTGTGGCCTCGTTTCTGTTGCCCAATCAGGATAGGGGGTGTGACAGGGAAGCTGAGGCACGGGGACAGGAATTTCTGAACCAGCCAATGAGAACAGCGCCCACCTCCTCCTGTTCTCAGTGCCGGCTTTATCCAGAGGAGATAGGCGCCTCTGCTGGGTAGACAATGGCTCTGCTTATCGGACCAATGTCTCCCTTATGGGAGGACTGTCCAATACAATACCATACAAATTACAATACTAAATAAAATTACACAAGCCATTTTATCCATTGATTGTCACTGGTTACCTATGCCCTCAACGAGGACATAGATAGCCACATAGAAAATCAATGGGAAACCTACTACCCACCCCCTTTGTTTCCAATCTCGTGGAACCTGCTGAACCTGGATCCCTCGACGTGTAGGCTAGGTAAGTGAATTACCAGCCTAGCATGCCCAGGGAACAAACAATGGTTATATACCACTTTATACATAACACAGTTGACCAAACGAGCCACAATAGGCTGAATATACAGGTCGACCCTGTATATTCATCCAGACAGTAGGGCAATGGCTGGGCTTTACCTTTATTATGAGCGCCACATTGACCATATCATCACAGTCACCATCCAACAGATCAGGACGTTGTCAAAGTTTACCACAGTCAATTTATTTGCACATGAAGTCCACAAACACCACTTCCTCTCCCACCCCTCCAGAAACAAATTAGTGTATAGTATGTGTGACGCATGTCCCCATGGTAGTCCCTCTCCGTTGTACATAAAATGTATTTTTAAAAACGAAGTAATTATGGGTCAAAGAAAATGTCTACCGATATATCAGAAATGTGACAAGACCTATATACTAACAGGACCTTTGAAATGTTTTGTGCATCAAAATTGTAGTGCTTTTAAATGGACAAGCTTTCAAACACTTGGGACCCATGGGGCATATCATACCAACTTCGGTTATCGATACCATGGTCATATGAACATCCATACAGGGCGAAAGTATCATTGCTACATATTGCGAACTAAAACAATGAGCCCTTCATGAAACTGTTACATTTCTAGATAGATAGAAGCGTTCCCCTAGGTGTGCCTCATTTCCTGCAGGACCACGTAATATGTATGTACACTGTAACTTGCAGCTTGTAACTGGATACTATATTTGTAACAAATGACGGTTCTTATGATTGATGGTGACCGTTCTCCAAACCTTCCCACCCCCCTCTCCCTAATTACCCTTTTCTCTTTTCTGTTCCCCTTCCCTACAAAAATGTAAATAAAAAAATTGTGAGGAAAAAAATTGTACTGCTTAAATGTAGTAAAATAGTTATTTTATTATGCTACCTAATGTGTTTAATAATGGGCAAATAATCTATTATCCCTATATGGATAATAGTTATTTGGCACATTATTGTACTGAATGTGTTGTGGGGGGGGGGGGGATTTATGTATTTAATGTATAGGACATGCTTATTTTTTTTACATACAGGGTTGGTTCCTTTTGGTCTGCGGAGGAGCTATGGAGACCACCTGCGGTATCCTCTGGCTTCTCACGGGTACCAGGCTGCCGGGTCCACGGGAGAAACCTGCGGGGAAGAACCAGTGGCCCCACATCTGTGGGGGCACCGCGGACCCGTAAGGACCACCAGTGTGTCCCCAGACCCCCGTGGGAACCACTTGAGGCCCCTCAGACACCTGTGGGTCTGACCCGGGGCCCCCCAGACATCCGCGGGCCTACCGTGGAGACCCCATTGTGGCCCACGGTGACCCGCGGAGACCACCTGTTGGACCATGGCTCCTGGCGGGGACCACCAACAGGCCTCCAGACCCTGTTTGAAAAATGGTGCTGGGCTACTGTAGGTCTGTGAGGTGACCCGTCAGGTCCACCGGGGACTCCCGTGGGCCTGGGGTATTAACCCTGTATGTAAAATAATAAATCATGTATTTATGGGGGGGGGGCACAGGGGGTGGGTTATGTATTTAATAAATATAATGATGTTTATTGTGGGGCAGTGTATTGTTTTTATTGTGGGTACTGGGGGTGGGGGAAGGGGGTATTGGCCCCAAGGGTATGTGGGTAGGCCTCCCGGCTGGGTATTGGGTGAGGGTGGTTAGGCCTCACGGGGTGGGCGGGTAGTGGGGGAGGGTATGTAGGCCTCCCGAGTGGTGGGTGAGGGTGGGTTAACCCCTTAATGACTGTAGCGCTTAATAACCGCTATGGTGATTAAGGGGTTAGGAGACATTACATTGGCTGTTTTTATTCTTGTTTATGTTTTGCAGCATCGGAGGGGGCATGGACGGTGATGAAGATGAGGATGGCCTTCATCGTGGCAGCCGGACAATGGTGAGTGCAATATGTATTTAATGTATTTATTGTTCTTTATGTATTTAAAATGGGCAAATGCACTATTATCCATATGTGGACAATAGTAATTTTGCACATTACTATACTGTATGTGTTAGGGGGGGTGTATTTATTGTAAAGTATTTGTGTTGTTGTATTTTTTGGGGGGCACAGAATTGGTACTGCAGGCCTGCGGGGAACACCCGAGGGCCACCGCCGGCCTCTAGTATCATTGCTGTGCATCACAAAAATGTGATTTATGTAATGGGGGTATAGGGGTTGTTGGGGGCACAGGGGGTGTATGTTGTTTATTGCAATGTTTATTGGGGGGCAATTGTCCCCAAAAAACATGCTATTATGCCTTAACCCCTTCATTGCCTTCGCGGATAGCCGTTATGGTAATGAAGCAGCATTAATGTATTTTAATAATATTGTGCGGGAGCAGGGGGTCCCCTGAGCTGAACCGCATTGATTTGTGGCTCAGGGACCCCCTGCTTCCGGAGTTACAGACCCCGGTATGGGGCATCGGAGGCCAATGTCGCCGCCATCTTTATAGCGTCCGAGACGCGACATGGGCTCTGTAAAGATTTAGAATAAAGGGAAGACATGTGAAACAGGAAAAATAGTTAGTAGTCAAAATTAAAAAGAATGAAAGCATAAACAAATGTTTTAGCAGTAGAGTGAGTCAGAAAGTAACAAACCTGCCACCTTTAAAAAATGTAAAACATTTCCCCTGTGTGATTTCTCCGCCACCCGGTGCAATGAAACAAATCACACCATCACGCCCTGTCCACCCAGGCGAGATGTCACAGTATTCCATGTGATTTCTTTCCCTTCAGAAAGAGATCACGCGTAGGAGGTAAAAAACGTGTGTGGGAGTGTGACGATAAAGCCAGAAAATATTCAGTATTTTAATAAACTGTCACACAAACAGTTAACTTGAGTTACAAGTACAGCTTAAAAATACATGTATTGTTTTATTAGGGGTCAGCAATCTGACCTGGTTTTCTGTGTTTGTCTAGAAGTGAGATTATCTGGGGCCAAAAAAAGCAGCAAGGGATGGGCTTGACTGGTCAAGCCCATCCCCTGCTGCTTTTTTTGTATCCAGAGTTCGGATTGGCGTGACGCGCAACAGCATTGCAGGCACCAGCATACAAGACCCATGTACACCTAGTTTTGGGAAGACGGTGCTAAATCCAGAGCCGTCATACTCTGCACCGCGATAACGGAGGAGATGGAAGAGGAACGCTAACTCAGAACGGGGCTTCAGAGGTCATTTACTCTTTCCTCTGTTGTGCATACGCCCTACCAAGTGTTCCAAGTAGGACAAAAACTTTTTACGGAATACACCTCTGTCTATTCTTATTTCCCACATCTCAAACATTGGATGTAATCAGTCCCTACCATATTCTATTTACCTGCATACCGCAGCTGCTTCAAGACTCTAACTACATGACTGTGATATAATACAATATTGTGGGACTAAATTCAGTTCCATTTCAGCTATTCTTTGGACTATGAATGGCAAATCTGTTTCATATCTGGGGCCAAAGCCTGTTTTGGAAAGTGGGGTGATTGGAGCGTGAAGTTACAACTCTTTCTGACAGTAGAAAAAATATATTCTCTTTGCATGTGGCAAACTCACCTGGACACATTGATATGAATTACATTATTCTAAGAGCTACATTCCCAGAAGGTGGGTTTATCCAGTTTCCAATGAAGGAAGTTTTAATAAACCATGAATTTTGAATATGAGTATAGATTTTCAACCAAGGGAGTGTCAATGCCGTGAAACAGGAAATCTAATTTTTCAACTCTAGACCCTTTGAGAAATCTGAAAAATGTTATTTCATAAAACGTCTGCATATATTGTACTGTATGTTTCTTGCAACCTTATTTTCTGAAACTAAGCACTGTACTAGTTTTTGTATATTAAATCTAAAATGTAATAAGTATTGTCTTTTTGGCATTAATTGAACTTTGCATGCTTTGAAGAGAGTATTTGCATTTTCGGACACATTTTGCTACAATAGATGTTTATGTGGTAATGACATATTTTTCTTAGTAAATAGTGACCAAAAACCCTGCAAGTACAACTTGACATTAATTTTTGGTGGTGGGAGCATTAAGGTGATATTTGTGACAGATTGAGGGGAGATATTAGTCATTTGAGGGACCCTGAGGGGGTGAAAAGTGGGTCAGCTAAATAGTTGTGTGTATGAACCCTAGTCACATATACAGGTCACATGCTCACAGGTGTACCATTCATGAAAGCGAGGCCAGAAGTAGCAAACTGTATGTTGTGCAGTTAGAAACAATAGAATTTTGTAATAGTATGAATGTGAGCAGAGAAGCACAGGGAGCAGTCAAAAGTAATACTAGGCAGAAAACTTGTATGACTGGAAAATGGCTGTTCCAATCTCTAAAACCTGCCACAGTAAGGCCTGGGTCCCGCTGCATCCGCCGGCGCGCGCGGCCACGTGCGCGTCACTCAGAAAGACCTGAGTTCCTCCCGAGCCAGCCCTAGTCCCTCCTCGCTGCAAGGCTCGCTGCGCACTGTGACACATCAGCCAGCAGGGGATACACGAGGATCGTGATCCCAAGCGGCGACGCGTCACGTGGCCTCGCAGTGAGCCAATGACGAGGGGAGCTGTCTGGAGCTAAGGGAGGGAAGTCTGTGCAGCCGTGCATAGCCCCCCTTCCTCTGGTGCCCGTTTCGCAGGCTTCCCCTTCTCCGGGAGGGGGGGTGAGGGGCTCCGAGAGTGAGAGAGTGCGAGGGCTATGGTCACTGCCTGCGGTTATGTGACCGGCTGAAATGCCCTGGGAAGCAGTGTCAGGGAAATGTCACCGTATAGCTCTCTCTCTCTCTATATATATATATATGTAGCCAGGGTCCCTCCGGTCCCTCCGGTCCCTCCGGTCCCCCTGTCTGCAGGTTTCTTTCCCCCTTGCGTGTGCTGCGGCGGGGGCAAGCGAATTCCCGGGGGCTCCCAGGGGCAGTTGCGGCAGGACGCCACCATGTTTAATGTGTTCGCGCATGTGCGGAAGCTTGCGCGGAAGCAGAGCAGTCGCGGCGGCCATGTTGAGGTTGGCGTGGAAGTTCGCGCCTGTGCTGCGCAATGCGCAGAGGTTGGCAAGGGTAGCGGTGGCCATTACAGTTTGAGGGAGCTTTTGGAAGTTGCGCAAGCGCAGTTAAGCGTAGCAGCGGCCATTACAGCTTCGCACAGGCGCAGTAAAGATAGTGCACGCGGTCCCAATGCAGAAGAGGTCCTGAGTGGACTACAATTCCCAGCAGCCTCTGGGGACTGCCCTTTCACCCACATCACGTGCAGCCAGACAGCAAATAGAGTTTGCAGCTTCTCCTGTTGCAGAAGGATACAATGTTGCACAGAGACCACGCTAGTTAGTTGGATCCAGGAAGCGATTGGGAAGCGATTAGTGTACAGAGAGCAGTGCTTTGCTGTACTAGGCCACAGACACCCCCAGGCCCAGGTAGGCCCCACTCCCCACTAGGTTAGTGGGTAAGTTCATAGGGAAGACCCCTTAGGTAGGGACCCTGCCCTTATCTGAGTCTGAGTCTTGTCAGTGACACAGCTGCAGTGCTGTGTGCTCTGACAAGAAGAGACAGTGTGGCTTGCAGTGCAGCCACATCAGTTAGTTTGGCAGTTTCAGGAAAGGCTCCTTTCAGTGCAAGGGGTGTGCTTTCTACAGTTCAGTGTTATGTGATATCACCGGTGCCAGTTGCACGCGGTGATTGCGACCTGCGTCTGGGCTCAGTCAGGCTCTACTGCAAGAGACATTCTGTGGGTGCGACGCTCCACGAGGGAGACACCTCATGCGGACGTGGATTCCTGTTCCTGCGTCAGACCCTTTTTGAAGAGCTTTACACCCGGGCACGGACTTGTGCCCGGGCAGGTATCTATAGGTGCACCAACTATACACACGTGAGCAGTGCTGCCACACATCTGGGTGGGGGTCCAGGACACTGGGACGCTGGTGCTGAGCACCCAATTATTGTGGGCACTGTATGGTTTGGTTACTATTGGGTAGAGAGGCCAAGGGCCTATACAAGGGGATATTGGTGCCCTTGCACCCAATGTATGTTTGTTATGCATAGAGCTGTTGATACTCTATATTATGATACTGTGTGTTATGTTACTGATTCCTATAGTAAAACCTTTTAGCCATAACCTTTGGTGTGGGCTGGTTACTTTATGGATGTTCCTATGTGAGGGCCATTCTACACTCCTAGAATCTCACATAGATGGAGGTGCTGATTGAAGAAACGTTCCAGAGAAGCACCCCAGGCTCCCTGAGCGGAGGCTTAGGCTCCTGAGAGCCATACAGGTATACACAGCAGTAGTAGCGTCTGTATTCACAGGGAATACCCGTTACATTTGGAGGCGGGGTGCCCTATTTTATTTTTGTGTCAAATTGTCCATCATGTTCATACCCTCCATCCATGAGGTCCATTCTTGGGCCTGATGGTGCAAAGCACTGCCTAGTCACGTGGTTGTAGTAGGGAAAGTTCCCAGTCATGTGGACGGGATTGAAATTTGGGAGGCCCTAAAGAAACTCCTGGGCCTAAACCAAGGGTGGAAGCAGATGGAGCAAAGGTTTGACATCACTGCCCAGTGGAGTAGCCTATGGATAGCGGCGGGTCAGGAATTATGCAGGGAAAAGGGCCCTTGGACTTTATCAGCCCCAGGTGCCCCACCAGAAGGCTATCCCCTTGTATATGCAGAAAGCTGCAGTGTAGTTAATGGGACTGTGCACAAAATGGAGGCTTCCTCATCAGAGAATGCCGACAGTGAAACACACCTAAAATGGCATCTCCCACTAAATCAGGAGAGCGCACGTGCTGCTGACTGCCAGCCTGCACAGAAAAGTGTTGCAACAATCTGTCCGGGTTTGGCATGAAAATCAGAGCCCCTCCCCTGCGATGTGAGTGACTCAGCGCAGAGCCAGAAACACCCCTTGAAAGAGTGTGCCGCCCCTCCTCTAAATTCCACGAGGGGGAGTGAGCACAGTGAACTGCCAGTAGCAACTTCTGTTCCCCATAAGAAAGATACAGGATGCAGTAAACCACAACCTCAGATACCAGGGGCATGGCGAGCGAGGAAAGTAAGTCAACCATTTATTTTGTGCCCGTGTCTGCATAAAGTGAGGACAGGCGATATGGACTTTGCCTATTACTCATTGCCTAAAGGGTTCCTGGAAGTATCCACTGACGGGATCACCAGCTTGAGGTGTTTGGGCCCTGATTGTGTATTCCTGGGAAAAGAACTTGTTTGGGGAGCTATTTTCTTTGTGAATGGAGCAAACCATCTTGTGTCTAGCCCTTTTCTGCCTACGCTTGAGGAGTACCAAGCCCCGATGACAGAGACGGCTCCGGATCCGGTTCCAGACTTGGTTCCAAAACCAGAACCCCAGATGACGGAACCCCAGATAACGGAATCAACGAAGGGTAAAGTGACTGCCCAGGGAGAATGGGGATCGCTACCACTGGTACCGCCAGAGCAGGACCACTTCATGCCAATTGCCGCCAGTGAATGCGAGGCACCCCAACGCTTTTCCCCTGCGGAGGTGTCCCTACCCCCATTCTTCTCTACTGATGACAGCAGCCAACCATCAGTGGTGATGAGCCTACCGGCGAGCCACTACAGCGGTGCGGCAGAGGCAGAGCGGCTTACCTGTGACTTGGGCCCACTGAACATCGACATCCCTCGGTAGCAAGCGCTGGTGCGGCCGGAGCCGCGGAAGAGTCCCACGGCCGTGGTGACTCCCAGTGTGTCGGAGGGACATCCGGAGATGGGACCGGAGGAAGAGGAACCCATCTCAAGCCAGCGGAGTGGTGAGGAACCTCCTTACTCCCCACAGGCTCCGATGGAGGCGGCCGTGGAAAAGGCCCCAACTAAAGCTCATGCTGAGCAGCAGAACGTCGCTGGACATCCGTGCGCCCGAGGTGAGACTGCTTATGACCTGACGGTGGTCCCGTGTGACACCATAACTGAACTAAGTGTGAGCCCGTGCGCTCCATCCCAAATGGCCCCAGGACTGGGATCCAATGCTCCCGAGTTTCCAGAAAGTGAGTGACTGTGCCGGGGTGCAGGGGACAGGTCCCAAGACAGCCGAGGTGGTAACAGTCAGCATTCCTGATAACCTGCTGACCACCGTGAATCAATCCAGTGGTAAGGTATTAAACCTTTACCCCCTGCAGGATGTAACAAAGACTTTGAGTACAGAGACTTTGCTAATCGCTCGCTTCCCAGTGGAAGCCTCCGAAGTGCTTCGGGACAAGGACTGTGTTGTTAATGCCCCATTGAAATTTGCCTCCTCTAAGCGCAACATGGAGCGCTCTGTCCGCCATGTGGTGGACCGCAGAAAAGGTCAAGACCTTCTCGCCTACCGCATACATGCCGCGGATGGCCGGGTAAAGGTCTGGCCAAGAGACACTGTGCTATTCCTTCCACCAGGGGGAGGAAGTAGCTTGGAATAAGTGACTGTTGCACATGACTATAATCTCAAAGAGTCTACAGAGACTCCAGTGTCGGTAGCGGAGACTACCCAGGCGGAGGCACACACAAGTCAAAATGAGGTACCCCCACATTATCAGTTAGGGACACCCCACAATTGGTCTCAGCAAACAGCTAACACTCAGCTGGCCTCGAGTATTACTGTGTGTGATATGCCATGTACCACTGATGTTAAAGCACCTGTGATAAGTTGTATATACTATGCACTACATTTTCATTATATAACTTTATTGTGCTGTGTGACGCTGTCCTCCAAGCGGGGACATTGGTATTTCCACCAGGGGGAGATTATAGCCTGGGTCCCTCCGGTCCCCCTGTCTGCAGGTTTCTTTCCCCCTTGCGTGTGTGCTGCGGCGGGGGTGAGCGCGTTCCCGGGGGCTCCCAGTGGCTGTTGCGGCAGGACGCCGCCATGTTTAATGTGTTCGCGCATGTGCGGAAGCTTGTGCGGAAGCAGAGCAGTCGCGGCGGCCATGTTGAGGTTGGCAAGGGTAGCGGTGGCCATTACAAATGTGCAGGAGCTTTTGGAAGTTGCGCAGGCACAGTTAAGCATAGCGGCGGCCATTACAGCTTCACACAGGCGCAGTAAAGATAGCGCACACGGCCCCAATGCTGAAGAGGTCCTGAGTGGACTACAATTCCCAGCAGCCTCTGGTGACTGGCCTTTCACCGACATCACGTGCAGCCAGACAGCAAATAGAGTTTGCAGCGTCTCCTGTTGTAGAAGGATACAATGTTGCACAGAGACCACGCTAGTCAGTTGGATCCAGGAAGCGATTGGGGAAGGTAGTGTACAGAGAGCAGTGCTTTGCTGTACTAGGCCACAGACACCCCCAAGCCCAGGTAGGCCCCACTCCCCACTAGGTTAGTGGGTAAGTTCATGGGGAAGGCCCCTTAGGTAGGGACCCTGCCCTTATCTGAGTCTGAGTCTTGTCAGTGACACAGCTGCAGTGCTGTGTGCTCTGCCAAGAAGAGACAGTGTGGCTTGCAGTGCAGCCACATCAGTTAGTTTGGCAGTTTCAGGAAAGGCTCCTTTCAGTGCAAGGGTTGTGCTTTCTACAGTTCAGTGTTATGTGATATCACCGGTGCCAGTTGCACGCGGTGATTGCGGCCTGCGTCTGGGCTCAGACTGGCTCTACTGCAAGAGACATTCTGTGGGTGCGACGCTCCACGAGGAAGACACCTCAAGCAGGGGCAGATTCCTGTGTCAGACCCTTTTTGAAGAGCTTAACACCCGGGCACGGACGTGTGCCCGGGCAGGTATCTATAGGTGCACCAACTATACACACGTGAGCAGCGCTGCCACACATCTGGGTGGGGGTCCAGGACACTGGGACGCTTTTGCTGAGCACCCAATTATTGTGGGCACTGTATGGTTGGGTTACTATTGGGTGGAGAGGCCAAGGGCCTATACAAGGGGATTTTGGTGCCCTTGCACCCAATGTATGTTTGTTATGCATAGAGCTGTTGATACTCTATATTATGATACTGTGTGTTATGTTACTGATTCCTATAGTAAAACCTTTTAGCCATAACCTTTGGTGTGGGCTGGTTACTTTATGGATGTTCCTATGTGAGGGCCATTCTATACTCCTAGAATCTCACATAGATGGAGGCGCTGATTGAAGAAACGTTCCAGAGAAGCACCCCAGATTCCCAGCAAGCGGAGGCTCAGGCCTCCTGTGATGCAGCCTTTGCTCTTAAGCAGAAATGCTTTTAAGTAGAAATCTTTAAAGTAGTATGGAACTTTAAAAAAGGAAGTTCAAAAAGAAGTGGAAAAAGTTGACACAATCTACTGCTTCTGATTCCTGCATTTGATCTACGCTGGAAAGGAGGATATCATCCCAGACTGCACATCTCAACACATTACTATTGCTGTGATGCAGCCTTTACTTTTTATATTTGCTGTAACCTCACTTATTTTCAAATGATGCACTTCCTTCCACCAGCCTCATCATGTCTCTAACTCTATTCATATATATCCATCTCTCCTTTCTTCCCCACTTCTCAGATCACAGGAACTCCTCTCTTACCTGCGCCCTCTGTCACCACACAGCTATACACCCTGCACTAAAACACACCCCTACAAATCATCCTCACACATTCTCTTTCTGTCCATGCTTCTCCTCCTTGCTTCTGGGGATATCTCTCCCAATCCTGGTTCCTGTTTTATTTCTACTTGCTCTCGTCCTCGCCTTCCACATGCAACTTCTACTCCTTCTGGTGTTAACCCCTCCAACCTCATACCCATCCCCTGCCACCCTCCCTTCTCTCTCCCTTTCTCCTGTGCCCTTTGGAATGCTCGCTCCCTTTCTAAAAAGTTCCTCTCTGTGCATGACTTCTTTCTCTCTCACTCCCTGCTCCTATTTGCCATAACTGAGACCTGGGTCACTGAGACTGACTCTGCTCTGGAAGCTGCCCTCTCCTATGGTGGCCTTTCCTTCTCCCATACTCCGCGCCCTGGTGGCAGGGGTGGAGGCGTGGGGCTCCTGCTCTCCTCTCTCTGCCGCTACCAAACAGTTTCTATTCCCCCCTCTCTTGCTTTTCCCTCCTTTGAGGTTCACACAGTCCAGATCTTCTCTCCTCTCCCGGTCCATGTGGCGGTCATCTATCGCCCACCTTCCTCTACTCATCCCCCTTCTGCCTTTCTCTCTCACTTTGAATCCTGGCTCTCTTTCTTTCTCTCCTCAGACTCCCCTGTTCTTCTCCTTGGGGACTTCAATTGCCACATTGATAACCCCTCTCTCCCTTGGGCTTCCCGCTTTCTTTCTCTAACCTCTTCTTTTGGCCTTCAACAGTGGACTGAAGCCAGCACCTACAAGGATGGACACTACCTAGACCTGGTTTTCACTAAAAACTTCTCTCTCTCTGACTTCTCATTTCCCCTTTTCCTCTCTCTGACCATCACCTCATCTCATTTTCTCTCTCTCGCTTCTCTCCATCTCCATCTCCATCTCGCCCTCGTTTTTGCAGAAACCTGTGCTCTATTAACCTACCAGCTCTTGATTCCACTTTACGCTCCTCCCTCTCCTCTCTCAGTTCTGCTTCAGACCCTGACAACCTGGTCAGGAACTACAACTCTGCCTTATCTTCCTCTCTTGATCTTCATGCCCCGCTTTCTCTCTGCCGTCCTCGCCCTTCTAACCCCAGACCCTGGCTAAACTCCCACACATGCATGCTGCATTCCTCCACTCGTTCCTCTGAACGCCTCTGGAGGAAATTTCATACGCTCGCAGACTTCATTCACTACAAATTTATGCTATCCTGTTTCAACTCTGCCCTCTCTCAGGCTAAACAAACCTACTTTTCATCACTAATCAACACACACAAGTCTAACCCATGCCGTCTCTTTTCTGTCTTTGACTCTCTACTCAGACCACCCTGAGCTGCCTCCTCTTCTTCCTCCATCTCACCTCAGGACTTTGCTGAATTTTTTAAGGAAAAGGTGGAGTCCATACGGCAGAACATCCCATCTGTTGCCTCCTCCCATCCCACAATGCTTCCCAACTCTCCTCTTGTCTTTCTTGACTCTTTTTCCGCTATCTCGGAGTAGGATGTGTCACTGCTGATCTCCTCTTCTCCCTCTACCACTTGCCCTCTTGATCCCATTCCCTCCCATCTCCTAAAACCTCTTGCTCCTTCTATAATCCCTATGCTCACACAGATCTTTAACTCTTCCCTCTTCTCTGGTACCTTTCCATCATCCGTCAAGCATGCAACCGTTATACCATTACTCAAAAACAGCAAGCTTGACCCTACCTGTCCTTCTAACTATCGACCTGTCTCCCTCCTGCCTTTTGCCTCCAAACTCCTTGAACGTCTTGTATTCTCTTGATTGCTACCCTTTCTCAACACCTATTCTGTCCTAGACCCTCTACAATCTGGCTTCCGCACTGCTCACTCTACTGAAACAGCCCTCACTAAAATAACTGACGACCTCCACGCTGCCAAAGACAGAGGTCATTACACTCTGCTCATATTACTCAACCTCTCTGCAGCATTCGACACCGTGGACCACCCTCTTCTCCTTCACATTCTCCATACTCTTGGTATTCGGAACAAAGCTTTATCCTGCATCTCCTCTTACATCTCCCATCGTACCTTCAGAATCTCTTTTGCAAACACCTCCTCCTCCTCTATTGATCTCTCTGTGGGGGTACCCCATGGCTCTGTCCTGGGACCCCTTCTCTTTTCTCTCTACACACTCTCTCTAGGTGACCTAATCACATCTTTTGGGTTTAAATATCACCTATATGCTGACGACACACAAATTTACCTTTCAACCCCTGACCTTACACCTGCTATACAGACCAAAGTTTCTGAATGCCTCTCTGGAATATCATATTGGATGGCCATCCGCCGACTGAAACTTAACATGGCAAAAACAGAGCTCCTTATACTTCCTTCCAAACCTGGCCCTACTACCTCCGTTCACATTGCTATTGGAAATACGATCATTCACCCAGTAGCCCACGCACGTTGCCTAGGGGTTACACTTGATTCCTCTCTCTCATTTTCCTCTCATATTCAAAACGTTTCTAAAACTTGTCGCTTTTTCATCCGCAATATCACAAAGATACGCCCTTTCCTCTGTTACTCAACTGCTAAAACTCTGACTCAGGCCCTCATTCTCTCACGTCTCGATTACTGCAACCTCCTGCTGTCCGGCCTTCCTACCTCTCACCTGTCTCCCCTACAATCTATCCTAAACGCTGCTGCTAGAATCACACTACTCTTTCCTAAATCTGTCTCCGCATCTCCCCTCCTGAAATCCCTCTCCTGGCTTCCGATTAAATCACGTATCTCACACTCAATTCTCCTGCTCACTTTTAAAGCTTTACATTCTTCTGCCCCTCCTTACATCTCAGCCCTAATTTCTCGCTATGCACCATCCCGACTCTTGCGTTCTTCTCAAGGATGTCTTCTTTCTACCCCCTTTGTATCTAAAGCTCTCTCCCGCCTTAAACCTTTCTCACTTTCTGCCCCACATCTCTGGAATGCCCTTCCCCTCAATACCCGACTAGCCCCCTCGCTTCTTTGAGCTTCTTTAAGCTCACCTTAAGACACATCTGCTTAAAGAAGCATATGAATAGCACTGGATAATCATGGACACATGACACATAAAGCTTGGCCCCCTGCAGACGCACTTACTAGTATTCCCTCCTACTGTCTCTGTAAATTCTCCCTACCTACCAATTAGATTGTAAGCTCCTCGGAGCAGGGACTCCTTCCTTAATGTTACTTTTACAGTATATCTGAAGCACTTATTCCCATGATCTGTTATTTATTTTATTTGTTATTTATATGATATGTATTACTACTGTGAAGCGCTATGTACATTTATGGCGCTATATAAATAAAGACTGTAACAGGGGACTTATCCCTGTTCACAAAGGTGCCTCTAATCCAGCACTGTGGTGGTTAACTGCTGGTAGCAAATTAACTAACACCACCTGCCTGATTACAGGTAGTAGAAAAAGCCTGCCTTTGAGACAGGAAGTAACTTCTCCCTAGCTCTGACTGAGAGCTGACCTTTGGAGAGACAGAGCAGAGGTTCTTGAGTCCCAGGAGTGACTGACCAAAAGAAACCCAGATCTCTGGAGCTGACTGGTCTTGAGCGCTGCACAGCACAGCTGAATTCAAGACACAGGGAAAACTACTACACCTGAAGCTGAACCAGGAAGTGAGAAGATTTTCCCTCCAAGAAACAGATAAGACTTTTATTCTTAAGAGACTGCTTATATATGCTTATTTTCATGCTATGTGTTTGGGGTTGGGAGGCATGCTTAACTAATGGAGATGTGAACTAATTGCATAGGATTTCACTAGAAATACTCCCAAGTGAATGGAAGCTTTGTTCCCCCCCCCCCCCGTGTTTGGATAATTTCCTGATGAAAAGGAACAGGCACAATAAAGCCTTATTATAATTTCACATTATAAACGACTCCAAGTGTGTACCTCTGTGAACATCCGTCTACATATGGTGTCCGAGGTGGGACAAGAGGTGTCTTTGTAGTTAAAAAGGACCGGAGAGTTTTACGTGAAATTTATTGTTATGCTTTTTGCCTACAAACAAGTCTGAGAAAAAAAAAAAAAACCTCATGCAGCAGAGATCAGAATTAAAGGGACACACCACTGCACTGAAACTTACACTGCATTGAAACTTACAAAAACACAGATGGACTCTTTACCCCAATCCCAAGAGGAGAGAGACTGATGAAGCAGCTAAAACTTTATTTGCCTATCACAAAGCGTAATATGGTCATTGAAATAGGGGTTTTGCCTTCCAGCCATAGTCAGGGTTCAAGAAGTGAGTCAGCCCCTAAAAGGGATAGGTGTTTGTTGTTTTCAAAAGTTTCGCTGAAGCAGTGAATACAGATGGTGACCCACGAGTGGTACTGATTTTGCAAATAAAGGTTGCCACACCGCATAGGGCTACCAGCTGTGAATGGAGTATACAGTATGCAGAAAAGTGTGAAAATTGATACAAGACTGTGCTGAAGCAAGGGAATGTTTAGCAAACAAATGCTGAGTGTAAAATTGCCCTATAAAGAAAAAGGTTTTTCAAAGCCAATTGCTGAGTGTTGAGTCCACTGCAAAGAATGTTTTTTTTTCTGCAAGTAAAAAAAGTATGCCTATTATCTTGGGAGTAAAACAGACACCCGAAGTGTGGAGTGTGAATGCCATAATACCCAAAGATGAGACTGAAAATTACTGAACTCAGGCAGAAAACCAAATTCTGTTGCTGAAGCGGAGGGATAGCACCTAGCAAATAAATGGTGTATAGCAAATATACTTTTTTACCTAGCAACTGCACAATCTTGTATACCTGATAAAAGAAAATGCATGCACAGTACTGCTGATATTGAAAAAAAAAAAAAATTACCCAAGAACGAAAAGTCTACAGAGATGCCTATGAGAGCTACGACCTCTACAAGCAAAATATGCCCATCTGTAGGACTATCACAATTGGGGGTTCTAGCAAATACAGTGGCAACAGCTGCAATAGTGCCTCCTGAGGTCAGGAAGGAAATGACACCTGATAGCCTAAAAATGGAGAACCAGATGCAGCGTTCCTGTAATGAACCCTACCGCACTGAAGAGTGGCCCTTTCAGTCCAATAAAGAGGAAGACATCTCTTACGGGGAACCCGAACCGAGTCACACCCACAAAACACCCCAAGAATGGTGGGGGTGCCTGAACTCGGCACGAACAGAAAAGACAGCTCCCATTGATGACGAATATGATCAGCAGGAGACAGAGCGGGAGCAGGGGATCACCGAATATTTCCGTCAGCTATTACAGTTGCAAAAAAAGCCGGGTGGATCCAGTGACGCTGCTAAAACTTCAAATGAAGATGGAGACCCCAGTATCCCTGAAGGGATGGTGTCATCCAAATCATAAAGGAAGAAAAAGAAAAGCGGTTCTTCACTTACCGTGGAAGTAACAGACACGTCCGCAGATCCTGTGGAGAAAAAGGGGGGCCGAGATGCCCTGCAGGCTAGAGAAAATGGAGAATTCGTCCCGCGTATAACCGAATATCCAGAGGGCCCAAGGCAGAAGTCGTGTACCCCAAAGAAGTGTCTGTCCGGTGCCAACAGTGAGGAACCCTCAACCAGTCATCCCAGGGTAGCGGAGCCGGAACCAGTGAGTGACGATCCCTTGCCCAGCCCTGAAGACGCCCTGAAAATTGCCAGGCGTGACTGTGATTTACTCCGTGAACAATTGAATCAAAAGAAAGATGGTTACGCGGAGCTACTGAAAAATAACGTGAATCTACAGGAATATGTGCTCGCAATGTACTCTACAGCCAGGACAGAATTGGACGATCTCAAGACTGAGCTAGATACTGCAAATGCTGCTATTTCCGCCATGGATGAAAAGCAGAGTTAATCTGATAAAATGGTGGCTACGCTAAAGCGGAAGTATGAGGAGGCACTGAAGCAGATGACAGTCTTCCAGCAAGAGGTTCACACTCCGCATAGAGCTGAATGCCTCACAAGAGGTCAACAGTGTCCAGATAGAGGTGGACGTAGCTCAGAAAGAGGTTCAGACACTCCACAGGGCACTGGATGCCTCACATCATGAGACCAACAGCTGCCGCACAGACCTGGAAGTTTCCAGAAAGGAACTACACAGTCTCACTGAGGAGCTGGACATTTCAAGGAAAACTATCCTACATCTTAACTTAGATCTCAAAGTCTCTCAGAAGCAGCTTCAGAACTTAAAACTGGAGATGAAGTCTCATGCCAGGAGACAGCCCGCCTCCAAGCAGATGTGCAAAAATGGAAGGTGGACTGCAAGGAAGCCCTGAATAGTACAGAGACTGAAAAAAGAGAAAAATAAAAATGCAATTCAATATTTGTGCGGTTTTCTTTGAGTTATATATATATCGCATGAGAATGAGAAGATTAAAAAAAGAAAATTCTGAGTTGACAGAATACGTCAAGGGAAAGAATGAAGAGCTGCAGGCTCTTAAAGAAATAAATAAACTTTTGAAAGAGGAAATGTTTGAAGCAGAGCACCGACTGCAGAACCAACTGCAAGGTATGCGTACACACCTCCAGTATGCTGAGGAGAAGCAGCAAACGCTGCAGGAAGAAAAGCTGCAGGCTGCTAAAGAGGTACAAGCGCTGCAGGAACGTCTGAATACCCAGTACGTCCCCACAGAGCAGTATGAGGAGCTAAAGGCCACGCTGCATGTCTTCAGAGCATCATTGGAGACGGAGCTTTGATACGAGGTGACACTGTATGAGAGGGAGCGTGAGAAGGCTCAGAAACTGGAGCAAGAGCTGGAGAGAAAGAGAGACTGTTCCATTCCCTTGAGTCAGTACACTAAGGAGGAAACAGACGCAGTGGCAACCTTGACAACAAAAATTACAGAGCTCCAGAATATGAAGGAGACTCTAATACAGCCACCTAAGAAAGCACTAGCCAAACCTACAGCTGCCCAACAGGCAACAAACAGAGGTAGAAGTGCAGATTCAAAGCCAGAAGAATCCCTAGCTGACGAAGCTGAAAAAATAGGACGTTCTCTGGAAAAGGAGGTGGAGGTGCAACTCAGTCCCAAAGAAGGTGAACTGGCGACTCCGTGGTGTGGAGAAGAGCAGAAAACTCTAAGGGCTAGTCCTAACTGCTCTACAACTGTTGCCATACACTTTGTCTATAAAAAGAGTAGTGCCCGACGCAACAGAAATCTCATGACCACGCACGCGATAAAAAGACTTTACGTGGAAAAAGTCCTCCTCGAGCGACTGAGGAGTGCTGATCTCAAGCACCTTCGGGAGGAGACAAAAATAAACTGGAGAAAGGGCTCCAATCCCAGCGGGACAGAGGGTTCTCTTCCCCCATCCACTCTCATTCAAGTCACAGAAAGATCTCGAATGAGAGTGGAAGGATGGGCTTTGGCCGTGGTAAGCCCGAGCTTCCCACAAACAGGGGAGGTATGTAACAGGGGAGTTATCCCTGTTCACAAAGGTTCCTCTAATCCAGCAGTGTGGTGGTTAACTGCTGGTAGCAAATTAACTAGCACCACCTGCCTGATTACAGGTAGTAGAAAAAGCCTGCCTTTGAGACAGGAAGTAACTCCTCCCTAGCTCTGACTGAGAGCTGACCTTTGGAGAGACAAAGCAGAGGTTCTTGAGTCACAGGAGAGACTGACCAAAAGAAACCCAGATCTCTGGAGCTGACCGGTCTTGAGCGCTGCACAGCAGAGCTGAATTCATTCCCCCCCCCTGTGTTTGGATAATTTCCTGATGAAAAGGAACAGACACAATAAAGCCTTATTATAATTTCACATTATAAACGACTCCAAGTGTGTACCTCTGTGAATGTCCGTCTACAAAGACATACAATACAATACAATACAATACCTGCAGGTATACGCACCACACCTGGTAACATATAGGTTCCCCCTCACATTCACTCCATCTGCGATTGGGGTAGGGGGAATACCCGTTACATATATATATATATATATATATATATATATATATATATATATATATATATATAATATATATATAATTTTTATATATATATATATATATATATATACACAGTCATGTGAAAAAGAAAGTACACCCTCTTGGAATTCCATGGTTTTACATATCAGGACATAATAACAATCACTGTTCCTTAGCAGGTCTAAAGATTAGGTAAATACAACCTAGATGAACAACAACACATGACATATTAAACCGTGTCATGATTTATTTAACAAAAATAAAGCCAAAATGGAAAAGCTATGTGTGAAAAACTAAGTACACCCTTACTGCTTCAATAGGAATTAAGATGCTAAGTAGCAGACAGGTGCTGCTAATCAAATGCCCTTGATTAATTGAGCATCAGCAAGTGTGACTACCTCTATAAAAGCCGAAGTTTGAGCAGTTTGCTGGTCTGGAACGTTCGGGTGTGTGTTAACACAATGCCAAGGAGGAAAGACATCAGCAATGATCTTAGAGAAGCAATTGTTGCAGCCCATCAATCTGGGAAGCTTTATAAGGCCATTTCCAAAGAATTTAAAGTCCATCATTCTACAGCAAGAAAGGTTATTCAAAAGTGGAAAACATTCAAGACAGTTGCCAATCTTCCCAGGATTGGACATCCCAACAAATTCACCCCAAGGTCAGACCGTGCAATGCTCAGAGAAATTGCAAAATACCCAAGAGTTTCATCTCAGACTCTACAGGCCTCAGTTAGCATGTTAAATGTTAAAGTTCATGACAGTACAATTAGAAAAAGACAGAACAAGTATGGCTTCTTTGGAAGGGTTGCCAGGAGAAAGACTCCTCTCTAAAAAGAACATGGCAGCATGGCTTAGATTTGCAAATTTGCATCTGAACAAACCACAAGACTTCTGGAACAATGTCCTTTGGACAGACGAGACCAAAGTGGAGATGTTTGGCCATAATGCACAGCGCCACGTTTGGCGAAAACCAAACACAGCATATCAGCACAAACACCTCATACCAACTGTCAAGCACGGTGGTGGAGGTGTGATGATTTGGGCTTGTTTTTGCAGCCACAGGACCTGGGAACTTTGCCGTCATTGAGTCGACCATGAACTCCTCTGTATACCAAAGTGTTCTAGAGTCAAATGTGAGGCCATCTATCCGACAGCTAAAGCTTGGCCGAAATTGGGTCATGCAACAGGACAATGATCCCAAGCACACCAGCCAATATACAATAGAATGGCTGAAAAAGAAAAGAATCAAGGTGTTGCAATGGCCCATTCAAAGTCCAGACCTCAACCCGATTGAAATGCTGTGGCTTGACCTTAAGAGAGCTGTGCATAAACAAATGCCCGCAAACCTCAATGAATTGAAGCAACGTTGTAAAGAAGAGTGGGCCAAAATTCCTCCACAACAATGTGAGACTGATAAATTCATAGAGAAAACGATTACTTCAAGTTATTGCTGCTAAAGGTGGTTCTACAAGCTATTGAATCATAATGTTTACTTAGTTTTTCACACATGGCATCTCCATTTTGACTTTATTTTTGTTAAATAAATCATGACACGGTGTAATATGTCATGTGTTGCTGTTCATCTGAGGTTGTATTTACCTAATTTTAAGACCTGCTAAGGAACAGATGATTGTTATTATGTCCTGATATGTAAAACCATAGAATTCAAAGAGGGTGTACTTTCTTTTTCACATGACTGTATATATATCTGGCCGCACACCCCCTGCTTTAAGCACCGTGCTGGGTGTTTGCAAATATCTTGTGTTTTGGCCCGCCCCTGTCATGGCCCCGTCCCCTGTCATGACCCCGCCCCCACCACATTTTGGAAGCGCAACCCTCCTCCCCCCCGTAAAAAGTTACCTGCAGACCACAAATCGCTGTGCAGTGACTTGCACGCGCCGCCGGCAAGCAAGGCGGCCGTGCGGGCGCGTGCAGCGGGGCCTTAGCCTTAGCAGCACGAACAGCCGAACAATGCTAAGTACAGAGTGAGCAATCCATTTACGTTACTCACCACCTTTTTGCAATCATACTAAACTTTGCTGATTTTGCATTGTGAAACATGGGTGTTTACTGGTGGGTCTATATGTTCCACGACTTTTCTAGACTTTCAGACTTCATGCAGAGTTAAATATAGACAGAGGAAATATTAAGTCTTTTTAAAACATTGTTCAAAACTCACCTTGACAAATACAAAGGAACAATTATATACCGGTATGTATTACTTTTGCTTTGACTTGGTGTGAAGAAAATAAAAAAAAGCTGTAATAATTCTAATGATGCATTATTCACAAAGGAACTGTAAAGCAGCTGTGAGAATATTTATGTAATGTAAGAATATTTCCGTACTTTACATAGCACACATTAAACTGAAAAGAATCTGTCTGTGGCTATGACATCTGGGTCAAAAAGAACATTTCCCTCATAAATAAGCAAATAGGATTTACATTGTCACTATTAACAGTTGGACACAAAACTAGACGTAAAAGAGAGTTTATGGCATTCAGATATGGGTTTCACAAAACAAAACTGGATGAATTCTTAGGAAACGGAATCTAGAAGGATATGAGCTACGAATACATAGAATTGGGATAAAATACAGTATGCATTTGCCACTTGTTAAGGCACTCATACTTTAAAGCATGCAGTATATTACGCTTTAAATTGTAGGAATGTGCAGAATGTGCTTTAAATCTATTTAGGATATGTAATACATCAAACCGCACCATTCATATGCACGGTAGAGAATTGTTCCTGAGCTCCATTTTTTTACTAACATGCTTTGAATTTTTCTATATGATTTCTATACAAGTATGTATCTGGTGAAAGTGTGCTTTGAAACTTTCATACTTAATGACATCATAAATAAGGTGAGATTTTAGTAGTGTGTCTGGAAAATATGAGCTACATGTACATAGAATTGGTATAATAATCATTGCTGGTTGATTTTAGAGGCAATTTAATTCTGAAAAACTCAAAATGTAACCCTTACATTTTGAGGTATGCACACATGCTGTAAAGCTTCTTACGATAACTAGAACATTATGGGTCATATTTACTAAACAGAGTTCTTACATAGGATACCTCAGGCACCCATCCCCTTCAATGGGCTGCAAGCTGTCTTCCAACACTGGAAGGTACTGTATCTTATAAAATAGCATCACATAGTAAACATGAACCTGTATCACAGATTCACTAAATGGTCTTACCACTGTTGCCCATGTAAATGCGATTCAGGCAGTGACTGTATACACATAAAACCTGGTATAACTAAAGATGGGACTAAACCATAAGAATACATTTACAACATGTGATAACCAATATTTATTGGTGTCTATAGGTGTAAGTACAGTACTGTGAAATGGTGAATTCAACAGATAAATTGCTAATCTGCATATATGTACTTTACATTACATCTATACAAATGGTGATCATATAAAACATAAAAGTGAAAATACGATAAAAAATAATAATACAAATAATACAATGTTATAAAATATAGAAGCATACATATAACCTTAAACATGGGCCCTTTAACTTTTGGTGTGAAAGGGTTTAATATAGAGTATATGTCATTAAGATCATCGCCAGACTGCACCCTTGAGGAAGCAAAATAGTGAAAGGCGTTGGGTGCTTTTGGACTGACTAAGCATCCGTAACCGCTGTGAAAGAGAATTTGTGACATCATTAGGAGGAAGTAGTACAGTACATGTGGGATGCCGAGGCACCCTGCTCCGTTACAGACAAACGCACATACAGATGCAATTAGAAGGACTCACAGGGGCCTATTCTTGTACCTGCAATTTGTGTCAATCCATGTCTAAAGAACCCTTTCCGATCAGATTGTATGCTTTGCTATCCCTTTTTGAATGTCCAGTTCATGCAGAAAACCTTTTTTAGATGCGGTTTCACTCCTGCATTGGCAATCTGGGTTGGTTTGCCCCAAATCCTCCAATTCGCATTCTCGTTGCTCCGTTATCAAAACCGCTTCTAAAAGCTTGTATTTTGTTTACAGGCCACCTTCAGGGTGGTGAGATACTGTGGCTTCAATAGATGCGGTTTTGCATCCTACACGCCCCAACAGCATTTTCTGCACTGCAGAACATGAACTGACTTGCAGTATATGTGCTATTATGTATTAAGTATTCAATTTAAATTTTAGCTATTTTACACTATATGATGTATGACTCATGATGTACATTTTACAAATAGTTTGGTCCCTTATTGAAATATCAATGCACCACAAAACAGTGGGGAAAAGAGCTCCTGCCAGTGCGTCGGCTCTCCATCTTCAGAGCGGGACTCTAGGCCAGGGGTGCGCAATGTTTTGTTGCGGTGTCCCCCTGCCTGCTCTCCACAACTGCTTGTGCCCCCCACCCCTTACCTTAATGCGGCGTCAAATGACGCAGCGGGGTAATGTTACATTACAGGGGACCGCGCAAGGGCCTCTGCAACTCAACGTGTATCAAACGACCCCGCTGTGTCATTTGCATCCCATCACCATTGCAACTCGGCACCCGAAGCCGGCTGAATCATGGTAAGTTGAGTTGCAGAAAGCCCTCGCGCAGTCCCCTGGCATTTCATTTAAACGCCTTGGGTAAGAGCGTGGGGTGTCTGCAACCACCGCGCCACCCCAAAAAAATCTCGTGCACCCAGTTGGCGCACCTTTGCTCAAGGCAGGGTGGGTGTACCGGCTCTAAACGACCCGAAAGAACGACTTATCAGAGACTTATCGTGAGTATATTTATGTATATGCAGCATGTCCTGATCAGTAAATACTTTTTGCACTATGTATTTCCTCTCTGTATATTTATCCTGAGGTTTGGAACTTTCGGCAAGTGTCCCCAGAGCCAATAAAAACTTGATATTGTTCTACTACGCTTGACAATTCCGTGAAATGTGTGAGTGTATCAACTAAACATTGATCACGGTCATTTCATTTTTCACATGGAGTTACACTGTTATGATTTATGTTTCCATCTTTATGATCCTGGGAGTTCCTGTACGCCTTTGAAACCATTTAAGAAACTTGCAATAACGGAAGAAGAAGTCATACCCTGAGAGCAGCCAATCACCAGGAATGTATCAGTATCATAATTGATTGCACAAATTAGTCACATTAATTAATCATATTAATCAATTAATCATGTGGGAATCTGGAGGGCATTCATTTATTTCACTTTTATACCACAAAACAGTACATAGAACCGATCATCTCCACTAATAATAATATTTATCTTGTATAGCCCTAACCTACAGTTCTGTCCATTATATCTTTGCATATTGACAAAGCAATAGTCAGGTCTTCGTATTAAGGTGAAAATGTAATGCAGGATCTAGATTTTATCTAGATACATTTTCTCTTTTATAAAAAAGACCTCTGGAGTGCTGACTGTTACTTTAGCTATCGGAGCACTGCTGTTTGTGGAGGTCTACCTGGGGCAGATTGCTGTGCGTGAGCATATGAGTGCTCCTTCAAACCAACCATATCATCTTTGCAGGCATGAGTCCCTGCACCATAGAGGTTATCAGTTTTAATTGTAATTAGATAAAGTGACTTGGCTAAGGTCACAAAGAAATCACACCATGATTTGAACCAGGCTCCGCTGCAGTGTCATTGTGTGCAGAGTTAGTGCATTTACTCACTGCGCCACGCCTTCCATTTTTTTTGATTGCTCTATCATCTGAGACATTTTCGTGATTACAGAATCATCCATTATTGCGTTGCCATGACAATGCTCCATCACGTGATGCAGTGACGTCATTCCGTCGCGAGAGAGGATGGTTGGCAGCCAACTATGCTGAAGCTGGGATATCCTGAAAACCTGATCAATTGGGGCGGCTTGAGGACTGGAGTTGAGCATCCCTGCTATAGTTAATAGAATGGGATGTGTGAGATGTATGCGGTGCCTAAGGGGTTAACATTTAGCAGCACTATATGTGCTACATGGGAACTACAGTGCAATTAAAATTACGGTAGTTTAAAAAAAAATAGAAGTGTCGTAAAGAAATGGTAAAAAAAAAACATCAAAAGTGCAAGAAAAAATATATTTACCAAGCGTATGGCTGAAACCAAGCTTATCGCCACCTTTCTACCGATTGAAGAAATCTCTCAATGACTACTGCTATCACCAGTGTGTGCTTGCAGCTGCTAAATAAGGGCACTCCTAGGACCAAAGTGAGCAGATTCCAGTGACATGTTTCAGGGGTCTCATCCGGGTAATTGATACAAAACAATAATAAAGTCAAAAGTATGGAATAAACGACTTCAATAGAGTCTCACTGATATAAATGCTGCACTTTTCTACTAAAATGGCACCGTTTTGTTTTGAATCTTCTCTTTAATTTAAATCACGGCACTTCTACCTACTGCAGGGGTGGCCAACTCCAGTCGTCAAAGGCCACCAACCGGTCAGGTTTTCAGGATATCCCTGCTTCAGCACACTGATTGAGCCATCTGTGCTGAAGCAGGCTTTTCCCATAAAACCTAACCTGTTGGTGGCCCTCGAGGACTGCAGTTGGCCACTACTGCTGCAGAGGGTGACATCTCAATTAGTGAACACAGCAAACCCATGTTTCTCGTATATATTTGTACTGTAATTATCATACTAACAATAAAAAAAATATCCTAATACAAATTCAGTCAATAATTTGCCCAAAACTGTTGTATACATTTTGAATGAAATCACTGGTTGAATTGTGTTAATACATTGAGTCGCATTGCATTTTTTTTTTTAATCGTTCAGAAGACATGTTATTATCTCACAAATTTGGAACTAAAGTCTTGTGACACTGAGCACAAGCCAGTGGAATGTGGTGTTGATTAAGCGTGACAGCTCTGATGCTGCCAGAATGTTTTAAGAGTAAGCTATTCAGATAACATTCAGGCCTGTTAGAGCAACACTTGATGTGGCCCAAGCGTCGTAAAAAATTATTTTTGGGGGTGCAAAATTGACACACCGATATCTCACACTGTTGCGCTTATATACTTATGTGCCTTAAGTGTCAAAAAATTGTTTTAGTGAAATATTTTGGGGCACAGAAATTGTATGCATCTAGCGCACAGATGTCAATGGTATGTACTACAATATTTTTTATCTGTGCTCCAAAAAAATAGTACAACATACATCACAATTGTCCACCAACCCTAAAAAGCCTGTTTATGTTGTTAGTGCAGAATTAAGCTGCTGTGTATCAAGCAACAATTTATTTGGCACCGCATGAATGTTTCATTATATAGGTTAACAAAATTTATTTTTAAAGTATGGCTATAATAAATAATATTACACTAATAATTTATCATTAATAACCCTAGTAATAAAGAAAAAATAGACAACATGCGAGTGCATTCGCATGTCTCAGACAGGTCTGCGACCCTGTCTTTCCCCAGTATCGCTTAGCATACCATGCTTCCACTGCCGCCAGGGATTCTGGGTAAGGAGATGCAAATGAACCCTCAGTTTCACTTTTTGCTTCTTGTCCATGTTCACATATACCGCTATAAGCTGACGCCTGCCTTATTACCAGGGTTGCCACCCCGGAGAAAAAGAAAAAAAAACACTTACTTGGTGTGGTGTTTTGCGGCGGCGTCTCCCGGCATCCTGCTGCAATTCCCTCTCCAACTGCAGTGAATGTGGCTGCGCAGCATCAAATTATGGCGCGTTGTCATGGCAACCGGACTCTACATGACGTCATGATGCTGCGTTGCATCGTGACGTCACGCCGCGTTGCGTCATGACGTTACGTAGCATCCGGTTGCCATGGCAACGCCACGCAGCCATGTTCACTGCAGTTGGAGGGGGAATTGAAGGAAAATAACGAAGAATGCCAGAGACGCCGCCGCACCACAACGCACCCCGCCGCCACCCGGAGATTGAAACGACAACCCGAAGAGGTGGCAACCTTGCTTATTACACAGCTTCTTCAGCACAGCCTGGGTTGAATAAAAAAAACTGTATGCATCGTATATGATGCATATTTTATGAAAATTTGTAATACTTTTTAGAACACACAATAAACATTACATATCTTAGTACTGTACATTGGAGAATATAACTACAACACCCCAGCTCGATACAAGATGTACAGATTCGTGTTACAGTATAAAACCAAAGCCTGGATAATTCATGTACAATATATACTGTTGTAATGTTTCTGTGCTGCAGCTGGAAAAAATTTGAATCACAGCTCACATCTACTGTACTCTTGTCTTGTTCATGTCTGCAGCTGTTCGGCATCTGTATCCTCTCCGGCTCAAATGGCACAAGCATTATTATTCATGTCAACCCATTGATTGCTACAAATCAAGTCCAAGAAAATAAAGCCACATTAACACTTCATATCAAATTCCCTTCTGTGCAAATATTGTGTAAGGAAAACCACAGCCATAAAACCTGTTTGTGAAATGTGTAGATGGTCCATTTTCAAGGGGTATCATCATGACATTTGAAACATGTCATCAATTTGAATGAGGCCAAAGTTGATGTACATTTGAAGTGGTCACACATATATATCATAAATAGAAATGTGTTATTTATGTGTATGCATCTGGTAGTGGTAAATGCTCTTGTAATGATTCACAAAGTCAGCCATGCTTGTTAATTTTGTTTCCAAGCTACAATAATATTACGATCATTAAAACGTGACTTTACATAGTGCAACTTCATACTAAAGCTTAATTAGGCAGTTCCAAGTAGATAATAACAAAAAAGCTGTGTGTGCTGTGCACGCGCATAGTAAGTGAAACTTCTTTGACTTTTGTCACAGAAATTGTATTTGTGTTGGTGATGTTTCAATTAAAAATCAAAATACAATTTCATTGACAAAATGCAAATAAATTTGACTTAGAATGCGCGTGCTCGGCACACATCCCCTGTATTAACTATTTGCACTAAGTGTGAATTCCTTGTGTGTGCGTGTGACTGAGAGTGTGCGTGTGAGTGTGAGTGTGAGTGTGTGTGTGCATGTGAGTGTGTGTGTGAGTGTGCGTGTGAGTGTGTGTGAGAGTTTGCGTGTGAGTGTGCGTGTGCATGACTGAGCGTGTGCATGACTGAGCGTGCGTGTGACTGAGCGTGCGTGCGTGTGACTGTGCGTGAGTGTGCGCGTGACTGGTGACTGAGTGTGCACGTGACTGGTGAGTGTGAGTGTGCGCATGACTGCGTGCTTGTGAGTGTGCGCATGACTGTGCACGTGACTGTGAGTGTGCGTGTGACTGTGTGCGTGTGCGCATGACTGTGAGTGTGTGCGTGTGACTGTGAGTGTGTGCACGTGACTGAGTGTGCGCGTGACTGAGTGCGCGCGTGACTGTGCGGGCGTGACTGTGTGACTGTGTGCACGTGACAGTGTGTGTCTGTGTGTGACAGTGTGTGACAGTGTGTGTCTGAGTGCGCGTGTGTGTGTGACACACGAGGTGAGTACAAGTATATATGAATGACGGATGGCAACGCTGGGCCCCTCCTCCACCTTGATCAGGTGCTCGGTGTAGCAGGGAGAGCCCTCCCTGTAGTCCTCGTATGAAGTTGTCCTGGGATTTCTCGGGCCCCCCCCACTTCTCCAGGGTGGGGCGGCTCCTCGTCTTCCTCCTCGGCCCCCCTCAGCTCCTAGGTCTCCTCCTCCTGCTCACCTCACCTGCACGGGGGTCCAGTGGGAGAAGTAGGATCCCGGGACTCGGGTCGGGCCGGATCCCTGCACGTCCGCCTCCCCCCAGATATCCAGCAGGGCGCGGTCTCCATGTCCGATAGACATCCCGCCGGGCAGGGGGTCGGTGACCGGCCCGGAGATGAGCTACAAGCAGGAGGCAGGAATGTGGCGCGGTGAGTGTCGCCATGACTACCGCATGCGCGGCATGTCAGCGGGCACGGGGAACAGCGCATGCGCGGCATGGCAGCGGACGTGTGGGGGGAATGGTGCCGCTGCCAGCCACTTCTGCGCATGTGTGGCGCCCGTCAGCAGCGCCATCACAATTGCGCATGCGGGGAACGGCGGCCGTTAGGAGCGGCGCGGCGGCCGGCCGTGTGAGGAGAGCGACGCCCGTTAGTCAGCGGGACACAGGGAATCGGAGGTAGAGAAGAGGGAGGAGAGAGGCTGAGCAGCGGCTCCTCCTCTCACAGCCGGAGTACTTGTGAGGCTTCCGCCATCTTACTACACCCGCAGCACCGGAAGCTCTGCGGCAGCCATCTTGCTATACCCATGGCAGCGGACGTGTGGGGGGTAACGGCGGCCGTTAGGAGCGGCGCCGGTGGCTATCGCTGCCGCATGTCACAGCGGGTGTGTGGGCGGCATGTCACAGCGGGTGTGTGGGGGGGAGCGGCTGCTGTTAGGAGCGGCGCCGGAGGCTATCGCCGCCGCCGCATGTCACAGTAGACGCGGGGAGGGGGGGAGCCGTGACGTCACTTCCGTTTCACATTTCGCCCCCAACTCTCCCGTTTTACCCCATCAGAATAGGTGCCACTAAAGAAGTTTCACTTCAAAAAAAAAAAGACATTATTATTAAGTTCTATCTACTTTGACTTTTCTAACATGGTCACATGCTTTATTAATAAGTCATGCAACAGTTTTTTTGTTGGAGAAAAAAATGATGTAAGAATATTTTTGCTCCACTCTAATCTGATTTCTGCAGAAACTTCCTTATCGGAAGGCTAGCTTAGCATAGAGAGAGATAACGTAGCAATATGGGCAAAAAAACAACAACCTACCATTAACTGCAGGTTGAAATGTTTACACCTACTGCAGTAACATTGCAAAAGTATTTAAATATATTTATACTTGTCTTTAAAGATTCAGGGATTTTAAGAATTCACTTTTTTTTGCAGCTGCAGTGGATCGAGCACCAGTAGAGTGCCACCATACCTTTGGCATTTGCAGTCATGTCATTACTCCAGTAGCAATCACATGACCGCCCCCAGCCCTGGCTCTGTTGGAGCGATCTGGCCGATCATCCCCTAGCAAAAGAGCATTTTCAAAGTACAATTGACAACAATGTCCCATTAATAGCTGAAAGTACGTTTTTAAGTCACTTACTAGTCCTATCATTTTTGAAAGTGTCGACCCAACTACTGTCACTGGTTGGCAAGTGGCATCTGCTAACTAATTGAATCAAAGGAGGAAATGTGAAGCAAACGAGAGTACAGGTGCAGCAATGAGTATTCTAACACTTGCCTTGGAAAATCTGGGGCAATATCCCAATAATGCTGCAACATTTCTGTGACATTTCTGCAGACAGACTAATGGCCCATTCAAACTGACCAGGGATCCCTGCTGTGTTAATCCGATGGGTCATTAATCTATCTGCAGAAATGTCAGAGAAATGTTGCATCATTACTGGGAGATTGCCCCAGATTTTTCAAAGCAGTGTTAGACTACTCGTAGCTGCATCTGTATACATTTGAAAGCTTAGGAAAAACACAAATGTGACTTGGAATAAGTTATCAGAAGCTATAAAACATTACTGATAATAGCATAGCACCTTCTGTAAATGCACACATGGAAAACAAAGTATTGTAGTAACGTTGGATTAGAACTGACACTCCCTAAAAATGTTGGGTACTTCACTTTAAATTCCCATTTGGGTAGTTTCCAAAATATAAATGTGGCTTCAATCCTCTAAAAAGCTGTATACTGCTCCTTGTCAACTAATCTACACTCGCAGCTTGGTAGCTAATGTAATCTCAGTAGCCTAGGACAGAAAATAGCCATTTTTTTCTGTCTGCTTCCATGGAAAACCATTTTATAACACCCAGGGGAACACACGTCAAATTGCAAGTGGCTATGAAAGGTTGTATTTCTAACTACAAAAAATATCTAACCTTTTGAGATATGATCAAGTGAGTTTATATCTATCCCCTCTATGCTGATGGGCCTGCAATGCAGAGGTTACTTAGTAGACAGTCTGGAATGAAAATGTCTAGTGCCAAGGGCATTATGGTTTGGTTAAAACCTTGCAATGATTAAATATATCTGCACACAATTTGTAAACATTTCAGGAAGGGCACTTAGATTTATAGCAATATTTATTGTAACACGACAAAGCACAGGGGTGAAAGAATGAGCTGTTTCTCTGTTCACTGTTAAATCACAGTTCATTTTTATAACATTGGCACTATTTATGGAAGTGCTAAGCTACACACATTTTTCAACACTTTACAAAATGAAAATCTGTTGAAAGAGAGAGAGAGGAGGAAAAAAAAAAAACAAGGTTAAATAAATACAACCATTGTTTTGCCCCTTGAGGAAATTAGAAAACAGATCTCCTTCCCCAAGTACATAGACATTGAGGAAAAGTTTAAAGTGTTCTTTTGCTGTCACAGCAAACTCCAGATCTGAATACATTGTACATTCAAATTCAGACTCCTTGTACAAGTCTATAGTTGCATAAGTTTGCATTACTGTAGCAGACTTTCAAAATCCCACATCACAGTCGGCATGCGTAATCTAATCCCCATTTTTTTGCTATCACTACGGAAAGCATTCCACCTTAATTTTGTTTACATGTTTTAACATCTGTGAGTAGACTTTTAACATTGACAATGGTTTTAATTGCTAAGCTTCAATTTACTGTGTTTTTTACCGCTCGGCTCGACATCACCATCTTCTGTTCTTGGCGGCTCATTACAGCTATGCTTTATGAAAGCAGGTGTAGCCATGCCACCTTTGGCTACTAACCTGCCCTACTCCTGGTAGTAAGCCCTGGTAGAATCAGGCTGCCAGTAGTCAACATGGGGTTTTCCCCCTCCTTGGTGCTGCACTTGAATGACAGTGGGATGCTGTCACATCAGGCCTGAGCATGTCCAATCATGGGACAGACCTGGTGCCCTCCTCCTAGCTGTACCGCCCTAAATTTAGTTGTGCCTCTCCTCACTTGAGGGAGGCAGGGATCACGCAAGATTGCCTAGTGATTGGCCTACCCTGTTCCTCTTCCCCTTGGGGGAGAGTGAGTGATACCCTATACCTCTGGTCCTGTTAGAGGGCCAGGGAAGAGCCAGGATAGCTTCAAGGGCCCTGACCTGTAGTGGTAGTCCAGGGACCATCCTCAAGTTGACTATCCCAGAGACTGCAGTGGGCAGAAACCTGCCTTGTTCCTGTACTGTACAGACCAAGAGAATAAACCGTTCATGTGTGATATACCTCCGCCTAGTGTGTGATCTTACTGGGGGGAGAGGTGATAGTTCTACTGTAGGAGATCATCTTTACCTATCTGGCGCCTACTGCAGATGGAGGCGCAGCACTGCTAGAAAACCATGTGAGTAATGTACGCAAGAAACCTGATCCTGTGTCCCCACTACCATCGGCAGATGTTACCAGCAGGTATCATGCACCAAGCATAAGTAATGGCCAAATCTCCCACCGGGTGGGGGAAACACCGTTACAAAGGTGATTGTGACACCTCCGTGATGGGGCACCTGGCCGCAGGGGCTAGGCTTCCCTCTCTTCCCCCGGAAACGAGGTCACTGCGTGATTTGTGTACGGACTGTACCCAACATGGAGGTTCCCTTGCCCGGGAATCAACCACGTGAGTTACATGAGCTAAAATTGCATCTCCTGCCAAAAAGGGGGAGCGCACGTGCTGTTTGCAAAAGGACAGTACACATTGCTGCAAAGTTCTGCAAGGGTTTGGCGCAAAAGCCAGAACCCCACCCAAGTGATGTGACTGGCTCAGCCTATAGCCAGAGTCACGCCCAGTCTACGTCACAGAGTGCCCCTCCTCTAATCTCCACCAGAGGAAAGGGACACGTTGACCACGAATACCTAAAGATTTTGAAGAAACAGGGAGGTACCGGATGCAGCGGACCACACCCTCAGTTCTTCGGAGCCTGGCGAGTGAAAGGATCGAGCTACCCTTTACTCCTGTGCCCTTGCATTCAGCGAACACTGAATATGTCCAGCAACATGGAATTCTTCCACTATCATCTGCCAGGAGGACTCCTGGTGGTAACTGTGGAAGGGAAGTGGTACCTGCGATGCCTCTGTCCGAAATGTGACTTTCCAGGTGGCAAACTCGCCTGGGGAGTTCAGTGTGCCTGATGCAGAGCACCGTTCCAGACACGGCCTACGGAATTTGCTCAGAAAAATGTGGCAGACCCCAATACTTGGGCAGTCGATGTTGCCAAACAAGCTACCTCAACAATGGAGGCTTTGGAGAGCCCGAGCACCCTAGCTGAGGCCCAAGGGGATTTGAGTGTCCCGATGACCACAGAAAAAGCTGAGATGGTTCCAGACCCAGTCCCCGCAGAGGAACCAGAGACGGTCGATGAATCAGAGGCAGCCCAAGAGATGCTGGGTAAGGTGACTGCCCTGGGTGAGGAGGCACTATTGTTCTCAGAGGCGCATGAGTTGGGATCGGTCATGCTGATTGCCATTGATAACTCGGAAATTATCCGGGGTCTTTTCCCTGCGGATGTGTCCCTACCTTCTTCCTGCACCAGCAGCCGCCGCTCTTCGGTGGTGCTCCGGCCACTGATGATTCTGCCAGCCGAGACTGGAGATGAGCCGAATGGTACCAGCGACTTTGCACAGCAGCGGAGTCCTGTACCGATGACTGCAACCGTGAGACCCAAGAGGCGGATGAACCTACCCCTTGTAGAGGTGTCGAAAGACCTATCCAGGGATTCTCCGGTGCTGATGGAGGTGTCTTCCGGTGTCGATGTCCACATGGCGGATGTCGATCAAGACAAAGTACCGAACCCTATGCAACACCCGGATGTCAATATTCTGCTGGGGAGGATCTGGAAAAGCTCCAGGATCCTGTGCCAATTGCTGTAGATGACATCCCGCAGATAGCAACCGCTGGGGCGGAAGAGAAGACGTCGATCCCCGCTCCGGTGAGTACTGCTATTGTTCCTTCTGTTACTCCCTCATCGTTCATTCGCACTATGAGTGAACGCAGGGCTAGCCTGAAAATGTTTAAAACCATAGACAGAACATAAAACACAGACAGACCTCAGTGCACATCCAGTGAAACTCATACACGGTACAGTGCCTAAATATATATGTATAAATATCTATTAAATAAAATGGTCTTTTAGTTTAACATTTTGGCCAAATTGTTGTAAGCCCCTGAGCCACTGCACGGCAGACCACGTGTATGAGTTTCACTGGATGTGCACTGAGGTCTGTCTGTGTTTTATGTTCTGTCTCTGGTTTTAAATATATATTGCCATGCTCATTAGCACTCCTCTGTGACACTCATATGCTTATATATATGTTGTGGTTATTTTGGGGGTTCAATAGGAGCTTCTAGGTGTCCAGTATGTTTTGCAATTCTTGTTCAGCTAGTCTTAGCTGATTGGAGGGTGGCAACCTCCTACCTAATTGAAGCTTACCCCCTCCCACATTTAAATGGTTAAAAGCTCACTCCACAGCATCTCCCACTCTCAGGGGAACTTGCTTGCTTGCACTATGATTGTGACAAATCTAATACAGAGTGCTTTTCCTAGTAATGTACAGGTTAATTAAAGCTTCAATCAGACTTAGAACTTTGCAACTAATATTGACAGATTTATTATAAATCATTCTTCCTGGTATTGCACAGGTTATTAAGAATTTATATTAGTGTTAGTGACCCTTGAGAATGTGGTCTGCCAGGCAGTGGCTCAGGGGCTTACAACAATTTGGCCAAAATGTTAAACTAAAAGACCATTTTATTTAATAGATATTTATACATATATATTAAGGCACTGTACCGTGTATGAGTTTCACTGGATGTGCACTGAGGTCTGTCTGTGTTTTATGTTCTGTCTCTGGTTTTAAATATATTGTTACGCCGATGCTCGCCACAAACCGGGACCGGACCGCGGGGCTGAGGTGGGGTTATATAATCACCGACCTTAGTCCACGCAGACTGATCCGGAGTGCGCAGTTCGTAGTCGTACATCGCAGGGTCAGGATTGGAGAAGGCAGCATCGTCGTTAATGAAGCAGGAGTTCGGCAACAGGAAATCAGGAGTGCCCCGCTTCAGCTTAGGAGCGTGAGCGCGGGGGTGGCTTCTGCGCGAGGAGCGGCCTCGGCCCATGACGCCGATCTCAGCAGGAGGAGACAGCAGGCTGGACGAAGTTCACCGCAGGGCAGCGTCGGGAAGAACCAACGCTTCAGCGCAGAAGTACAAGGCAGGCCACTGCAAGAGGATCGCAGCAGGCCGCAGGAAAGGAAGGGTAGCCACTGCTAGGAGGGAATGCAGCAGTTACCAGTGCTGGCATCAACGCTTCAGCACAGGCGTCCAGGGTAGGCCACTGCAGGAGAATAGCAGCAGGCCGTAGGACAGGAAGGGTAGCCACTGCTAGGAGGGAATGCAGCAGTTACCAGTGCTGGCATCAACGCTTCAGCACAGGCGTCCAGGATAGGCCACTACAGGAGAATAGCGGCAGGCCACAGGACAGGAAGGGTAGCCACTGCTAGGAGGGAATGCAGCAGTCACCAGTGCTGGCATCAACGCTTCAGCACAGACGTCCAGGGTAGGCCACTGCAAGGAGACAGCAGTAGGCCAGTGCTGGCAACAACGCTTCAGCACAGACGTCCAGGACCAGGCCTCTGGATACTCAGGAACTTGGAAGGTAAGAACGCTAGGAGAGAGGCCTGGGGTGGTTTGTGGCAGAGACAGTAACATAGAGGTAGGAATAGTTATGCTCGGCGCTGGTTCAGAGCCAACGCCTAGAATATAAAGGGCGGAGATCCAATCACAGGAGGAGGGTGTGTGAGAATTCCTCCAATGAAGTAGCACAGGGCAGAAGCTGCAATGAGAGGCAGCACCTGTGCCATAGATTGCCAGAGGAAGCCTGCAACTGCACAGGTCTGCAAGGCAATAGTCAAAGCCAGTAGTGGATTCCTTACATATATATTGCCATGCTCAGTAGCACTCCTCTGTGACACTCATATGCTTATATATATGTTGTGGTTATTTTGGGGGTTCTATAGGAGCTTGTTAGGTGTCCAGTATGTCTAGCCTGAAAATGACCTGCAAAGATGACTAATTTCTGTGATGCCGGTATGTATCTACCACCGCGGGTTGGGCATCACACAAGGACTATGTGTGATCCCCTATCCAGGCCAAAGCCATTGCTGCTCAGTCAATATTGAGTATTACTTTAGTGTCGAGCCCCAGGGACGTACTTGTTCGTGACTTGGACACTTGCAAGGCCCCTTTGTCCTCGACCGGTACCGCTGGTCTTCGGGACATTTGCCAATCTTCTGCTCAGGGAACTCCTTCAGCACGGAAGTCTGAGGGTGGGTTGCCGCCTGGGGAAGCTGATTGGGCCACGAGAGATCATTACTCCAGAAAGAGGAGCTTGCGGGCCTCTAGGAATCATATTCCCTCTTCGGACTGGAAGGACTGGTCTTATGGGAGTACTATGCTGACCGATAGTAATGTTGTTACTAATGATAATGTTATTACAGATGATAATGTTATTAATGAAGATGTAGACAATTGCAGTGTAAATAGTGGATTTAGTCAGTATGTAATGTCTGTTCATTCTGATGCTACCACTTCCACCAATAGCTCACACCCAGGGGTGGCTGTAGCAGGGCCTACTAGTCCGCACCCATGGTGGCACTTCAGTTTTCAGGGATATGTACTCTTTATAGACCGCACAAGGTTCTTATTAGAAACCGACCACATAGTTCACGATTGGTGGGCAATAGGGGTTTATAGACCTAACAAAGCGGCTCAGGAAATAAGGACAATGGAAGCGGATATAATAGCGGGACATGTACAGCCGTCGGGTAATGTGTTATCAAATTATGTGCCTCCTATTCAGGAACCTTTATACTGGGTTCTACCAGGTTGACCTGAAGGTCGCCGGCTTACTAAAATGAGCTGCGCCGAGCGACTTGTATTACAGAAATACAGAAGTTCGCATGGGTTTGAGTATCCATATGTTCCGGAGCCTATTATGAGAGAAATTGATGCTAACCGGGAGCAATGTCTGATTGAAGCGGTAAAAGCTTATGTGCTAGAGCATAACCACAGCACATTCCATAACGTACATGAGAGAGTAACCTATCTTGTCCAAGTTTGGAAAGTTGGTAGGTCAGTATACCTGGACAGAGTGGAGAAATCCAAAGAGGGTATTCTCTGTCACAGTTACTGATGCGTCAGGAGCATTAGTGCGGAATATATACACACAGAAATACGTCGCTGCACCATACCAACAGACATAGAAACACAATCTACCTGGAGCAAGGGGGAAACCACTAGAAGCCACACAAATAATCAAAAGATTATACACAGCCCCGTGTAGTTGCACTCAAGGTAGGTGACAAAGTGAATGTGATGTCAAATAAGGCATAGGCCAGTGAATAGCCATATCCTAGTATAGGATACACTATCAAAAAGGTCACACTAATATATAAAAATAACAAAACTTTAATGATATATGCTGTAAAAGCCGACGAAACACTATAAAAATGCACAACAGTGCATGAATAAAATCCCTAAATGTGTTGGGTAACGGTATTCTATGAACACTATGTGTTCCAAATATAGCTATAGGGTAATCAAACGCCAAATATAAGGCTGCAAAATAGATGGTGCAGGTGTTCTCAATAGAATTGGGTATTGCAGTGTAGTAATACACCTTATAAGGCCTCTATAGGTAACCACTGTATGTAATAATGAGCTTGTTCTCTTAGGATCCTTAGACCAGCTCAATAGGGTCACAGCAAATAGAGGACTCCAGCATTGCCCACAACACAAGCAAAGTATCCCCAGTAATTCAGATCCCTGCCGCAAGGTAAATCATACCGGCAATAACAGCGGGAAAAGGAGCCCGCAGTATGTTAGTACATCCGGCAGTAATTGTGTAGGTAAACACAGTGTATATTACAGCGTGTACTCAATGGGGATCTGTAAACCAGATTAAATAAGGTCAGTGTACATAGAGGATACTAGCAATGCCCGCATGAAACTTATATCACTCAGGTAAAGCACACCACAGGGGCGTAATGACATATCCCTGGAGAATATATTCAAAGCGGGTCCCAGTTGGGCGCAATACGACCTGATAATCTTGGATCTCCTGCAGCCTATTAGCTCCGTATGCAATTGGGAGCTGCCGTTACTCCGAGACACAGATCGCGCATGCGTCAGCGTAATGACGTCACGGCGTTTCCCCGACGTACGTTTCGCGTAAGTTTTCAAACTGAACTGACTGAGATTTTACATCATGCTATTGAAAATAAGGTTATTATTAAAAATGAAATGGAATTTATATTCATTAAATATCCCCCTCTGTCCACATTTTACCACCTACCTAAGGTGCACAAGGGGGTCTATCCACCATCAGGCAGGCCGATAGTGTCAGGCGTGGGTAATCTCACTTCCCACGCCAGTATTTATCTAGACACTTTTCTTCGCCCCTTTGTAGAAACCCTTCCCTCGTATCTCAAAGATACAAAGGCAGCTCTTTTGAGGTTAGAGGATATTACAGTGGACAATAACACCTTACTTGTAGGGATTGACGTCGAGAGCTTATATACAAGCATACCCCATTCATCAGTGTTACAAGCTGTCCAACACTACCTTCGGGCAAGAGATACTCACTCAAGGGTATACAATGAATTTGTTTTAAAACTGCTGAATTTTGTGTTGACCAGGAATTTCTTTTTATTTAATCAAAAAATATACCATCAAATTCAAGGTACCGCCATGGGCACCACGTGTGCTCCCACCTATGCTAACTTATATCTGGGCTGGTGGGAGGAAACAGTGGTGTTCATGGATGATCACTCTCGGTACACTGACCACATCGAGCTTTGGTCACGGTATATCGATGATTTAGCGGTACTAAAGAACTCCTGGTCGAATTCATTAAAAAACTGAATGACAATACACACAATCTCAGACTTACCTTTGAAATTCAAACTGAGAGTATCAATTTCCTTGATATTACCATCAATAAACAACTTGATGGTAAATTGGAGACTACTATATACCGCAAACCCACCGCGACGAATAGTCTCTTGGCAGCAGACAGCCATCACCCTAGACATCTTACTTCCAATATCCCTACCGGGCAGTTCTTACGCCTTAAATGTAATTGTACAACTATTACAGAGTTTAAAACTCAAGCTAAAGATCTCACTAGACGTTTTCTAGATAGAGGATATTCTAAGATATCTGTCAAAAAAGCCTATCATAGGTCACTTGTGACACCTAGACCGAGCCTCCTCATTGATCACCCTCATGTCACTGATAATGATACACAGACAATTCGGTTTATTGGCACTTACTGTTCTCAGTGGTCGACCATACGCAGTATCCTGAACAGACACTGGCATATATTACTTCAGGATGAAGACCTAGCAAAGATTTTACAAACCAAACCAAACATGGTTAGTCGCCGAGCGGTTAACTTACGTGACCGCCTAGTCAAAAGCCATTTCCAATCGAAATCATCTCGCACCTGGCTGGACCATAAACCCAATGGTACATACACATGTGGACGCTGTAAGGCGTGCCCTTCAGTCAAAGTAACCAAGACCTTTACAGACTCTACAGGCACACAAATCTACACCACAAAAGACTTTATTAACTGTCTAACCACAGGTGTGGTGTACCTTATTCAGTGTACATGTGGTAAACAGTACGTTGGTGAAACCCATAGGGCATTTAAGGTTCGGATTTTAGAGCACCTTGGGTCGGTGCAAAATAAATTGGATACACCAGTGGCAAGGCATGTTAATGATGCACATTCGGGGGATTCCTCTTGCCTAAGGTTCATCGGCATATCACACATACCCTGGGGCCCACGTAAGGGCAACTGGGATACCAAGCTACGCCAACACGAATGCCGTTGGCTCCATTGTTTAAACACACTGGCACCCCACGGCCTTAATGAAGGTTTTATTTTTTCCTCCTTCCTTACATAGGGTTAGAGGGATCCTGGTATACAGATATTTAATTTTTAGCGTAGAAGGAGTCGTTTTGACTTTTTAGGCGGCTCCGCCTAGTGTAGCACATTCCTACACCTTCCAACAATATTATACATTTACACATTTTTATGTCAGTCTTCATTTATAGCCTCCATTACACTCCTTGTGTGCATCATTCACATGCCTCTTAGCTCTTACTGGTGTGTTTGTTTGCCAGGGTCTGACCTACAGTTTATATCCTGCATTTCCATCTCCAGTGACTGTATTAGTTTCTATTCTCACTGCAGGATTCCCTTTACTACCAAACCCCCCCCTCCCCCCCCCCCCCCGATTCCTTTATGTTATGTGACGACTACATATGTGTCTGCTATGCCTCTTTAATTCAATCAGGTATACGTTTCCTCCCCCTCCAAGGAGGGTATAAAAGGTCTCACTACCCGATGACACATGCTACTTACTCCCCCCCCCCCTTGAGAAAGCGTGTGGTGACGCGCGAAACGTACGTCGGGGAAACGCCGTGACGTCATTATGCTGACGCATGCGCGATCTGTGTCTCGGAGTAACGGCAGCTCCCAATTGCATACGGAGCTAATAGGCTGCAGGAGATCCAAGATTATCAGGTCGTATTGCGCCCAACTGGGACCCGCTTTGAATATATTCTCCAGGGATATGTCATTACGCCCCTGTGGTGTGCTTTACCTGAGTGATATAAGTTTCATGCGGGCATTGCTAGTATCCTCTATGTACACTGACCTTATTTAATCTGGTTTACAGATCCCCATTGAGTACACGCTGTAATATACACTGTGTTTACTTACACAATTACTGCCGGATGTACTAACATACTGCGGGCTCCTTTTCCCGCTGTTATTGCCGGTATGATTTACCTTGCGGCAGGGATCTGAATTACTGGGGATACTTTGCTTGTGTTGTGGGCAATGCTGGAGTCCTCTATTTGCTGTGACCCTATTGAGCTGGTCTAAGGATCCTAAGAGAACAAGCTCATTATTACATACAGTGGTTACCTATAGAGGCCTTATAAGGTGTATTACTACACTGCAAGACCCAATTCTATTGAGAACACCTGCACCATCTATTTTGCAGCCTTATATATAGCGTTTGATTACCCTATAGCTATATTTGGAACACATAGTGTTCATAGAATACCGTTACCCAACACATTTGGAGATTTTATTCATGCACTGTTGTGCATTTTTATAGGGTTTCGTCGGCTTTTACAGCATATATCATTAAAGTTTTGTTATTTTTATATATTAGTGTGACCTTTTTGATAGTGTATCCTGTACTAGGATTTGGCTATTCACTGGCCTATGCCTTTGACATCACATTCACTTTGTCACCTACCTTGAGTGCAACTACACGGGGCTGTGTATAATCTTTTGATTATATGTGTGGCATTAGTGCGGAAGCCTGATCCTGAACATTATTATTGAAAGTAAGGTTCTCCCTGTTGGAGGAACCTATGTGTCTATTATCACCATAATATAAGTGTATGGTGAATATATGATCTGTGCTGTTTTCACAATGAAACTGTATATCATGCATATTAATGTGACATCATGTGAAATGTTATTTTGTTGTTCAGGTTACATCAGAGATGGTACTCGAAAATTTAGAACCCCAAGCGGGGTCGTTGGTATTTACACAGGAGGGAGAGTTTAGCGGGGTACCCCCTGGCTACTAAATCTACCCAATGGGCTGGCAGTAAACCCTGGTGTTCACAGGTTTGCCTGTTGTTATCATAGGGCTTTCCCCCTTCATCCTTTGGTGCTGCACTTGAGTGACAGCAGGGGGTGGCACATTCTGTTGTGGCTGGGCCAACGGGATGCCCGCCCTCTGGCTGTAATTAAGGGCAGGATCGTCCTAACGTTAGTTGTTGTCCTTCCCCATAAGGAAGGCAGGTCACGACTGGAAGCCTCAGATTGGGGTCTTCCCATGTGCTCTTCCCTCCGGGGAGGAGTAGAGTGACAATACCTCTGCCTCTGCTAGGTAGGTGGGGAAGAGCAAGGGTGGCTGCGGGTGCCCTAGGCCCATAGTGTCTGTCCAGGAACTATCTCCGGTGATATCTGAGAGAAGAGACTGTGATCCGGCAGGTGACTGCTGAGTACCTGTATTACTGCAATAAGAGTAGTAATAAACCTGTTCTGTTTTGCAAGATATCTCCTGCTTGGTGTGTGATCTAATTGGGGGGAGAGTTACAGTTTTACCGTGGGAGATCGCCTCCATATCCCTGGAGCCTACGGCAGATGGAGGCACTGCACTGCTAAGTATTACGTGGGGTATGGACTCCAGAAGCCTGTTCCTGTGCCCCAAAGTTACCGCGGATGACTCAGCCCTCTTGTTTCCAGCAGGTATGCACCACAAACACCCAGTAATGGCCCCGATATGCGATTAGGGTGGGGGGGAGAGAAACACAGTTACAATGGGATGGAGGTTGATCCAGGAAGTAATCCGATTGCCAATGCTTGGAGTAAGGAAGGAATTAATTTCCCCCCTTATGAAACATCATTGTAGCTTATATCACTGGGGTTTTTGTTTGCCTTCCTCTGGTTCAGGTGAGGATACAGGATAAAGTATCTGTCTAAATCTAGCATAGATTGAACTTGATGGACATATGTCTTTTCAACCTTATCTACTATGTAACTAGGTAACTGTGTGTAACGGTGTTTCCCGCACCCGTGGGAGATTTGTCCATTACTACGGTGCATGGTGCATATACCTGCTGGTAACAAGAGGGCTGAGTTGTCCTCGATTGCATGGGGACACAGGATCAGGCTTCTGGGGTTCACACCCCACATATCTCTTTAGCAGTGCAGCGCCTCCATCTGCCGTAGGCTCCAGGAACTGAAGGTGATCTCCCACGGTAGAACAATTACCTCTCCCCCCCAGTAAGGTCACGCACCAGGGAGGAGGTATATAACAACAAGAACGGTTTATTGTCTTCTGCACAGCACAGTTACACGAAAGGCTTCTGCAAAATGCAGTACTCTCAGCTCTCACTGAAGGATGGTCCCTGGACCACCACTACAGGCCAAGGGCACCCGCAACCGCCCTAGCGCTTCCCCACCTCCCTAGCAGAGGCAGAGGTATGGTCCACACTCACTCTCCCCTGGGGGGAAGAGGATTGGAGAAGGCCCAATCTCAGCCTCTCCACTGTGTGACCCGCCTTCCTCAGTGGGGAAGGACACACTAAATTTAGGGCGGTCCTGCCTTTAAGTACTGCCAGGAGGAGGGCACCAGGTCTGGCTCATGATTGGTCATGCCCAGGCCTGATGTCACCGCCTCCCGCTGACACTCAAATGCAGCTCCTCGGAGAAGGAAAATCCCATATCAACTACTGGCAACTTGATTGTACCAGGGTTTAGTGCCAGCCCCAGGGTGGTGCAGATAACCCCTAAAGCCTTGTGGTGTTTGAGGGTAGCGAGTGGGTAGGGCTCATTTGTGCGTGATTCCCTGGGCCCAGTATCAATAAATGGCCGGGCCATGGGGTGCCCTGCTTGGTGGGTGTGCGGGCCATGGTTGGTGTGCTATCATCCTTTACCCGGGGGTAGAGCACGCTGGCAGAGTTTGCACTTACCATGGTTTATTTGTGTAAATAAAGCCGTGGCCTTTGTTTTGTGTTTATTTATTTATATGTGGGTTGGGGGAGGGAAGGGGAGCTTCCTCGCAGGCTCCAAGGTCAAGAACTATGGGTACCGTAAAGTGGGTTATTTACTAAAGCTTCCCAGCGGCAAAACTGGGACAAAGTATTTGCAAAAGATTTGCACCAGAATTATCAAAGGAAAAACTCCCATTGCTTTCAGTAGGATTCTTTTTCTTTGATGAATATGGCTCTGTTTTTTTAAGTGAAACTTCTTTGCTGGCACCTACAGAGTTGTGATAGGAAAAATCCTTTGTGTAGTAACAAAATTCCATGATGGAAGTGACGTCACTGCTGGCAGAAGAGGCCATCAGGGACGTCGGGGGAGGGAGAGGACAGACACTGACAGACACACACACACACTGACAGACACACACACACACTGACTGACACACACACACACACACACACTGACTGAGACTCACATACACACACTGACTGACACACACACACACACACACACTGACTGACTGACACACACACACACACACACACACTGACTGACACTCACATACACACTGACTGACACACACACACACACACACACTGACTGTGACATATACACACACAGACACAGACAGACAGACTGACACACACATTGGCTGACTGACTGACACACAATGACTGAGACACACACACACACACACACAGACTGACACACACACATTGACTGACACACACACACACACACACACATTGACTGACACACACACACACACACACACACACACACACACACTGACTGACACTCACAAGGCATTCACAGTTACTATAAATATAGAAGTCCAAATAGCTAAAACATGCTAAGTCTAAGTTAAACTTCTGTGCATGTTTTGATTTTTAATTAAAAACATCACCATCACAAATACAATTTCTGTGGCAAAAAACAAAGACGTTTCACTTAAAATGCGCGTACTCAGCACACACACACTTTTTGCACTGGTTTTGCCCTACTTATGCAGCCGGGAGACTTTAGTACATAGACCCCCAAATATATACAAGTTGTTTTTTAAAGTCTGTGACAAAATTGATACTTTAAGATTCTCTTAATTGAACCATTGCAAACACTGTGGTAGAATATTTGATGCGGTGTATTTGATGAGATCTCTCACTGGGTGGATAGATGGGGATAAAGGTCTCTGTTTGAAGAGCTTTGAATTTGTTACTGCTATTAAATACTATGGTACATAATGATCACTAACCATTTCCGAGCGTAATCAATCACTTCAAACAGGTAGGTTCTGGAAATTAGTTCTTTTTTTGGCAAAGAGGTATGGCAGTACGGAGAGTTTATGATGAGGGATGATTCATATTTGGTGTGTCTCCAAAAAAAGTACTGTATCTCTGAGAAAAGGCAGATTTAAGTGAGGAAGGGGATGAGTCATGCAGGTTCATGTGTGTAGAATGTGGTATGGCTTAAGTGTGAGCGATACATACTTCTTGCTAAATCTTAGAAATGGTAAAAGCTCTTCCAGCTATATAAAAGTGCCATGTGTACACAGCTAATTTCCCAATTGTTTTAAACCAGCGTTTCCCAAACTTTTTTTTCCGTGACCCGGTTATTTTTGAACTTCTCCTTCGTGACCCACTAAAAATGTTATTGCCTATAGGTAAAATAAAACAGTTATGAATGTCTATATCGATTCCATATATTCTCCCAATCCCCTCTATTCTCTCTCTCCCCACCCCCCCACCCTCATTCTCTCTCTGACCTGCACAGACGCACACAGTCACTGACCTACAGACACTCACACAGACAGACCAACACAGACACTGCCACTGCTGGCCTGCACAGACACACACACAGCAACTGATACACACAGTGGCTGTGTCTGAAACACACACACACACACACACACACAAAGATACATACACACACACAGATACATACACACACACAGATACATATACACACACAAACACACAAAGATACATAAACAAACTCTCTCCCCCATACACACACACAGATACATACACACACAGAGATACATACACACACACAGATACATACACACACAGAGATACATACAGATACATGCACACACACACACAAAGATACATACACACTGTCTCCCCCATACACACACACAGCCACTGATACATTCCCCTATATATACACACACACACAAACACACATTCTCTCTCTCTCTCCCCTTTACACACACACACTCCCCTATGCACACACACACACACACACACACTGATACACACACACAGATAGACACACTGATACAAACAGATCCACACACACAGACACACACACACACACACACACTATCTCCCCTACAGACGCACCCACACCACACACACTCCCCTATACACCCACTTACACACACTCTCTCCCCTATACACACACACACACACACACACACACACACACACACACACACACACTGATACACACAGATCCACACACACAGATAGACACACACACACAGATACACACACACCCACACCACACACCACACTCTCTCTCTCCCCTACACACACACACTCCCTTATAGACACACTTACACACACACTCGCTCCCCTATACACACACACACACACACACTCCCCTATACACACGCCCACTGATACACACACACACACAGATACACCCCCACACACACACACAGATACACACACACACACACACACACACACACTGATACACACACACACTGATACACACACTCTCTCTCCCCTATACACACACACACAGACACGTGACCGGGACATTTCCTTGCATAGGAGATACCGGCACCCCATAAAGGGGCCTGTATCTCGGGAAGCAGGAGGTCCCCGGACATAAAACCAACGTGGTTCAGCTCCGGAGACCCCCTGCACCTCTACACTATTAAAGAAATGGATATTTAAATAAATAATTTTCGGCCGACATTTCAGCTGGGAGAGGCGGCTCTCTCAGAGCAGTTCTCTCTGCAGCAGAAATGAATCGCTGGTTTTTGCATTTTCAGAGGGTTGATGCTCTCGCTGGCAGCAACTCGCCCCTGTTTGGAATTTTGCTATCACTGGTATTCGAGCCTTTCTGAATACCGTGATAGCAACGCCCAAAAAAAAACCATTTTAAATTCCCTGGCGATTTTTTTTATGAACCCTCTCTGAATAAGGCCCTAAGTCTTTTAGCTTCTGAAAGATGTCTGTGGCATTTGAACAAAGTAGATGAAAGAGCAAAAATAAATTATTCAAAGAGCGTTTTAAAAGGAGGATGATTTGATAATTAAGTGTGTTCTTGAACTTCAACTTGAATAGGCTTTGATAGCCATAATCCACATAATTAACTCTGACAAATTAGGTGTAGAACAAGTGACTAATGGGCCCCCCTTCTCCTCCGCCCCTCTCCCCCGGGGCCTTACCTGGCGGCGAAGAAAGGAGCTCACCCAGGTGGCGATTGCAGAAGTTGGGCCTGACTTCCATGTTAGGACCACCTGGACTCCCTTCCCCACCACAGGTAGGGCCCCAAGGTAGAGATGCGGAAGAGAGAGGGGCCTGTAGAACTGCCGGAATACCATTCCAGCTGCTAAAATAAGTGCTGGAACGGTGTTTCAGAGCATTGGAGGGTGGACCCCAGAAAGTCTTGGGCCCTGGTGCAGCTGAATTGGTGGTACAGTAGTTATGCCACTGGACAAATTATTTTAACATGAGCTTCCCAATAAACTGAAAAGATACTGTATGTTAAAATCAGCATGTTGTTAAATGAGCAAGAAGAAAAGACTGTCTTGCGCTTCAGCTATACAGCATGTGCACCGCACGGTGTCAATACCGTCATGTGGGCAGGGTGTGAGGAAGCTAAGTGCGACCCTAGAGTGACCGGAGTGAGTGGAGAGGCAATAAAGTGAAAAACTCTTACCTTTATCTCCACTCCGGTCTGGGTCCTGCTAACCTCTGTCCTCCTGCGCCCGCGTGCTGCCTTCTGTAGGTGTGGATGTGTAGGAAGAATTCCGGCGCAACTGCGCATGACACAATCCACGAGGTCCCGGATGGAGTAAAAAAACTTTATTGGCACATTGTTAAATGAGCTTCTGGTATTGAAATTATTACAGATTGTTAGTTTACAATGAAATTGGAGTAGAAAATCCAAGTTTATTCTGGGGGGTTATGTGTTTGGAATGCTGGAGATGATATACTGTAGGCAAGGATATTATACTCTGATTAGGCTAAGAGGTGGGGGTAGTACAGGAGTAGTAAACAGACATAGATCTAGACTAAACAGTGCTAAGCTGCAACCATGTAAGGCACCTTGAATACAACATAATGACAGTCTTAGCACTGCTTAGAATACATGGCCCATCATGTTTCAAAATTAAGACATATATGACAGGATAAAGCGAATTTACTTGCAAATTATCTGCAGAAAAAATATATTTTAATGTTAGGCTAAGTGAGGGCTGAAGCCACATTCATTAGAAAAATAGCAATAATAATCATGTGAGTACTTACATATATTATGTCACATTCATAAGAACAATAGCAATAATAATCATGTGAATACTTACATATATTATGTCACGATTGATGATGCTTAGATAGGAATCTAATTCCATTATTGTAGAAAATAAGTCAATAATTTAAACATATATTAAAAGTAACAATTAATTCTAGCGTGGTTAGCTTAAAGTCCAGGTTCTTTGGATTTAAGAATTGTAGAGACACTGCTGCATGAAAGCTTTCTGTTTTCAATATAATCCTGGGGGCAAATAGAGAGAAGATTTACATACTAACCTATAATAAGGTCCATGCAAATGTTGGCTGGAATGAGTACAGAACTAGCTACAACAGGGATAGATGAACAGTGGGAGAACCTAAAGAGGCTTGGGACCAGAGATGTAGGCCTCAAGATACTGTAGCTACTGCTCTGCGTGATCTGTATGAGTGAGAACTCAAGACCATGGAAAATAATATATGGAATTTAATAAGTTCATAGGGAGAATGAGATTCGATATGAAAAACTCAAAATGAGACTAGGGCTATGGATGAAAAAAAACAAACAGATTAACCTGTTCATATTTCCTCATCGAGGCAGAAAACACAATTCTTTTCTTTTATTAATTGAGGGAGAGAGAGATTTAATAATATCTGATATAGATATATATACACCCTAAACAAAACTCCCTCCAAATAAATTATGGAGATATGTCTGTGCTGAAAAAGGCACACCTGAGGTACCCTGGGAGATATGCTAATGCATATGCAAAGTACGGTATATTTAAATGAGTGCCTTCTCACACTTCCTAAATAAATTAGATACCAACTATATAGACTTGATAAGCCTTAGGCACTTAGTGAATGGAATGGTATACTGGTGTCAGACCCAACAGGACCAGAACCCGAAACTACAGCTTTTCTAGGCATATTACTGTAATGAAAAGAAAATAAAGTGCGCTACTGACATAAATTTGTGAACAGCAATAGGTATAACTGTGTACCGTGATATTGATTATTACCAAATCCACCAAAAAACAAACTAGAACAAAGTGTTTAACAGTGTAAGCACTAAATACATAACCTTATAGGTAGGTGAAATGAAAGAGCGCCTGCAGCTGTGAACAGGTGGGGGTGGCTCAGCACCCCCTAACACTAGAAGAGAAAAATGACAAAAAAAGACACTGCACAAACCACTCATAGTGAAATAAATTTTGGTAAAATAAAATACTAAAAACGGTGAGTAATCTGCATACATCAAATAAGATGGTTATAAGCATATCATGTAATGAGACATGGGTTACCGGACACGGGTGTATAACCGGTCAGTAACGAAGTTGCCGTCTGAGCACCCTTCAAAGGACTTTAAAAGCTTGGGTCTCCTGTAGGTAGGTGGCCTCTCCCACGATGGCACTATATATCCTCCTATTATCAGCGTCCCGCCAGATGGATCCTCCCAGGCTGCGGTCTAACTAGCATAAGCCCACCCTCTCGGCATATCCTTAAGCCCCCTCTCATCAATCTGCAGTCAGTGACATTTTTATGACTTATGGGAAAAAAAAGAACTTTCTTTTTAATTAAAACATGCCTGAAAATATCAAATACTTCATAACTTAATTTCTATAATAGTTAGAAGAACACCAACACAACTTCTACTTTTGCATGAGAAAACAGATATCAGAGATGTAATATAGTCCAACCTGTTATTCTGTATCAATGTAATCCGCGGAGTTCCCTGGTCATACATACATATTTCACATCCTTGTGGGCTGTAACCGTATGCCAGATGGCTCGCATTTAGTGAATGGATAAGAAAATGCAAAATTAACTTTGCCACCTTTTCGCATCTTGTTGGGGGATATTTAAAGATATTTTGAAGCTAACGCCCCAGGATCTCTGGTACAGTGTAGGACATTTCAGCGCGTCCATCCCACCGCAGCCGATCAGCCACAGGTATTTAGCTGCCACCGATCAGCCGCAGATTACAGCTAGCCACCGGCTGTTTCAACACAAACATAAGTCCCTAACATTAACCCCTTACCCCTAATCAGGCTCCTTATGCTCAAAACCCTTCACCCCTTACCCTAACCCATTAAACCCTCACCCTAAAACCCCTAACTTTAACCCATTACCTTAAAACCTCTCATCGGACTCCTAACCTTAACTCCTTACCCCAAAACCCCCTAAAGTTACGCCCTGGTGGCTAGTTGTCCCCTGCAGCTGAATGACTGCAGCACGATGGCCATGCTGAAATGTCCGATTCCGCTCTGGTAAGTCTGGGTACTGTCACCAGACGGCATATTATGCACATTCAGTATACTTTTAGTGGGCCATTACTGATAACCCCAGGTTATGCTCAATTATAGATAAAAACAGAACACCAGGCCAGGTTGCTGACACCCATAAATAAATACACGTATTTTTAAGCTGTACCTATAACTCAAGTTAACTGTTTGTGTGACAGTTTTTTTAAATACTAAGGGGCCTTTTCTATAAGCCTCGATAACCCACTTATCGAGGCCATTTCAACCAAAATGCCTACTGCTATTCTGTAGGCCTCGATAAGTGGGCAATAAAGGCATGAATCGCCAATTTTTGTAGCCGTCCAAAACACATCGCCGGGTGAGCGTCGATAAGCCACTTACCGGCAGGATCTGAAACTCGTGCAATTCTCGTAGCCTCTATTAGTTTATCAAGGCTAATCGCAGCCCTAGAATGGCAATTTTCTCCCAAAATCCTCATGCCAGGAAAAGTGGGAGTGAAGCTGGAGAGAACCTGCTAAAAAGCTGGCGAGAGAGGACCTAGGGGAAAAAAAGCACTTTTCCTGCATCGGATTGATGCCGGGAGTCTCTGGAGCTGATACACATTAATTGTTTGAATCACATGCAATAAAAATGCATTTACAGGCAACATCATTACCTTAGCAGTTAACCGCTAAGACAATGAAGGGGTTAACTACCAGTGTCATGTTTATTGTGGGTAGAGGGGGTGCGTGAAGGTGGTTTTCGGCCCTTTGTGGGTGTTTAGGCCTTGTGGGGTGGTTGTGGGTTGAGTTAACCCATTCATTACCGTAGCGGTTAATACTGCTAAGGTAATGAAGGGGTTAACCCCTCCCACTAACACCCGGTAGGCCTAAACATCCATCCTTGGGGCTACTACACCATTCACCCAATCCCTCTACCCACAATAAACAAAAATACACACAACAACCCTACTACCCACTTTCTCTACCCCCAACAACCCCCCTCCCCCCAAACCCCCAACACATACAGTACAGTAATGGGCAAAATAACTATTATCCAGATATTGATAATAGCTCATTTGCCCATTCAAAATAAAACATTAGCCAGCCAGCATAAATAAAGTAAATGAAACTTTCTACTTACCGCTGCCATCATGAAGGGCGTCCTCGTCAGCATACTGCAGGTCCGTGTCCTCCATGGGCAGCAAGAGTACATGAAAAAATACAATCTAATGACCCCTAACCCTTTAATACCGTAGAGATTAATAACAGCTATAGTAATTAAGGGGTTAACCCACCCTCCCTCGCTACCCACTCAGGAGGCCTAACCCCCCACCAAAGGGCCAGTGTACCCACCCACAACCCATTGATTGGCACAGTGGTATATCATACCCATATAATATTGGCTTGATAAGCCACTATAGCAGTCAATGGCCAACCTATTAAAACAATCACCAGAACAACACAACAATTGAAGAAATAAACAAGCGCCTAAACACCACAACAATAATAGACCTCAAAAGCCTCAACTACACATCAATAAAATTATTCTAACAGCAAAACCGCTAAAGAATAAAAATTATATTGTACCAAAATAATAGAATATAATTAAAGAAACACCTAACCAACAAAACAAATCAAGAAATAAAACAGCTAGCCAATCCAGAAATGTACTAAAAACAAGCCATCCAAATTCCAAATAATTTAATCAAAACAATAAACAGAAATAGAAAAAATAACAATCAATTCAAAACAAGCATTTTCCAAAAAATGCATTTCCTGTCAGTGTATTTATCTGTACCCTAAAGGGAACAGATTAATACATTAGCAGTCAACGGGCAATGAAAAATATAAAAATAAATGAATACCATAAAAAAAAACTGAAAAAAAGACATTTACATACATTCAATATTTATCTTACCTTTAGAAGTCTTCACCCTCCGAATCCCGGCGTATCAGGAAGCTCTCAACTCGCGACGTTATCATCAGGTAAAAAAAATCTTCTTTCTTTGATCTTCTCACAACTTCTATCTTCGTCTGTCATTATTTTCTTCTTTTCTTTAATCTTCTTTCTTCTTTCTTTTAATCCAAAACCCCATGTTAAATCCACAACGGATGTTGTCTCGACGCCTTCTTGAGCTAAAATGAGACGGAACAGGCCTTATATAGGGTCTGTGACGTCACATTTTAGGGTCAGATGGAAGAGCTCCAATACGATTGGACACTGTATCATGTGCCACCCTCTTTTTTTTTTCTTTTTTTTTTAAGGATGTGATGTAATTTCCAAGGGAGGTACGTCACATCCTTAAAACCACATGTCTCATATCACGTGGTATTACAGCCAATGGGATTGAAGACAATCCCATTGGTTCCTGTACCATGTGATATGTTACATTAGTTTAAAGGATGTGACATCATCCCTCTATCAAGCTCTTTATGCAGCTGGGCCAGATCACCAGGTGAGCTCTTTTGAGAGAGGCAAACATTCCATCGCTGGCAACTTGCCAGTTTTGGACATTTTGCTATCGCAAGTATTCAAGGCTTTCTGAATACCGTGATAGCAACACTCAAAAAACTAGAATAGGCCCCTAAATATGTTCTTGCATTTTCATTACAATTACTAAATTGGATCTCTCTCCCATCTCTCTCTCTCTCCCCCTTGCACTCGCCCATCTCCTCCATCTCATATTTGTAATCTGCCGCTAGGGGATTTTCAGTGATAGAAAACAAAATGGCACATTTCCCAGGGAATTCCTCGGCTGAAAGGAAATAGCCAATCCACGTCGCATTCAAATTTGAGGAAAACATTTTCCCCATCTCTATTTGTTAGCAAGTTCATGAAAAATGTCCTCCGAGGGAAATGGGTTACATTGTGTTTCCACGGCTGCAAGAGCTAAATACAGTGCAAACCTGTTACACCAAGATTACATGTGTATCAGAATCCACTGTAACCCTCTGGACCAGGTGATATGATTAGCAAGAGTCTTTTCTCATGGGAGGTATAGTGGCTATAGGCCGCTTGGGTATTGTGGGGAGCAGATGACAACAAAATGGACGCTGGGAGCTTTCATTAAAAATAGAGAATCTTTATTTCAAAACCTTGCTTCAGGAGTTAAGACGAGAAGGATATCCCAGAGAAATATTATTCTAAGATTAGTGCTAGGGCGTACATTCACTGGATCCCTGTCTGTCCCATCCTACCAATGCATTTTAGTTGTCTTCAGGCCACTTGCCCTAATTAAACCACAGGGGCACTGCTATTGCTGCGCCTATCTTGAGTTTACCTCCCAAAGTCTTAAAGTTCAATATGATGATTACATAGCGATCCAAAGAGCTAAAGCGGAAAAATGAACAAAACAGAAACTAAAAAGAACTCAAACTAAGAACTAACTCAGCTAAAGAGGGACAGAGCTATTTATACCATGTGACCTCAACATTCTCCCATCCTCTGCTGACTATCTACAGGGAGAGGCTTAGCCCAATTTAATAACGTAACCCATTAGCAGTCAACATATGTTAGAATCCAATATATGGGATGTAACTTGTCTATAAAAGCAATAAATACCAATGCACATTTAAAAGTAAATTAAGTGCAATTAAAAGTAAATAATACCAATGCACATCCTTTTATATCCCCAACTGTCCTTACACTTAATGCTGTCTAAATGCTTGCAATACAAATATCAGTAATAATTTCTTAGGCCTTGCATAAAGCCTGTAATGCCATGTCATTCGCCCCTGCATATTTTTAAATTCGAAATAGGGGATCTTTAGTTACAAATGTTGCCAAAAACATGCTAAGCCCACTGCCTCCCAAGACAATGCTCAAAGGATAGAACCTACGCTAACAAGAAATGTTTACCTTGTCTCACAAGCTGCTGGAAAGTTGAGCTCGTGAGACAAGGTAAATATATATTGTTATCGTAGATCCTACTCTTTGGGGATGTACATTTGTATTTAATTTTGTTGTTATAGACAAGGTCACACCCTAACACTCCCATGGATACTATGAGCTTTGACATTACTATGCATCAGGTGAGCTAGCAAAACTGTGGATTCTGGATTTAGTGTAAAATCTACTATTTGTGGATTACCTTGATGAGGCAGTAGGCTTATCATGTTCTGGCCAAAAGAAAAATGACATGGTTAATGGTTTGTTATAATTAAGAGATAGGACATTGTTAATTATATTTCTATTGCAAGCTTTTAAGCAGCATTGTGTAAAAAAATGTTGGGGATTTAGAAGGATGTGCATTGGTATTTTCTACTTTTGCTCATTTATATGACGCAGGAAAGGATTTGCAACAACAACAAAAGTACATATTAAAATATTATTTTATTGGCAGCAATTAACAATAACTTCATCTACCCGAGAAGTTCCCAGGCTCCTACCTGACAAGAACACAAACTACTGGGTGTTTAGATGTATGGCAGGAGGCGAATGCCCAGACGTCCTCTGACACATGGAAACAGGTACACCCTCTTTATATCCCCTTCAGTTAACTTGTCTAAGACTTCCCGTCCTCCAGATAACTGAGCTGCTTGAATGCAAGCTTGGATCAAGCCTGGCTACACATAGTGGGAAACTAACACTATGCTGCTGATGGCTGGCTTCTCCCCAAGTTACTCCTGACTTTCTTTTAGCCTAGTACTATTCCCATCCCCATTCTAGAATCTTATAGACTCCTCGAGTGTGCGGCCCTACACAATCTGGGAATTAATTCCGTAGGATACACACTGTTACCCACAACTGATAAGTTGTTTAAAAAACAACAAATTGGACATGCTGCGTTAGACTGCCCCCTTAAAGTTTACAATGCCATCCAAGGCTCAATATTAGACATCACAACATATTTTATTCAAATAAAGCAATGAAGCCTAAGGTCGTGTCCATAGCAGGGGAAGCCGCGCTCTGCGATGAATCCCTGCATCCTCAATGAGGATGTCTTTAGAGGGGGTTCCCGCGAGCGTCCGCATGCGTGCTGACGCGCTGGGATATTTAGCCGACAGCAGAGCCTGTTTCTCAGTGCGCAGGCGGCTGAAAACACCCAATCAGCGCGACGTCGCGTCATGATGTCGACACCGTGATGTTGGCGCTTCGCGGGCTATTGGCCCAGCGACGTCACAGCCCCACCTCCCCCCACCCCCCGATCGCGCATGCTGGCTTGCCTGCCTGTCCATGGAATCGCTCCTGACCAAGCAGGCGAGCCTCAGCGTCAGCGCAGAGGAACGCTGCTTCCCCCTCTATGGACTCAGCCTAAGAATAAGGCTGTAGCGCAAAGGTGAACATTTAGGGTAATTAAACAGAGTTGTAAATAAAAAAAAAAATATTGTTTTAAGAGGCATGAATACATCAAGCATCTTCATTGAAAGAAAAAAGTCAAGAAAGCATTCTATGATAGGTTTCTAGTCTCCATTAATACATTGTGCAAGATTACTGTAAGCCATAGAGACAAGGAGAGTTAAGTATTTCTATGACAAACTGCTGTAGGGCATGTCTGGACATAATCAGTCATGAACACAACGTGAATGACACCCCATTAAAGTAATGATATGAACATCGAAAACATTGCTTTAATAGTAATGTTTTTTTGACGGATTGGTTCAATTGGATGAGTAGCTACCTGATCCTCAGATTAACTAAGCAACAGTAAAATGCTAAAATAGATAATTATAATAGTTTAGGCATGGTAATTTACCTATTATAACAATATATTGTCATATTACCTTGTCAATATCTTTAACTAAATGAACTTGCAACTTGTATAGATGGTTGAACTAGCTTGGCTAAATGAAGTCTCACTGTGCTTTATGGCATTTTTTAAGTAAATAAGGAATGTTGAGCACACTCGCTAGACTTATATAAAGGTGTATATATTATTAAAAATGGTCCACGTTTCGGTCCAACCTGGAACGTTCTCAAGGCGGTTGGTTCCAAAACGTGGACCATTTGTAATAATAAATACACCTTTTTACAAGTCCACGCGAGTGCTCTCAACCTTCCTTATTGATATGCCACAGAGACTACTTTATCTATGTCAATGTTGTGAGTGCTCCTTCCTTTTTCTATCATTTCTAAATGTAAATGCAGACTACAGCAGCACAAATCATTTACGAATTCAACGGTGATGGCATATTACCCAATTATTTTATTCCCTGCATTAGAGGCAAATTATTAGATAATCTATTTATCTTGGTTTACTCTGCTCTTCACTACCTTGGCATCCATCTTTCCTCCCACAGATCATCATTTTTTCAAACATTTCTTGCTTGTCTCTATTCACCTCCATAACCAATTCCCTCATATTTTAGCACTTTCTGTTACCATATTATTATGCTGTATGAAATGCAATGCTTTCCCTAATTTCCTCGTCTCGTAATATCACATCTAAAGAAAGCAAAGTTCTAAAACCCATCTTTCACTGCTCTTTTTCTATTCCTTTTTATTTAATTACTTGGTTTTTTATTCCTTTGCACCACATTATGGAACAACATACGTCTTTTACTGTACTTAATCCCCTCTCTGAAATTATTTGAAGTCAGAAGCCATCTCTCCACCTGTAAATGTATTATTGTTACCATACTTCCTGTGTACATTACTTTATATTTTATTTTGCTGTATATGGCTTGGACAGCATAAGGACTATAGTCAGTGTCTATTAAATAAATACATGTTTAGGTTGTTCAATTTTCATACACTGTGAGAAAGTCAGTTAATTCTTTGGTGCTTATTGACATGTTTTTCTCCAAGCATTTCACAATACATATGGTGTACATGTTAAATTATGAGGCTTCCATCAGCAACTCCCAAAAAAGAAGAAAAGTACTGTATGTAGAAGTCTTTTATATAGAGAAATTCAATAAAAAGACTTAAGGGCCTATTCAGTAAGCATTATCGAGCACTTATCGCCCAAAAGCCTACTGCTATCCAGTAAGCCTTGATAAGTGGGCGATAAATGACTGAAGCGCCCCCAAAAATTTGTTCAAAAACAAATTGCAGAGTGAGCGGCGATAAGCCACTTATAGCCGCTTTTCGGAATGTTTATAAACTCGTGCAATTCTAGTAGCCGCGAGTAGGTTATCAACGCCTATCGTGGCTCTAGAATGGCAATTTTCTCCCAAATCCAAACGCCAGAAAAAGTTGGCAAGAAGGTGGTGAGAAGCGTCGATGACCGGCGAAACGGGACTTTGAAAAATTAATATCACCAGCGGAGACCCCCGGCATGAATCTGATGTATGAAAAATGCATTTACGGGCAACTTCATTACCTTGGTAGCTAACCGCTAAGGCAATGAAGGGGTTAACAACCCATGCCATGCTTATTGTGGGTAACAGGGGTGGGTGAAGGTGGTATTTGGCCCTTGGTGGGTGTTTAGGCCTTACGGGGCAGTTGCGGGTGGACGTAACACCTTCATTACATAATGAAGGGGTAATCCTTCCCGCTAACCACCCGCAAGGCCTGAACACCCATCCTTGGGGCTGCTACCCCCTTCATCCACCCCAGCTACCCACAATAAAACAAAATACTCACAATAGGCCCACTACCTACCTCCTAGGCCAGCAATAAGCATTACAATATCTAATACACAACCCATCCCCTGTGACCCCCCCATAAAACCATTATTTATTTTCACACACAATTAATACCACAGGCCGGTGGGGTTCCCCGGTAAAGCCGACGGGTGTCCGCATGCCCCACGGTGCACCCCGGGGGGTACCCACGGGTATCTAGGGGGCATAAGGGGTGGTCCCCGCTAGGCTCTGTCGGCCTCCAGATATGGATAATAGATTATTTGCCCATTATTAAACACAACAATAGCCATGAAGCATTAAAAAAAGGGGGGGTACATGGTTTTAACAGCCAATCAGATGCTATTGAACCATTTCCTGCCCAAATGTGACATCACAAGCCATATTTAAGGCTGTGACCCCTCATTTGAGCCCAAGAAGCCGAAGAGACAACATTGTGTTGTGGATCTACCATTGGGTTTTTGGATTGACAGATGAAGACAGAAGATTTAGAAAATTAAGAAATTATTACAGAAGAAGATAGAAGAAGCGGATTGAAAAGAAAAGAAAGAAGAATGGGGGTACCTGATCCGGATCTTCATGGCGGATGGCATCGGATGATGTTTCAGGCCTTTGCGGTATGTGAGCTTCCTGATTCCCCGGGAGTCGGAGGGCCAACGCTTCTAAAGGTAAGTAATATATTGAATGTATGGAAATATATATTTTTTCTTACAGGTTTTTTCGATTGGCTATGTATTTTTTTTTTCCATTGCCCATTGACTGATAATGTATTAATCTGTACCATTTTAGGGTACAGATTAATAAATTATTAGGCCAATAATTTATTTTTAATTGCTTGCTTTGTATTGAGTGTGATTTTTCTATGTGTGTTTATTATGTGGATGTAATTGTTTGTCATTTTGCTGCCTTAGTTTTAATTTATTTGGCGATTGATTTTCTTTTTTAATTAATGATGTCTTGCTTTGGGTAGTGCTTTTAATGGTTGTGTTGCCGAGTTGTTTTATTAATTAATTGCTTTGTTGGTTAATGGTTGAATTAATTCCTTGCTGTTTAGCCAAGTTGTTTTATTAATTAATTGCTTTATTGGTTAATGGTTGAATTAATTCCTTGTTGTGTTGGTTAGTGCTTGTATTAATTACATTTGTTGGCTAGTGTTTTTATTTAGTGAATTGGGATGTTTAGGTGTTTTGGAATGTTTTATTATTGTGTCTTTTGTGCATTCATGTATTTTTATTAGGTGCCCATTGAGTACTATAGTGGCTTATCAGGCTTATATTATATGGGTATGATGTACCACTATTTGGCTCAATGGGTTCCTTAGCCCTACAAGGTTCTGCCAGGGAACCTCCAAATATGTGTACAATTGAAAAGAAGACAAACACAGACCTCTTTAAGTAAGTTTGAAAGGTAAATGTATTAGGCTACAAGTCCCTCTTCTTACTTAAAAGTGAGATAATTGAAGTGCAGCATCAGAGGAATAAACAGGTAAGTAAACACCACAGTAAGGACACTGTCAATTCACAAATCCATGACACACAACGTACGTACCTATGCCCTTGGAGTAGCCACCACACCAGGTGGATTCAAACCATTCCATATGGACAATTCTTAAGATTGAAAAGGAACAACTCTCAGAATCATAGTATTCTCAGACAGGCAGAGGATCTCGGAGCTAAGTTCTTACAAAGGGTTTATGACCACAAGGTAGTGGAGACCGCCTTGGAAAGAACTCATAAGATAGATAGAGATATTTTACTAAAAAGAAAAACTAACAGTAAAAAAGATCATAAAAATAAAAACTATGGCATTTCAAGTCGCATTTTCTGAATTAATTGTGAAAGATTCTCTGGGGTGTGCGTCCCAAGCCACCCCGGCTACGTACCGGGACCCCAGCGGCATGCACATCACCCCTGACAAGATCATATCCTGGAAAGATATGGTTCGTGACCCAATAGCCGGTGCCATCCGCCACGCTATCCAGGGAAACCGTACCGATCTACTCAAACACGCCCCTGGCAGTGTGGGGGGTATTCTGATGCGAGAAGCAGATAAGTTCGAAATACGGGACAATTTATTATACCGGGTTGTGGAGTATCATAATCATCCAAGTAGGAGGCAGCTGGTCCTACCTAAAATGCTACAATACTTGGTGTTACGGTCATTACATGACGAACATGGCCATTTGGGCGTCGACAAAACCTTTGGACTGGTGAGAGATCGGTTCTTCTGGCCAAAAATGAGGGAGGCTGTGGAGCAGCATTGTCGACGGTGTAGCCGATGCATCCAACGCAAAACACTTCCCACCAGAGCCGCCGCCCCAATGGGTCATCTGAAAAGTACGGGTCCCATGGACTTAGTATGCATGGACTTCCTGTGTATTGAACCGGATAGCCGGGAAATCGACAATGTGCTGGTCATCACAGACCATTACACGCAGTATGCGCAAGCCTTTCCGACAAAAGACCAAAAAGCCATCACGGTAGCCAAGGTGCTTTGGGAAAAATACTTCATACATTATGGGCTCCCTCACCGACTACATTCTGATCAGGGCAGAGACTTTGAGAGCAAACTTATCCGGGAATTACTAAAGATCTTACACATCACCAAATCACGAACCACCCCATACCACCCTGAAGGGGACGCCCTGCCCGAACGGTTCAATCGCACTATACTGGACATGCTGGGAAGCTTAACGGGAATGCAAGAGACTGAGTGGAGTAGACATGTGGAAACGCTAGTACACGCATACAACTGTACCAGACACGCTCCACTTATAGGTCTTCTCTGAGCCCTGGTTCCGCCCCTCATAGTGTGCAAGCTATTTCCCTGTCTGATTTACCTGTCTCCTCCTTCACTCCTTTTGACCTATCTCTGCAACCCCTCACTCTACCCTCTGCTCCTCCTCTCTCTCCCATTGGTGCTCAACCCCTCACTCCTCCTCTCTCTCCCATTGGTGCTCCCTCCTTTATAACCCCTGTCTGTCCTCTAGCTCATTGCTCTGCATCGCTTCTTGTGACCCCTGTGTGTGCAGTCTCTATGCTTGGCTCTCTTGTCTCTTTCAGTGCTGTTTCCTGTCCCTGTTTACCTTTGGATCTCCCTGGCTTGAACTTTGCTTTGAATTGGATTATAACAGGAAAATATGGAGGACAAAAGCGGCGAACGCTGTGACGTTCAAAACGCGTTGGATAGGTCTTTTGTCACATTAAAGTGCCCTTTTAATTTATTTTTGATTCTGGGTCCTTCCTGCTCTGTTTTTGCTAGCGCGCTTGTGTCCTCCATATTTTCCTGTTATACTGCATATCTGTAGCTGCACAGCCTGCCTACCACTCCAAGGATGTGAGTATTGCTTATGTTCAGGTGAACCTGCCAATGAGACTGAGGGTGAGTGGGCTTGTACCATCTACCACCTGTCTTCAGGAGGATTGTACCCATACTATTGCATATTAAGTACTATATCATTACTCATTCTTATACCTTGGTTTAGTGGTTTGGCTTACTTCATCTTGTTATACCTGCATTAGAGCGCTTTAGCCTATTTTTTCTATTTTGAATTGGATTACCCTGCTTTCTCCTGCCCTTGGACCCTGCATTCAGATACGTTTATGCTGCCTTCTCCTATCCTCGAATACTGGCTTATGGACTTGATTGCGCGGATCTCTATAGCCCCGGAACTCTGGCACACGGACGTTACTATACAAACTCTCTTACCCTGGACATTGCAAGTATCTGCTAACCTTTTCTCTACAGGCCCGGCAACACATTACCATACTCCGGGCATGCCCTCACTGCTTTGGGTGCGTGTTAAAACCTTACCCACCTCAGTACTGGGGACTGGCCAGGTCTGCGGGCATACAGGCGTTACAGCTACCAATGCTGTGTAACCTGTTGGCTCGCAGGGACTGAGCCTCCGCCACGGAGAGCCTGGGGCAGCTTGTATGAATACGTATAACCTCTTACTTGGTACAGCGCCTCCACCTGCGATGGCTCCCAGCAGAGTGGAAGCTGTTCCTCGCAGGACAATAATATATCACACACAGCATATAAAAGTAACCAATGACTTTACTAACGCAACAATAACCTTGCATATCATAAACAGGTGTCCCTCCCTAGAGGAGACACTATACTACTGCGTCTTGCAGGACATGACCCCTTCACCGTGTACCCACACCATGTCCAGTTCCCACACTCAATATTGCCCCACCCCCAAAGTGAGGTATATGTGTGTGACTGCGCAGCCACTATGTTCGGATATGAATATATGTATATAGTTGGTGCACTTGATGATGTTACCTGCCGAGCGCTCCAGCACTCGGGCCTGCCAAAGAACTTCACAAAGGATCAGACGACGAATAACTTCCAGGAATACCTTCCAGGGCGATCCCACCCGGTTGGCTGCTACTGTGCGGCCGAGGTCTGAGCCCAGACCTCTGGTATGATAGTGCAACAGTCTCTGGATGTACAACTCTCCTGCTGATGCTAAGGGGCTGTGTCCTCTCTGATGGCCAGTCCCTACTTCCGCTTCACTCTACGGGGACTCAGGGCCTAACTGGGCCGGGGTATGTGGCCTAGTGTAGGGACTGTTGGCCTCCCTACACGTAGCGCTCCTCTTCCTTCCTCCTCCCGCTCGGTTCTGCCCGGCGTGCTCCCCTGCGCAACCTTCTAAACCTTCCTCCCGCTATTCCAGCCGCCCTATAGGCTCCCTGGCATCACCTGGTCTCGCTATGGCTGCTGGGACTCGTAGTCCCGTAGACTCCACCCTATAGGAGCAGCTCCTCTTTCGCGGGCTCTTGCAACCTCTTACTGCGCACATGCGACCTCTGCTCCCTCTTCACCTCCACGGCTCACCGCGCATGCGCGAACACCAACATGGCGGCACCCTATACTCGAGTCATTGCGGAGCCTCCGATGTACCGAAGCACCCCCTGCACAATGCAACCTTCCTATGCTTCCCCGCATACGGAGATAAGGGTAAGCCTGGGGAACCTGCCTACATACATAACAGCTCAACCCCGTTATAGTGCGGTCCTGAGGGCCACCCGATACGACCGCGCTTGAACCGGGGTTCCGCTAATTTTTTTTAAAAAATGGCTGCCGCGTCCCCGATCGGGAGGAGGGAGGAGGTGGCCGGAAGCCCTACACGTCCCCCAGCAGCCACCAGACCCGCCAACAGCGGCCCTCCGAGTCCAGCCGCAGCCTGCTCTTTTCCTCCCCCCCACCACCGGCATCCATCCCCCTCCACCGGCATCCACCTCCTCCACCTCCTCCCCCCCCCTGAGGCCCCCACACCTACCGACCCATCGCCCGGCATCCAGAGACCCTTCGCTACCGCCCTCAGTCTGTGTGTCTCTGACACACCACTCCAACACTGCTCAACCAGTTTTGGGCCTAGCCCACGTGGCCCTCCGAGTCCCAGCCTGCTCCTCATTCACCCCACCTACCGGCATCCACACCACCCCTCCCGACACCGCCCCCCTCCTCCTCCCGATGCCAGCTCCGCTCCGGTCTCAGCAGCCGACACCAAAGGTAGGGAGTGGGAGGGGGGGAGTGAGTGCAGTGTGCTGTGAGTGCAGTGTGCTGTGAGTGCAGTGTTCTGTGAGTGTAGTGTGCTGTGAGTGCAGTGTGCTGTGAGTGCAGTGTGCTGTGAGTGCAGTGTGCTGTGAGTGCAGTGTGCTGTGAGTGCAGTGTGCTGTGAGAGAGTGCTGTGTGCTGTGAGTGCTGTGTGCTGTGAGAGTGTGTAGTGTGCTGTGAGTGTGTGCAGTGTGCAGTGATTGCTGGTAGTGTGTGTAGTGGGCTGTGCAGTGTGTAGTCTAGTGAGCTGTGCAGTGTGCAGTGTAGTGGTCTGTGCAGTGTGCAGTGTGCTGGTAGTGTGTGTAGTGGGCTGTGCAGTGTGCAGTGTGCAGTGTGTGCTGGTAGTGTGTGTAGGGGCTGTGCAGTGTGCAGTGTGCAGTGTAGTGGGCTGTGCAGTGTGCAGTGTGCAGAAAAAATGTAAAAAAATTAAAAAAAAATTTTTAAATTCGGGGTCCATGCTCAAACCACGTTATAAGCGGATCTGCGTTATAGCAGATCGCGCTATAATGAGGTTGAGCTGTGTATATATATATATATATATATATACAGTCATGTGAAAAAGAAAGTACACCCTCTTTGAATTCCATGGTTTTACATATCAGGACATAATAACAATCATCTGTTCCTTAGCAGGTTTTAAAATTAGGTAAATACAACCTCAGATGAACAACAACACATGACATATTACACCGTGTCATGATTTATTTAACAAAAATAAAGTCAAAATGGAGAAGCCGTGTGTGAAAAACTAAGTACACCTTATGATTCAATAGCTTGTAGAACCACCTTTAGCAGTCATAACTTGAAGTAATCGTTTTCTGTATGACTTTATCAGTCTCTCACATCATTGTGGAGGAATTTTGGCCCACTCTTCTTCACATTCTTTCTGAACGTTGCTTCAGTTCATTGAGGTTTGCGGGCATTTGTTTATGCACAGCTCTCTTAAGGTCCCGCCACAGCATTTCAATCGGGTTGAGGTCTGGACTTTGACTGGGCCATTGCAACACCTTGAGTCTTTTCTTTTTCAGCCATTCTGTTGTAGATTTGCTGGTGTGCTTGGGATCATTGTCCTGTTGCATGACCAAATTTCGGCCAAGCTTTAGTTGTCGAACAGATGGCCTCACTATTTGACTCTAGAATACTTTGGTATACAGAGGATTTCATGGTCGACTCAATGACTGCAAGGTTCCCAGGTCCTGTGGCTGCAAAACAAGCCCAAATCATCACCCCACCACTACCGTGCTTGACAGTTGGTATGAGGTGTTTGTGCTAATATGCTGTGTTTGGTTTTCGCCAAACGTGGCGCTGTGCATTATGGCCAAACATCTCCACTTTGGTCTCGTCTGTCCAAAGGACATTGTTCCAGAAGTCTTGTGGTTTGTTCAGATGCAATTTTGCAAACCTAAGCCGTACTGCCATGTTCTTTTTAGAGAGAAGAGGCTTTCTCCTGGCAACCTTTCCAAACAAACCATTCTTGTTCAGTCTTTTTCTAATTATACTATCATGAACTTTAACATTTAACATGCTAACTGAGGCCTGTAGAGTCTGAGATGTAACTCTTGGCTTTTTTGCAATTTCTCTGAGCATTGCACGGTCTGACCTTGGGGTGAATTTGCTGGGACGTCCACTCCTGGGAAGATTGGCAACTGTCTTGAATGTTTTCCACTTTTGAATAATCTTTCTCACTGTAGAATGATGGACTTTAAATTGTTTTGAAATGGCCTTATAACCCTTCCCAGATTGGTGGGTAGCAATAATTTCTTCTCTAAGATCATTGCTGGTGTCTTTCCTCCTTGGCATTGTGTTAACACACACCCGAATGCTCCAGACCAGCAAACTGCTAAAACTTCGGCTTTTATAGAGGTGGTCACACTTGCTGATGATCAATTAATCAAGGGCATTTGATTAGCAGCACATGTCTGCTACTTAGCATCTTAATTCCTATGGAAGCAGTAAGGGTGTTGTAACAGGGGACTTATCCCTGTTCACAAATGTGCCTCTAATCCAGCAGTGTGGTGGTTAACTGCTGGTAGGCAATTAACTAACACCACCTGCCTGATTGCTTAGAAAAGCCTGTCTTTTGAGACAGGAAGAGAGACTCATTTGCTCACACCTGAGCTGCACTTTGGAGACAGGGCAGAGATTCCTTAGTCCACAACTGGGCTGAACAAAGGAAGGGACACTTGTCTTGAGCCCTGCCAGAAGAAATAGCAGAGCTGCTTTCAAGACACAGGGGAAACTTCTAAACCTGAATGCTGACACACCCTGAGGAAAAGGAAGCTGAACCAGGGACAGAGAAGATTTTCCCTCCAAACCGCAAGGAACAGATAAGACTTTCATTTATGAGACTTTCTATATCTGCCTATTTCATGATATATATTTGGGGATGGTAAAGATACTAGCTAACCAACCCAGTAAGAGAGGGCTGAGCTATATGTGTAGATAGTCTCCAAAGCAGAGATAGGTTTTCTTTGTTTGGCTCACTATTTCGCTTATGTTGGTTTTTGTGCTGTGTTTTAAGCGACAGGCACAATAAAGCCTTGTTATGATTTCCCCTTACAACAGTCTCCATTGTGTACCTCTGCACATGTCCTCCTACATTTGGTGTCAGAAGTTGGATGAGAGGGGCCTTTGAAGTTTAAAGGGCTGGAGATTGCCTCTGGAAATTTTTTTTGGTGCTTTTGCCTGCATACAGTCTTGCAAACAAACCTGAGCAACAAAAACAAAGATTCACCTGTTGCAGAGATCAGAATTAAAGAGATACACACCCAGGCAGGAAACTTACACTGCACTGAAACCTACTGTTACGCCGGTGCTGCCCGCACACCAGACCCATCCCTTCTACTGAGGTGAGGAACGTATATAGGCACGCACCCGCAGCAAAAGGAGCGTGTCCGGAGTGTGGTGATTAGGCGTTGCATGGCCAGATGACGTTTAGCTAGCAATACTTGCCGGTACCGGTGTAGAAGTGCCGTCGTTGTTGCCGTTAGCCAAGGTCTGGGATTGGAGAATTCCGGAAGGTCGTTGTCCAAGCAGGGGGTCGAGAGCCAGAGAAGGACGTCCGCCAAGCCAAGTCGTAACCTGAGTGAATAGAGAGAGAGAACGCCAGAGTAGTGATCCAGTGGAAAACTATGTCGAGCAATGAATGAATGGCAGGACAGGCAATATAAAGCGTGGCTGACCAATAGGAAGAGGGGGCAGGCCTGGAGGAATGCATGGAGCTGTCCTGGATAGGCTGTCCAAAGGAGGATTCAGGTGAGCAGTCTTTATGCCTGATTGATCCTTGTGTGTGTGTTGGGGGCGGAGCCTCACTGCAGGAGCAGTGAATAAATTAAGAGAGTCCTGCGCGTGCTCTGTAACAGAGACGGGCGCACGCTCGTACACGGTAGCAGCCGCATGAGGGAGCGACGATCCTGCAGGAGCGCGAGAACGCAGAGGACGGCGGGGAACCCCCAGAGCCGCCGGAGGTAAATGACGCCGACGAGATGCGCGCCCCACGTCAGCGGGGTTTAATGAAGGTGAGGAGAAACCCGGGCGCGGGTGCCGCGATCCCAGAGTCCTCACAGTACCCCCCCCTTCAGGATTGGCCTCAGGACGATCCTTCCATGGTTTTGATGGAAACTTCTTTCGGAAGCGTTTGAGAAGTCCGGAAGCATGAATATCTTTCAGGGGTACCCATGACCTCTCTTCGGGTCCAAAACCTTTCCAGTGGACCAAGAAGTGGACTTTACCTCTCGAAAGACGGGAATCCAGTAAAGCCTGTATCTCGTACTCTTCGTTACCCTGTACCATCACAGGATCTGGTTTAGAAGTGTGGTCCGGAAATAGGCCACTGGAGATGAATGGCTTGAGAAGCGAGGTGTGAAAGACATTCAGAATTCTCATGCTTCGAGGAAGTTGGAGTCGAAAGGAAACCGGATTTACCTGCTCCAAGATGGAAAAGGGACCCAGAAACCTAGGAGCCAATTTGAGGGAAGGAGTTTTGAGATGGATGTTCTTGGATGATAGCCAAACCTTGTCCCCGGGTTTGTAGTTGGGTCCCAGATGACAGTGACGATCAGCCTGGGTTTTAGAAGTCAAGGATGCTTTTTGTAGTGCAGATTGGATTCTGGACCAAGAGTCTTGTAGGAGTGCAATATGCTCGTCCACGGCCTGTACTCCAGAGGAGTCTTTAGAAATGGGTAGGCGAGCCGGATGGAATCCTTAATTGATAAAGAAGGGGGTCTCACGGGTAGACTCATTCCTGGAAGAATTAAAGGCGTACTCAGCCCAGGTAAGTAGTTCTGCCCAGTCATTAGAGACGAAGCACCTTAAGTATTTCTCGAGGAATTGATTAACCCTCTCGGTCTGTCCGTTGGATTGAGGGTGATATCCAGAAGAAAAGGAAGATGAGATACCCAGTCTCTTGGTGAAATTGCTCCAGAACTTGGAGACGAACTGAGAGCCCTGATCAGACACGATGGATATGGGAATCCCATGGATACGGAAAATCTCTTTGGAGAAAATATCAGCTAGGGCGGGTGAGGAGGGTAATCCTTTGAGAGGGATAAAGTGTGCCATCTTGGAAAACCGATCCACTACCACAAGAATGGTATTCATGCCATTTGACCTAGGCAACTCCACAATAAAATCCATCGAAATGTTGGACCAGGGACGCTCCAGAATAGGTAGAGGTAAGAGGAGACCCTGAGGTTTTTGACGAGGAGTCTTGTTACGCGCACATACCGGACAGGACCGTGTAAATTCAAGAATGGTTTTAACCATATTGGGCCACCAGAAAGTGCGACGGATGAGATCCAACGTCTTCTTGAATTCAGGATGCCCTGCCGAACGGGCGGCATGTACCCAGTCCAGTATTTCAGGAACGAATTTGGGTTCTACATACAAAGAGTCTTTTGGAACCTCAAGACCGGTTGGAAGATTCTCTTGTGTTTTGATGATCTTCTCAAGATTCTTGAACGCCACAGCTGCCAAGATTCTTTGTTTAGGGAGGATGGGCTCGGTGGTCTTTTCCGATCACTCTTCAGAAGAGTATTGCCGGGAGAGAGCATCAGCCTTGACGTTCTTAGTGCCGGGAATATATGAGAGAACAAAATTAAATCTGGAGAAAAATAACGACCAGCGGGCTTGGCGAGGACCTAGATGACGGGCATTCTCAATGTATAATAAGTTTTTATGGTCCGTGAGAATAATGAATGGCTCTTTAGACCCCTCCAGAAGATGCCTCCATTCTTGAAGGGCCAACTTGACAGCCAAAAGTTCCCTATTGCCCACGTCATAATTTCTCTCTGCAGAGGAAAACTTTTTGGAAAAAAAACCGCAAGGATGAAGTTTATCCTGGGAAGAAAATCTCTGAGACAAAACCACACCAACCCCACAGTCCGAAGCGTCAACCTCTAGCGTGAATGGGAAATTAGTGCCTGGGTGTCGAAGGATGGGAGCAGAGACAAAAGCTTGTTTCAGCGTTTCAAATGCCGTGACTGCCTCAGAAGACCAAGATGAAGGATCTGCACCTTTTTGAGTCAGTGCCGTGATAGGGGCGACAATGGTAGAAAAGTTACGGATAAACTTCCGGTAATAGTTGGCAAAACCTAAAAACCGTTGAATAGATTTGAGGGAAGTGGGTTGCGGCCAATCCACGACGGCTTTCAGTTTCTCTGGGTCCATGGCCAAGCCTCTGTTGGAGATGATGTATCCAAGAAAGGAAGTGGTAGACTGGTGAAAAATGCATTTCTCCATTTTAGCAAACAACCGGTTCTCTCGGAGGCGTGAAAGCACAAACGTCGTATGGATGATATGGTCCTGTAAGTTTTGAGAAAAAATCAGAATGTCATCCAGGTAGACAATGACAAAGCGATTGAGAACGTCCCAAAAAATGTCATTGATGAAGTCCTGAAAAACTGCTGGTGCATTGCACAAACCGAAGGGCATCACTAGATATTCGTAGTGTCCGCTACGGGTGTTGAAGGTAGTCTTCCATTCATCGCCCTTGCGGATGCGGACGATATTATATGCCCCACGAAGGTCAAGTTTAGTAAAGAGGTTGGCCCCCTGAAGTTTATCAAAGAGTTCGGAGATGAGTGGTAGTGGATAACGATTCTTCACCGTAATCTAATTCAGCCCCCGATAATCAATACATGGTCTAAGAGTTCCATCCTTTTTCTTGACAAAGAAGAATCCAGCCCCCGTAGGAGAGTTGGAATGACGTATGAAGCCCCACTTAAGATTCTCACGAATATATTCGTCCATAGCTTCCGTCTCGGGCAACGAGAGAGGGTAAGATTTGGCCTTTGGCAAGGTATATCCAGGTACCAGGTCAATCGGACAATCGTAGGAACGATGAGGGGGTAGGAGCTCAGACTGTGTCTTGCTAAAAACATCCAAAAATCCCGCGTACGGAGAAGGTAACTCCCTCAGCGAACTGGATGTGTTAGCTAATAGAAAAGATGGTCGTTCGGTAGACAAAGAAGACTCCTCTGACCTTGACCTCCAGTCAATAGGATTAGGGGATACCCAATCGATGAGTGGATTGTGCTTCTGTAAACAGGGCAAGCCGAGTGTGATCGGTGTTCCCGGAGCATGAATTACGTCAAAGCCCAGAGTCTCTTTGTGAGAATGAGTAGAAAGGGTGATAGGACCGGTCTCCAAGGAGATATAAGCCGGAGTGAGAGGCCGATTATCAATCCCGACCAAGGCAACGGGGGAGTTCTTTTTGGAAAGTGGTATCTGATTTTGTTCAGAAAAAGTCTGATCCATGAAGTTCCCTCCTGCGCCGGAATTGATAAATGCTGCTGTGGAGGTGCGGAAGGTCGGACCAGAAAGGGAAACGGGAATGGTCAATCTTTTAGGAAGTTCCCTTCTGGATGGGGGACCAGGAGAATTAGCACCCAGGGAGCGCCCCTTCGTACTCACTGGGCTTGGTCGTTTCCCGGAGATGGTGGATTGTTACGAGTGCGCTGCTCAGAAGATCCGCAATGATGGCACGACTGTCCAGTAGAGCGAAGTTGTCGTAACGGTACCCGAGGTTGCTGGACTCCGAGTTGCATCGGCTCGGGGGCCTCCAGCGCCGGCAGCGGAGAGAAGACGGATCTCGGGGTAGTAGAGGACCTTGAAAAGGGAGCACGGAAAGGCGTAGACCGGGGTTGCTGACGCTGAGCGCGGCGTACCTGAAGACGCTGGTCCATACGAATGGCCAGGGTGATGAGGTCCTCCAGCAGTTCTGGCCTGGGTTGAGAAGCAAGTTCATCCTTCAAGGAGTCCGATAAGCCTTTCCAGAAGACAGAGACTAAGGCCTCCTGACCCCAACGAGTCTCAGCTGCTATGGTTCTGAATTCCAATTCGTATTGGGACACAGGCCGACGTCCCTGTGTAAGCTCCAGCAGGGAATCAGAAGCAGTCTCTTGTCGTGCGGGGGTATCGAAGACCTGTCGAAAGTCTCGTCTGAAGGCTGCGTAATCTCGGGTAATATCTGGGCGTAACTCCCAGATCGGAGAGGCCCATGCCAGTGCATTACCTGTGAGAAGACTATAAACATAGACTACCTTTTTCCGGCCAGTAGCATACAGCTGCGGAGCCATCTCGAACTGGATCTCACACTGGTTGAGAAAGCCACGACAAGCGTGGGGGTCCCCTGCGTAGGGCCTCGGAGCCGGAATCTTCGGCTCTGAGGATGAAGTGGAAGTTGAATCGGACTGCGCCAGCGGCGCAGGCGCAGATAGTGCCTGTAGAGTAAGGTCCTGTACCTGTTGGGAGAGGAGAGCCACTTGATCCGTTAAGGCCTGGATTTGTTGGTACATGGCCGTCATCATAGAGTCCACATCAGTCTGGTCTGCGTCTTCTGGGCTCGACATAATGTTACGCCGGTGCTGCCCGCAGACCAGACCCGTCCCTTCTACTGAGGTGAGGAATGTATATAGGCACGCACCCGCAGCAAAAGGAGCGTGTCCGGAGTGTGGTGATTAGGCGTTGCATGGCCAGATGACGTTTAGCTAGCAATACTTGCCGGTACCGGTATAGAAGTGCCGTCGTTGTTGCCGTTAGCCAAGGTCTGGGATTGGAGAATTCCGGAAGGTCGTTGTCCAAGCAGGGGGTCGAGAGCCAGAGAAGGACGTCCGCCAAGCCAAGTCGTAACCTGAGTGAATAGAGAGAGAGAACGCCAGAGTAGTGATCCAGTGGAAAACTATGTCGAGCAATGAATGAATGGCAGGACAGGCAATATAAAGCGTGGCTGACCAATAGGAAGAGGGGGCAGGCCTGGAGGAATACATGGAGCTGTCCTGGATAGGCTGTCCAAAGGAGAATACAGGTGAGCAGTCTTTATGCCTGATTGATCCTTGTGTGTGTGTTGGGGGCGGAGCCTCACTGCAGGAGCAGTGAATAAATTAAGAGAGTCCTGCGCGTGCTCTGTAACAGAGACGGGCGCGTGCTCATACACGGTATCAGCCGCATGAGGGAGGGACGATCCTGCAGGAGCGCGAGAACGCAGAGGACGGCGGGGAACCCCCAGAGCCGCCGGAGGTAAGTGACGCCGGCGAGATGCGCGCGCCACGGCAGCGGGGTTTAATGAAGGTGAGGAGGAACCCAGGCGCGGGTGCCGCGATCCCAGAGTCCTCACAGCTACAAAACCACAGATGGACTCTTTTCCCCAATCCCAAGAGGAGAGAGACTGCTGAAGCAGCTAAACCTTATTTGCCTATTACAAAGTGTAATATGGTCATTGATATAAGGGTTTTGCCTTCCAGCCATAGTCAGGGTTCAAGAAGTGAGTCAGCCCTTAAAAAGGGATAGGTGTTTGTTGTTTTCAAAAGTTTCGCTGAAGCAGTGAATACAGATGGTGACCATTCGAACGGTACTGATTTTGCAAATAAAGGTTGCCACACCGCATAGGGCTACAGCTGTGAATGGATTATATGCAGAAAAGTGTGAAAATTGATACAAGACTGTGCTGAAGCAGGGGAATTTTTAGCAAACAAATGCTGAGTGTAAAATTGCCCTACAGGGGAAAAAGGGATTGCTGAATTGTGTAAAAGGTATTCCAAAGTTAATTGCTGAGTGTTGAGTCACCCTGCCGGGAATGAAAGAAATAGTCCACTGCAAAAAAAGGTTTTTTTCTGCAAGTAAAAAAAAAAAGTCCACTTATGTATCTTGGGAGCAAAACAAGACACCCAAAGTGTGAAGTGTGAATGCCATAATACCCAAGGATGAGACTGAAAATTACTGAACTCAAGCAGAAAACAAAATTCAGTTGCTAAAGCGGAGGGATTAGACCTAGCAAGTAAATGGTGTAAAGCAAATAGACGTTTTTACCTAGCAACTGCACATCTTGTATACCTGATAAGAGAAAATGCATGCACAGTATTGCTGATATTGTAAAACTTACCCAAGAAAGAAAAGTCTACAGAGATGCCTGTGAGAGCTACGACCTCTACAAGCAAAATATGCCCACCTGTAGGACTACCACAATTGGGGGTTCTAGCAAATACAGTGGCAATAGCTGCAATAGCGCCTCCTGAGGTCAGGAAGAAAATTACACCTTATAGCCTAAAAATGGAGGACAAGATGCAGCGTTCCTGTAATGAACCCTACTCCACGGAAGAGTGGCCTTCCAGTCCAATAAAGAGGAAGACATCTCTTACGGGAAACCCGAACCGAGTCACATCCACAAAACACCCCAAGAATGGTGGGGGTGCCTGAACTCAGCACGAACAGAAAAGACCGCCCTCTATGATGACGAATATGGTCGACAAGAGAAAGAGCGGGAGCAGCAGATCACCCAATATTTCTGTCAGCTAAAGCAAGTGCCAGAAAAGCCTGGCGTATATAATGAAGCTGCTAAAGTATCAAATAAAGAAGGAGACCCCAGTATTCCGGATGGGACGGAGTCATCCAAAACAAAAAAGCGGAAAAAGAAAAGCGGTTCTTCACTTACCGTGGAAGGAACAGACACGTCCGCAGATCCTGTGGAGGAAAAGGGGGACCGAGTTGCCCTGCAGCCTAGAGAAAATGGAGAATTCGTCCCGCAGTTAACTAATATCCAGAGGGCCCAAGGCAGAAGTCACGTACCCCAAAGAAGTGTCTGTCCGGTGCCAACAGTGAGGAACCCTCAACCAACCATCCCAGGGAAGTGGAGCCGGAACCAGTGAGTGACGATCCCTTGACCAGCCCTGAAGATGCCCTGAAAAATGCCAGGCATGACTGTGATATGCTCCGTGAACAATTGAAACAAAAGGAAGATGGTTACACAGAGCTACAGAAAAATAACGTGAGGCTACAAAAAGATGTGCTCACAATTTACTCTTTAGCCAGGACAGAATTGGACGATCTCAAGACTGAGCTAGATACTGCAAATGCTACTATTTCCGCCATGGATGAAAAGCAGAGCCAATCTGAGAAAATGGTGGCTACGCTAAAGCGGAAGTATGAGGAGGCACTGAAGCAGATGACAGTCTTCCAGCAAGAGGTTCACACTCTTCGCATAGAGCTGAATGCCTCACAACAGGAGGTCAACAGTGTTCGGATAGAGGTGGACGTATCTCAGAAAGAGGTTCAGACACTCCACATAGCACTGGATGCCTCACATCATGAGACCAACAGCTGACGCACAGACCTGGAAGTTTCCAGAAAGGAACTACACAGTCTCACTGAGGAGCTGGACATTGCTAAATAAACTATTGTCAATCTTGATACAAATCTCAAAGTCTCTCAGAAGGAGCTTCAGACCCTCAACCTAGAGAAGGAAGTCTCACGCCAGGAGATTGTCATTCTCAAAGCAGATGTGCGTAAATGGAAGGAGGACTGCAAAGAGGCCCTGAATAATACAGAGACTGAAAAAGGAGAAAATTCAAGATTAAAAAGAGAAAACTTAAAACTGAAAGAAGAAAATTTTCAGTTGACAGACGAAGTCAAGGAAAAGTTTGAAGCAGAGCACCAACTGCAGAACCAACTGCAAGGTCTGCGTACACACCTCCAGTATGCTGAGGAGAAGCAGCAAACGCTGCAGGAAGAAAAGATGCAGGCTGCTAAAGAGGTACAAGCGCTGCAGGAACATCTGAATACCCAGTACGTCCCCACAGAGCAGTATGGGGAGCTAAAGGCCACGCTGCATGTCTTCAGAGCATCATTGGAGACGGAGCTTCGATACCAGGTGACTCTGTATGAGAGGGAGCGTGAGAAGGCTCAGAAACTGGAGCAAAAGCTGGAGAGACAGAGAGACTGTTCCATTCCCTTGAGTCAATACACCAAGGAGAAAACAGACGCAGTGGCAACCTTAACGACAAAAATTACAGAGCTCCAGAATATGAAGGAGACACTGATACAGACTCAGAGAAAGCAAAGTGCGCAGATAAATTCCCTGAGAAGAGACTTGTAAGACGCACTCAAACAGGTTGAGACTCTGCAGACTAGTAACTTACAGATTCCTCCAAAACGGAAAAAGGTATTGGCTCTGCCCAAGCACCGGTATCCCACAGTAACTAATGCTGTGAGGACAAGGGTACAGTGAGAATTGGGGACTCCACGCACCTTCAAAACAAGATTACGAAGTTTGAGACACCTAAAAAAGCAATAGCCAAACCTACAGCTGCCCAATAGGCAACAAACAGAGGTAGGTGTGCAGAATCAAAGCCAGAAGAATCCTTAGCTGAGGAAGCTGAAAAGATAGGACGTTCTCTGGAAAGGGAGGTGGAGGTGCAACTCAGTCCCAAAGAAGCTGAACTGGTGTCTCCATTGTGTGGGGGAGGTGCAGAAAGACCACCTCAGGAGCGGAAAACTCTAAGGGCTAGTCCTAACTGCTCTACAACTGTTGCCATACAGTTTGTCTACAAAAAGAGGAGTGCCCGACGCAACGGAAATCTCATGACCGCGCACTCGGTAAAAAGACTTTACTTGGAAACAGTCCTCCTCGAGCGACTGAGGAGTGCTGATCTCAAGCACCTTCGGGAGGAGACAAAAATTAACTGGAGAAAGGGCTCCAATCCCAGCAGGACAGAGGGTTCTCTTCCTCCATCCACTCTCATTCAAGTCACAGAAAGATCTCGAATGAGAGTGGAAGGATGGGCTTTGGCCGTGGTAAGCCCGAGCTTCCCACAAACAGGGGAGGTATGTAACAGGGGACTTATCCCTGTTCACAAATGTGCCTCTAATCCAGCAGTGTGGTGGTTAACTGCTGGTAGGCAATTAACTAACACCACCTGCCTGATTGCTTAGAAAAGCCTGTCTTTTGAGACAGGAAGAGAGACTCATTTGCTCACACCTGAGCTGCACTTTGGAGACAGGGCAGAGATTCCTTAGTCCACAACTGGGCTGAACAAAGGAAGGGACACTTGTCTTGAGCCCTGCCAGAAGAAATAGCAGAGCTGCTTTCAAGACACAGGGGAAACTTCTAAACCTGAATGCTGACACACCCTGAGGAAAAGGAAGCTGAACCAGGGACAGAGAAGATTTTCCCTCCAAAACGCAAGGAACAGATAAGACTTTCATTTATGAGACTTTCTATATCTGCCTATTTCATGATATATATTTGGGGCTGGTAAAGAGCCTAGCTAACCAACCCAGTCAGAGAGGGCTGAGCTATATGTGTAGATAGTCTCCAAAGCAGAGATAGGTTTTCTTTGTTTGGCTCACTATTTCGCTTATGTTTTTTTTTGCTGTGTTTTAAGCGACATGCACAATAAAGCCTTGTTATGATTTCACCTTACAACAGTCTCCATTGTGGACCCCTGCACATGTCCTCCTACAGGTGTACTTAGTTTTTCACACATGGCTTCTCCATGTTGGCTTTATTTTTGTTAAATAAATCATGACACAGTGTAATATGTAATGTGTTGTTGTTCATCTGAGGTTGTATTTACCTAATTTTAAGACCTGCTAAGGGACAGATAATTGATATTATGTCCTGATATGTAAAACGATGGAATTCAAAGAGGGTGTACTTGCTTTTTCACATGAATGTATAATATATATATATATATATATATATATATATATATATATATATATATATATATATATATATATATATATATATATATATATATATATATATATATATATATATACTGAGTTAAGTTATGGTGAGTAAAAAAAGTGACAAAAACCCTCCACAGGAAAGCAAATATGCAAATATAGCTGTATGCTCATCTGCATGTCTTAGGCTTAGGTTGCAGACCTGCCTAAGACATGCAGATGAGCATACAGCTATATTTGCATATATATATATATATATATATATATATATATATATATATATATATATATATATATATATATATATATATATATATATATAAAAGCATACAGTAACCAGGAGGATCCTGATGACAAATAAGACAGCACACCGCAGGTATAATCCAAAATGAATGTGTATTGTGAACACAGGGCAGCCAATATATATATATATATATATATATATATATATATATATATATATATATATATATATACACACACACACACACACATTATATATATATATATATATATATTGTGACATAGTCCAAAGATGTTAGGCAGCTTTCTGCCCCATTTTAGAGCAGAAAGTGCAGGAATAGTTAAAAAATGATCCGTTCCACATCTTCCCATTAACTCAGGCAGCTGGATGGAAAATCCAGACCACAGATTACAATGGCTCTAGTTCTCCCTCACCTGCTCTTCTAATCACATGCACAGGTACTTAGAGCAGAGAGGTTTTGCATTTCACTCTCTCTCCTTAGAGCCTGGAGGCTGGGGGTATCGCTGCTCCCCTGTTTCCAGTTTCGGGGTTGACGGCCCCTCCAAGTATCACAGTCCCAGAGGATTTGCCGGACACCTGGGTCCGAGTACCCACCACAAAACAGATAAGCCAAACAAAGATGTATTACTGTTTGTAATGGACTATGCTGTATCTAGTGACCCTAATTGAGAGGGCATTGTTTTAAACTGGGGGAACCAGGTTAGTTGGCCCAGCAGCAGTTAGAGGCTGATTCTATGTGTAGTTAGATCCCTGAAAGGGATAGGATTTTGTTTATATCATTTGGTTTCTTTTTTACTTGAAATAACAATGTGGGAAATACTGTAACACTGAAATGTGTGAACTGCTGAATGAAAGTATCTGAGTACCTCTAACCTTCACATGTTAAAGCTGCAGTACATTACTTGGATGAAAATAAAGCAGGCAGAAGCCTGAGTTAAGCAGCTTAATACTTTGCATGATCCTGTTTTTGTATTAAATAACCCTAGAAGACTGTGTCGGGAAGAACCCAGACAGGCGTCGGCACTACAAAAGAGGGGCGTTTGTCACATATGGTGGAGAATGCGGGTCGACACTAAAAAGTCTGTGGGTTTGCAAATAAATGCGGGTCTTTAAAATGGCCGCCCAGCTGAACTAAAGTACAGATGCTATGAGTGAAGTCTGTTCCACTGTGTATATCAGTTGTGCTTCTAGCATACACAGAGAATGTGCGAAGTGTGGATGCAATAGCACCCTGAACCCAAACAGAAAACCAAAATGTTTTGCTGAAGAAAAAAAAAAAAAAAAATTTGCATCTAGCAAGTGCTGTTTGTAAAGCTAATGCCTTTTGCTGAAGTGAGTGAATTTGCAGCTAGCAAGTGCTGTATGTAAGTTGCTGAAGTGAGTGAAATTGCAGCTAGCAATTGTCCCTACCGGGTTTCTAAAATGGCCGACTTGAAATGTTTGTTTTGTACTGTACATAATCATGCAAAACAGTGTCCCTTCAGGCCATACGATGATGATGATGATGATGATGACGATTCGTGTGTGGCCCCTGGAGAGCCATACCTACAGGTGAATTTGGTGTGCTGGACCTGTCGTGAAGTGGGTCACATGGAAGATGTGTGCCCCAAAATTTTCAAAGACAAACAGCTGCAAAAGCAAGCAACGCCCTGTGAGTGCAAGCAAGATGTGGAAGCTGATACCAGTGAGTGTGTGCCCAGTACCACTGATATCTCTGGAGCTAATAAAGCAAAAAGAAAGAAGAAGAAAAAGAAAACTGTTCCTCAAGTCACAGGGGAAGTGACCGAGCCACTTGAACCTGCGCTGTCAGGACATGCGTCAGAAAGGCGCCGAGATGTGCTGCAGACCGGAGGGACCGGCAGAATTGTCACGGGAACAGTGGCAAAGGAAAAGGAGGAGCAAAGGGAAGCTGAATCCTTGAACCAGGATAAAGAGGCTTTGGTTTCTGCACTCCAAGCTGCCCGCCAAGATTATGAAGTCCTGTGGCAGGATTTGGGGAAGGAGCGAGAATGTTATAAGAAGGTGCAAGAAGCGAACGCAGAGTTACAGAGGTGTATACTCCCAGCTTTACAAGAGCACGAGGCTTTGAAGAAAACAGAGTCTCTCTTATGGAGTGAGCTGGAAGAGGTGACGACTAGTCTGGAAAAGGCCAACACCGTAATTACTATCCTAAAACAGAAATACGGGAAAGCTCTACAAGAGATTCACGCACTCAGCACAGAGGTGCAAAACTCACGCCTGGAGGGCCACGGTCTGAACACAGAGCTGGGAATGTTGAAGCAAACCCATGAGATTGCCCTGAGTGAGTTAGAGACTGTAAAGCAAGAAAATGAGACTCTGAAATTCGAAAATTCAGATTTGACTGACCAAGCAGAAAAAGTAAAGAAACAGTTGACTCAGGAAAAGTTAGAAGTGCAGGAAGCACTACAGAAGGCATTGATGCACACTCAGAGCCAGCACCAGGAAGAAATGGACGCTCTGAGAACAGAATTGCGACATGTATGCACAAAACAGAATTCTCTCGTGGAGGAACTTAACGTTTTGAAAAAGGAGAAAAGCATTAGAATAATTCAGAAGCACTGCAAAGCTCTTATCCAAGGAAGAAGGGAAAGAGAAAATTATCGGCGTAAACGCGCCGCAACTATCATCCTACAGGCTGCCTACAGAGGGATGAAAATTCGTCAGTTTAATCGCCGGAATAAAGCAGCCTGTGTACTTCAATCATTCTACCGTGCCCGCATGGTACGAAACAGGTTCCTCATTATGAAAGGAGCAACTATAAAGATCCAGTCTCTGACTAGGATGACACAGAACAGGATTCGCTATCAAACCCTGAGAAATGCGTCACTGGTTATACAGCGGTATTTCCGCCTTAATAAATGTAGGCCTCAGGAAAGAGAGGCCCAACACTACATGCCTGCCAGCTGCAAAGGTAAAATGCCTCAGGGTACAGCCGGAGTTAGTGAGCGCCCCATCAAGGTAATCAGTGCTTCATCTTCTAAGTACCATATAATTGCCCCAGAGGGGAAATCCCAAATCTCTGAGAGTGATGGTCTTGAGAAAATACATGGCAGTAAGAAGTACCATAAAGGTTCAAAGGTTGCAAAGCAAAAGCGACGAAGGTCAACGCTGGCCTTGAATTTTTCCGGATCTCGCCACTCTGGGCCACAATATAAAGACAAAGACTATCCGGCCCCAGAGTTCTGTCAGAGGCTAAAGAAACAGTCCAGTCATTTGCAGGTTGCAGCAGCCTATGAAATAAAGTCAGGAAACGTAATGGACTGGAAGTCAAAGAAAAAAAAAAAAGTGTTTGGGGAATTGACCGATATTTTTTTTTGTTATTACACGTGTGGACTATGTCACGGACACTTAACTATGCAAATAAGCTATTGTAGTTAAGGTATATTAGACCTCTAGAATAAGCATTTTGTCAATGTTACAATGTTATATTGGTTCTCTGTGTTGAAAATGTAGCTAAACTACAAATTAATATACAGGGTTGATGGCCCTTTCGGTTGGTAAATTATATAATGAAGTTCATATTCGTGTCATGTGAATACTTAATGTTGTTCTGAAGAGTTAGCTCAAGTATTTCAGGTAGGACGCTCACCTCAGTGAGGTCCATGGCCGCTCACCCCAAGGTGTGAGCTGGGCAGGGGGATATGTGACATAGTCCAAAGATGTTAGGCAGCTTTCTGCCCCATTTTAGAGCAGAAAGTGCAGGAATAGTTAAAAAATGATCCGTTCCACATCTTCCCATTAACTCAGGCAGCTGGATGGAAAATCCAGACCACAGATTACAATGGCTCTAGTTCTCCCTCACCTGCTCTTCTAATCACATGCACAGGTACTTAGAGCAGAGAGGTTTTGCATTTCACTCTCTCTCCTTAGAGCCTGGAGGCTGGGGGTATCGCTGCTCCCCTGTTTCCAGTTTCGGGGTTGACGGCCCCTCCAAGTATCACAGTCCCAGAGGATTTGCCGGACACCTGGGTCCGAGTACCCACCACAAAACAGATAAGCCAAACAAAGATGTATTACTGTTTGTAATGGACTATGCTGTATCTAGTGACCCTAATTGAGAGGGCATTGTTTTAAACTGGGGGAACCAGGTTAGTTGGCCCAGCAGCAGTTAGAGGCTGATTCTATGTGTAGTTAGATCCCTGAAAGGGATAGGATTTTGTTTATATCATTTGGTTTCTTTTTTACTTGAAATAACAATGTGGGAAATACTGTAACACTGAAATGTGTGAACTGCTGAATGAAAGTATCTGAGTACCTCTAACCTTCACATGTTAAAGCTGCAGTACATTACTTGGATGAAAATAAAGCAGGCAGAAGCCTGAGTTAAGCAGCTTAATACTTTGCATGATCCTGTTTTTGTATTAAATAACCCTAGAAGACTGTGTCGGGAAGAACCCAGACAGGCGTCGGCACTACAAAAGAGGGGCGTTTGTCACATATGGTGGAGAATGCGGGTCGACACTAAAAAGTCTGTGGGTTTGCAAATAAATGCGGGGCTTTAAAATGGCCGCCCAGCTGAACTAAAGTACAGATGCTATGAGTGAAGTCTGTTCCACTGTGTATATCAGTTGTGCTTCTAGCATACACAGAGAATGTGCGAAGTGTGGATGCAATAGCACCCTGAACCCAAACAGAAAACCAAAATGTTTTGCTGAAGAAAAAAAAAAAAAAAAAATTTGCATCTAGCAAGTGCTGTTTGTAAAGCTAATGCCTTTTGCTGAAGTGAGTGAATTTGCAGCTAGCAAGTGCTGTATGTAAGTTGCTGAAGTGAGTGAAATTGCAGCTAGCAATTGTCCCTACCGGGTTTCTAAAATGGCCGACTTGAAATGTTTGTTTTGTACTGTACATAATCATGCAAAACAGTGTCCCTTCAGGCCATACGATGATGATGATGATGATGATGACGATTCGTGTGTGGCCCCTGGAGAGCCATACCTACAGGTGAATTTGGTGTGCTGGACCTGTCGTGAAGTGGGTCACATGGAAGATGTGTGCCCCAAAATTTTCAAAGACAAACAGCTGCAAAAGCAAGCAACGCCCTGTGAGTGCAAGCAAGATGTGGAAGCTGATACCAGTGAGTGTGTGCCCAGTACCACTGATATCTCTGGAGCTAATAAAGCAAAAAGAAAGAAGAAGAAAAAGAAAACTGTTCCTCAAGTCACAGGGGAAGTGACCGAGCCACTTGAACCTGCGCTGTCAGGACATGCGTCAGAAAGGCGCCGAGATGTGCTGCAGACCGGAGGGACCGGCAGAATTGTCACGGGAACAGTGGCAAAGGAAAAGGAGGAGCAGAGGGAAGCTGAATCCTTGAACCAGGATAAAGAGGCTTTGGTTTCTGCACTCCAAGCTGCCCGCCAAGATTATGAAGTCCTGTGGCAGGATTTGGGGAAGGAGCGAGAATGTTATAAGAAGGTGCAAGAAGCGAACGCAGAGTTACAGAGGTGTATACTCCCAGCTTTACAAGAGCACGAGGCTTTGAAGAAAACAGAGTCTCTCTTATGGAGTGAGCTGGAAGAGGTGACGACTAGTCTGGAAAAGGCCAACACCGTAATTACTATCCTAAAACAGAAATACGGGAAAGCTCTACAAGAGATTCACGCACTCAGCACAGAGGTGCAAAACTCACGCCTGGAGGGCCACGGTCTGAACACAGAGCTGGGAATGTTGAAGCAAACCCATGAGATTGCCCTGAGTGAGTTAGAGACTGTAAAGCAAGAAAATGAGACTCTGAAATTCGAAAATTCAGATTTGACTGACCAAGCAGAAAAAGTAAAGAAACAGTTGACTCAGGAAAAGTTAGAAGTGCAGGAAGCACTACAGAAGGCATTGATGCACACTCAGAGCCAGCACCAGGAAGAAATGGACGCTCTGAGAACAGAATTGCGACATGTATGCACAAAACAGAATTCTCTCGTGGAGGAACTTAACGTTTTGAAAAAGGAGAAAAGCATTAGAATAATTCAGAAGCACTGCAAAGCTCTTATCCAAGGAAGAAGGGAAAGAGAAAATTATCGGCGTAAACGCGCCGCAACTATCATCCTACAGGCTGCCTACAGAGGGATGAAAATTCGTCAGTTTAATCGCCGGAATAAAGCAGCCTGTGTACTTCAATCATTCTACCGTGCCCGCATGGTACGAAACAGGTTCCTCATTATGAAAGGAGCAACTATAAAGATCCAGTCTCTGACTAGGATGACACAGAACAGGATTCGCTATCAAACCCTGAGAAATGCGTCACTGGTTATACAGCGGTATTTCCGCCTTAATAAATGTAGGCCTCAGGAAAGAGAGGCCCAACACTACATGCCTGCCAGCTGCAAAGGTAAAATGCCTCAGGGTACAGCCGGAGTTAGTGAGCGCCCCATCAAGGTAATCAGTGCTTCATCTTCTAAGTACCATATAATTGCCCCAGAGGGGAAATCCCAAATCTCTGAGAGTGATGGTCTTGAGAAAATACATGGCAGTAAGAAGTACCATAAAGGTTCAAAGGTTGCAAAGCAAAAGCGACGAAGGTCAACGCTGGCCTTGAATTTTTCCGGATCTCGCCACTCTGGGCCACAATATAAAGACAAAGACTATCCGGCCCCAGAGTTCTGTCAGAGGCTAAAGAAACAGTCCAGTCATTTGCAGGTTGCAGCAGCCTATGAAATAAAGTCAGGAAACGTAATGGACTGGAAGTCAAAGAAAAAAAAAAAAGTGTTTGGGGAATTGACCGATATTTTTTTTTGTTATTACACGTGTGGACTATGTCACGGACACTTAACTATGCAAATAAGCTATTGTAGTTAAGGTATATTAGACCTCTAGAATAAGCATTTTGTCAATGTTACAATGTTATATTGGTTCTCTGTGTTGAAAATGTAGCTAAACTACAAATTAATATACAGGGTTGATGGCCCTTTCGGTTGGTAAATTATATAATGAAGTTCATATTCGTGTCATGTGAATACTTAATGTTGTTCTGAAGAGTTAGCTCAAGTATTTCAGGTAGGACGCTCACCTCAGTGAGGTCCATGGCCGCTCACCCCAAGGTGTGAGCTGGGCAGGGGGATATGTGACATAGTCCAAAGATGTTAGGCAGCTTTCTGCCCCATTTTAGAGCAGAAAGTGCAGGAATAGTTAAAAAATGATCCGTTCCACATCTTCCCATTAACTCAGGCAGCTGGATGGAAAATCCAGACCACAGATTACAATGGCTCTAGTTCTCCCTCACCTGCTCTTCTAATCACATGCACAGGTACTTAGAGCAGAGAGGTTTTGCATTTCACTCTCTCTCCTTAGAGCCTGGAGGCTGGGGGTATCGCTGCTCCCCTGTTTCCAGTTTCGGGGTTGACGGCCCCTCCAAGTATCACAGTCCCAGAGGATTTGCCGGACACCTGGGTCCGAGTACCCACCACAAAACAGATAAGCCAAACAAAGATGTATTACTGTTTGTAATGGACTATGCTGTATCTAGTGACCCTAATTGAGAGGGCATTGTTTTAAACTGGGGGAACCAGGTTAGTTGGCCCAGCAGCAGTTAGAGGCTGATTCTATGTGTAGTTAGATCCCTGAAAGGGATAGGATTTTGTTTATATCATTTGGTTTCTTTTTTACTTGAAATAACAATGTGGGAAATACTGTAACACTGAAATGTGTGAACTGCTGAATGAAAGTATCTGAGTACCTCTAACCTTCACATGTTAAAGCTGCAGTACATTACTTGGATGAAAATAAAGCAGGCAGAAGCCTGAGTTAAGCAGCTTAATACTTTGCATGATCCTGTTTTTGTATTAAATAACCCTAGAAGACTGTGTCGGGAAGAACCCAGACAGGCGTCGGCACTACAAAAGAGGGGCGTTTGTCACAATATATATAGCAAATGTAAATATACTGTATGCTCATTTGCATGTCTTAGGCAGGTCTGCAACCCCACCTTTCACCATTATCACCCAGCACACAGCACTTCCACTGCAGCAAGGGATTCTGGGAGGGATTCTGCTTGGCTGTGGAGGGTTTTTGTCACTTTTTTTACTCACCATAACTTAACTCAGTATGGTAAACCCCATCCTTTCGCTTCATTGCATAGCCAGTTAACCAACCCCACACTGATGAGATCCATTAAGGTCGAAACAGCTGTCTGTGGTCTCCCATGATTTCATGGGCAGGGTGCTGCGTGAGTATGGGATGGGGGAGATGTTCTGTTCTTATGTTAACCTGATGTACCTTGACATTTGCAGTGTGGCGATCGTGAACGGATGGAAGACTAACCCCTTCCCTGTCCTCTCAGGGGTTAGGCAGGGCTGCCCTCTTTCACCTCTCCTTTTTGTCTGTTGTATAGAGCTCTTCGCCCAGTGCATCAGACGAGATGCAGAGATCAGAGGGATCGTCGTGCCAGGACCCCAGAGACGCGAAGTGAAGTGCTCGCTCTACATGGATGACGTCACCATCTTCTGCGCAGATAGCCGGTCGGTGAAGACGCTGGTCCAGACGTGCGAGGATTTCGGGAAAGCTTCAGGAGCAAAAGTCAACTGCGGGAAGTCAGAGACCAAGCTATTTGGGCTTTGGAACCTGACTGCCGACCCCCTCCCCTTCCCCATCAGAGCAGGCCTCATTCAAATCCTTGGAGTCTGGTTTGGTGTGGGGAGCGAGGCCGCTGCCCTGAAGAGCTGGAACGAGAGGCTGAACAAGGTGAAGCAGAAGATCGGATTGTGGCGCCTGAGACCCCTCACCATTGAGGGGAAAAAGCTGGTACTGCTGAACGAGATCCTCCCTGTCCTGCAGTACGTGGCCCAGGCATACCCGCCTTCGACCAGAACCTGCCAGGAGATCTCCATGGCAGTGTTCCGCTTTGTCTGGGGGGCCAAGTTTGAGAGGGGAAAGCGCGAGGTGATGTACAAAGAGCCGCACAAGGGGGGTAGAGGAATCCCTGACATCCCCACTATGCTGCGAGCCTTCTTTGTAAGCAACTGCGTGCGGATCACCCTGAGAGACTGCGACAAAGACTCCTCTGGCTACTCCATGTCCCGCCTCCTACTCCTGCCGCTCTGGAGAGCACTGGGGTGGGACAAGTGGGACAGCTCCATCCCTTACAGCTGGCGCACGCCGTGGTTCTACAAGGACGTGAAGAAGTTTGTGAGGCAGAACAATCTGGAGGGAGTAAAACCAGACCTGTGGAAGCCAAAGGTCATCTACAAAATGATCAGGGCTAAAGACATCATGGAATCGGTCCCAGGTCTCCACCCCAACACCTTTGGAACGGTGTGGAGGAATGTGGCATCGAAAAGACTAATGAATAAACACAAAGACATTGCTTGGCAGGCCATACACGGGGGACTCCCTGTGAATGCGGACAAGTACCAGAGTAAACTCAGCCTCGTGAGGCACTGCCCCAGGTGCAACCCAGTGGAGGAAAGCATCATACACCTCTTCTGGAACTGCCCCTTTGCGCAGGCCTTGCTGCGCGCGCTGGACACTGATTTTAAGGATTATATACCGAGGAAGTGCGTCACGTACTACTCGGTGTTCCACGGACTTTTCACAGGAACACACACAGAGAACGCAATCGAAGCCGGTTGGCGTCTAATGTGCTGTTTCAAGGACGTTTTACTATTCGCCAGGGAACGTTTGATCAAGGGGAGGAAGAGGATGTCGGTACAGGACTGTCGCAGGCTGCTCCACAGCCTGCTCAGGGACTATTCCATCTTTGACGGCCCTGAGGAGGAGGACTAAACACCCCCCTCCCCACCCCCCCCTTACTTCCCCGCCCCAAAAGTTTTTCTGTGCAATAAAGTTAGAGATAATGTGTGTATGATATGTCATGTCTGTGGTGCGGTGCATACGTATAAATGTACTGCACCGCCGTGTTCGTCACAGTTTTTTTACTTTTGGGGAAACCATTAATAAAAATGTATGTGAGTTGTGTGGGATATGCACTGCGCCGTTGTTAACGTCGCGGTTTTTTTTCGTTTGGAAAATGATTTATGTACTGTTATAATCTTGTTGTAAAGATTCGCTGCATAATAAAAGAATTTTCAAAACAAAAAAGCTGTCTGTGGTGGGTTTTCTGGCTATGCATCTTAACCCTGGCTGTGCTCAAAGCTGTGACCATGCAGTAAGCTTAAGCCTATAGGGAACCATGTATAAAATGGTTTTTGAAGCAAAAAGTGGCACTGTGTGCTCATTTGCATGTTATTTCCCAGAATCCCTTGCTGCAGTGGAAGTGCTGTGTGCTGGGTGATAATGGTGAAAGGTGGGGTTGCAGACCTGCCTAAGACATGCAAATGAGCATACAGTATATTTACATTTGCTATATACTTTGCTGTGGATGGTTTTTGCCACTTTTTTTACTCACCATAACTTAACTCAGTATATATATATAAACAGACCTCATATTGCTCCCACTGTTAACATCCCATATCGTGTTATGGCACAGAATCACAGAGTTTCCAAAGGATTTAATAGCAGTAGTAATGCAGAATATCACAACAAATTCCACAATAACCTTTGCTATGGAAAACGAAAACTAAGAGACAACAATTAAATGTATTTTGTCTAGCTAATCATATTTTGTGTGTGGACACTCTCTGGTGGTAAAATGTGAAAGTGCATGTAAATTGTTCCTTAATATGTTCATAAATTGCCGGAAGGGGGGAAACTGTAGTTTTCTCTTCTCACCGATTAGTTTTTCTTTTTGTTGTGGTCTAATTATTCACATTATTTGGCTGCAGAACTGTGGCAAAATGTGTGCAAATGTTATTTGTTTATTTTGATAAATCTGGTGCATTGAACATTTCCTACTGTAGATTGCAACCAAAAGACTTTGATAAATAGACTTAGTAATATGTCAAATTGCTGCTATGAGTACACTCAGATGTGAAAATTATTATCCAAAAGGTATAAACTAAGTTAAACATCATTATAAAAAAAAAACAATTATATATATATATATATATATATATATATATATATATATATATATATATATATATATATATATATATACATGTAGAGGTATCAGTACCGTGTTAGCCGAGCTTCAATAATCAAAAAATAAATAGATGATACCGTTCTGTGGCTAACGAAATGCTTTTATTTGTGCGAGCTTTCGTGGAAAAACTGATCTCTTCTTCCGGCGATGTTACAATGAATGAAGCAAGGATAACTTAAAAACAGTGTCTCTTGGAATGTTATCTGTGCTTGTCCTTCCCCCGGTGTGGATGTGTTTTATGGCTAGAGGTGTCAAAGGGTAACTGAAAGCAAGTGAAGAAAGAGTGTGTATGTGTATCAGTGTGAATAAAAATGAATGGAGAGCCCACAGTATAAACAGTGCTCTACACACTATATATATATACACAATATATATATATATATATATATATATATATATATATATATATATATACACAGATGCAGCCACCAGTAACCGATCACTTGCCTGGGTAAAAACTAAGGCCTCTTACAGTAAATTCCTCAACATTTCTGTGAGATTACTAATGGCCCATCGGATTAACACAGTATGGGTCCCTGCCGTCCCATTCATCTTGAATGGGACTGCAGGGACCCCCCGCAGTTTTAATCTGATGGGCCATTAGTCTGGCTACAGAAATGTTGCAGTTTATTGGGAGATTTCCCCAGATTTTCCAAGGCACGTGATCTAATACTGTGGGCTGCATCTGTTTGGTCATAGAGGGCTGAATGGTTTTTCAACAGGAAGGGTTCTGTATAGCCAGATATAGAAATGTGTGCTTTGCAGTACATCATTATTTACTACTTCTTGTGTCAAATATAAGTAAACTAAGTATTACATCTAATGCAGATTATAAACCAAACTAGTATAACGTCTCAGACTAGTTGATTCCTTGACAAAGAAAGAAAGACCAGAGAAACTATGCATGGAGATGCATCTCATTATGTGTGCCCTGTATCTCAACCTGTCAATACACCACCAATTCCAGACACCTATGGGGTAAGATACCTGGGAGCAAAGTACCTTGCAAGATTGAAGAAAGAATGCGCACAATTGAAGTGCTTCTTCATGCCAGCAGACCAGGACATTTAAAAATAGCCACTCGTATCCACAAAGCAGGGGAGCAGGGGGACATGTACCAAGGAGAAGAAGGAGAAACAGGCATAGAGTAGTAATGCAAGGATAAATGGATATTCTGTAATGTAGATCTCCAATATTTATACTCACAAACCAGCAGCAAATAATGGCATATCCAAAACTGTGGCAGATGTAAATTTTCTTTCTGGGGACCCAGAAAAGAAAGGCAATGATAGTGCAGATGGTACTAAATCATTTACTGTATAAACACTAGATATCCCTCCAAATTCGAGGTTTCAATCAAGATTTAAAAGGCAATAATGATGCTCAAACGGCGACTCCCGCAACCGAGGTGAGTCGCGTTCTCACCACACTCCGCGGGACTGTGTCATCGGATGACGTCACTCCCGGATCCGGTAACGGCCGCCCGGCAACCAGGATGACACTCTCCTCTTTCCTGAGTCTCCAATGGAGCTCGTGGCAAAATCAACTCAGCTTCATCATGAGTCTCTGTCCCCCAACTATACCTACTCAGCTAGAGTCTAAATTACATCTAAGTCCCCATCTAAGTCTAAATTATAATTGTTACACAGTGGTGTTCAATCAATAGGATGCGGCATCAGTGCATGTGACTGGGCTAATAGCCTTCTAACAGACAATCTGATACACCTTAATCAATATTAAAACAAAACTTTTATTCCATCTCAGACTAGGTTGATTCCTTGACAAAGAAAGAAAGACCAGAGAAACTATGCATGGAGATGCCTCATTATGTGTGCCGTGTATCTCAACCTGTCAATACACCACCAATCCCAGACACCTATAGGGTAAAATACCTGGGAGTAAAGTACTTTGCTAGATTGAAGAAAGGATGTGCACAGTTGAAGTGCTTCTTCATGCTAGTAGACCAGGACATTTATAAATAGCCACACTGGAGTTAATACACACATGTTAACCAAAGAGCTGCCAAAAGCGAATCTCAGCAGAAATGCTTGGCATTTTGGGTGTCATGATTAAACCCTTAATGACCATAGATAGTCCTCTTGGCTAATCATGAACATCCCCTAGAAAAGGAGCAAAACCACAGCATATGTCATAAGGGCCCCCAAGGTGCCACCCTTGATGATGTACTCTGTATATCTATAGGAAACTGAAGGGGTTAAAATGCATTATTCTATCGTTGACGAACCTTGTATGTTTTACCCCTATTTTGCAGCCAACCTTTGATTCATAACTTCTACCAGTTTGCACATTTCACCTGCAATTTACTTACTTTATCCCAATGATTATTCCCACCATTCCGGGGGTCTGTTTATCAAAGTGTATTCTCCCACTGTCTCTCTCACCTCTCTCCCCTCTTTTCCCTTCTCTACGCATCGCCCCTCTCTCGAAACAGCACCACATTTACTTATATACTCACAATGCTAATATAGGTGAACTCAAAATTACATAATACAAATAAAGTAAAGTACACTGATACAAAATCATAGCTGAACATATTAACATAAGGGCAATGGATGGAATGCAGAAAGTAAAGGGAAAATTAAAGTGAATTAATACAAAATATAAAATAACACATATCTACAGTAGCATCTCGTTTAAAGCTTGTAATCTATGATCATGCCTCGGACTATGAGCAGGAGATAAATGTTCCTTAATTTAAAATGTATCGTGTTGCATCTTCTTTTTGGGCATACATTTACATAATACTAACACCAGGCCCACACTTAGGCCGCACTTATAGTGCGCGTGATGGCAAGGCGACGGATGACGTAACCTGTCGCTGTCACCACCCGCGAAAGTTGTATTTCGCTTTGCAGCGACGTCGCTAGCGACCTGGCCATTGATTGGTTCAGAGGCTGTCACATGTGGTGACAGCCTCTGAAAAATCAAATATGACTGGCTTCCAAATTTCTCGTTGCTGCGGTCGCGTCGCCCTTACTATAAGCGCACGCGACGGCAGCAATACGTTTGTTTTGCCGCGACATTGCGTCGCCGTCGCCGGCACTATAAGTGCAGCATAACAGATATGAGGAAGTTTATCAAGTCATTACTGTAGCTATTTTGCTCGTTATTGAGTAATAACCGGTGCAATAACATTTGCAGCATCTGTATGTCTTAGTTTATTGGATTGCATACTACAGATAGTGGATAATCGATAATGGTTAAATAATCACGTTAAAAGTGCACATCAAAGAAGAGTTCTGATTCACAAGCCAAGTACAATGCAGTCTTATGTTCCCCAAATACAGTGCGTTGCTTACTTTAAATGAAATATCACAATAAAACAAGGAATGCCATATAGCAAGGTGCTCAGCTCCAGTCCTCAAGCCCCCCCCAACAGACAAGGTTTTCGGGATATCCCAGCGTCAGCACAGGTGGCTCAATCAGAGGCTCAGTCAAAGACTGAGCCTCTGATTGAGCCACCTGTGCTGAAGCAGGGACTGATTGAGCCCACTGTGCTGAAGCTGGGATATCATTAAAAAAAATCCTACCTGTTGGGGGGCTTGAGGACTGGAGTTGAGCACTCCTGCCATATAGCATTCAAAGCGTAAAGTTTATATGGTAGAAAACAGAATTACAATATTAAAAAGACAAAAATAGCTAAAACCAGAATGGCAGTACTGACAGATGGGTTATCAGCTCATAGCTACATATGAGCCCAATGCCAGAAGCCTTTCCAGTATAAAACCCAGTCCTGCTAGTGTAATATATTTGACTAATTTTATACTTAGTTTAAAGTAAATGGATAGGTGACATAGCTTTAAAAGACAATATAGTAATAATAATCTATTAAGTAATATGTAGTATTATGAAGTAGTTTTAAACTGAATTTTTGTGTTTGATTTGTTTAGTTCAATGTCAGATGCTCTTGTTTGTAATATCTAGCAGTGACCCCAAATCCCTTTGGAACACACACACACACACACACACACACTCCGTAAAAGCTTACACCACACAAGGTAAAAAAAGGGCAAAATATGTTGCCTCATTTGCTCACTTGCGCACTAATGAGTGGGTGAGCTAAAGTTATTGTTGTATACCAGACTTCTAAAATGTTTCGTGACAATTTTTCAGTTAAAAAATCAGTGTTTAGCTATATTTTAAGAATGTTCTGTTCTTTTCCACCAGTATAGATTTAACTGTAATCCCAAAAGCCTAAAAAATCAGGTGCATGTCAAGCAGTGAAAGCTTTGAGTCTACAAGTGATCTCCCATAAGTAGCTGGTGTTACTAGTGTTTGATACTTTAATTTGCCTGAAACCCGCCATGTTTGCATGCAACAGGCATAATACAAGTAGGATAATGAGCTCCTTGCGTGCAAACTGGTTATTAGAGGCTAAAAGTGATCAGGGAATATTTGTCACATGTCCAACTAGGAATGATTTAAGAAGACTTGTCACCTCATATGAGACTGGTTAGCTTAAGGACAAGCCAAATTCCTTTTTTTAAGAATTTTAATTAGCAATGAGCACATTAATCTATAAACTGCTACTGTTTGGGATTTATTTTAGAGGCTAGTTAGTTCAGGCTCCCCTCCAAAGAGGGGATTAGTCCTCCACTGGCTTGTTATCTAACAAATTACAGTCATACCCATAATCCTATCAACAAACGCCTAGGAAATATTAAGAACACATTTATACTGAATATGGGAAGTGGCCCAAATGAAACGAATATTGAAGCATTTTAGGACTATTGCAAGGCATCCTAGTAATGTAAAAGCTGCAGCCTGTGCAGGGAAAATAAGATATGTACTAATGGAAGGAATACATTATTTATGGTTGCATAGAGATTGCATTTATAAATTATATATTCTGGTACTAGTCCTGAAGTTTATTTTCTACTAAAGACCTCAAGTGCTTATAAACTTGGACAAGCACACCTAGAGGCGTATTTACAATTTTACCGCCCTTAGGCCCATACCTTTTTGCCGCCCCAAACTTTGTCGTCTCGTCCTCCCCTCAATACACGTAATACTGCCCTCTCTTCTCAATACACATAATACAGCCCTCTCCCCCCAAAATATAGCTTGCTCTCCCAATACACATAATACCGCCCTCTCTTCTCAATACCCATAATACAGTCCTCTCTCCCCAAAATATAGCCCTATCTCCCCAATACACATAATACAGCCCTCTCTCCTCAATACACGTAATACCGCCCTCTCTTCTCAATACACATAATACAGCCCTCTCTCCCCAATACACATAATACAGCCCTCTCTCCTCAATACACATAATACAGCCCTCTCTCCTCAATACACATAATACAGCCCTCTCTCCTCAATACACATAATACAGCCCTCTTTCCCCAATACACATAATACAGCCCTCTCTCCCCAAAACACATAATACCGCCCTCTCTTCTCAATACACATAATACAGCCCTCTCTCCCCAATACGCATAATACCACCCTCCCCTCAATACACATAATACAGCCCTCTCTCCTCAATACGCATAATACTGTGCTCTCCTCAATACGCATAATACCCGTTCTCCCCTCTACACATTATACCGCCCTCTCCTCAATACAGAATACTCTCCTCAAAACACATAATACTTGCCTTAATACCGCCATCTCCTTAATACACATAATATTCACCTCAATACACATAATTCTCTCCTTTCCTTAATACATAATACTCCCCTCCATACACATACTACCATCCTCTCCTCATCTTCCATATGAGCTATATCACTGTGTGATATCTGGAAGGGGGAAACTGAGTGTCTTGGGGAACTGGGATTATGTAAAAAGCACTTTTATTCATTGTGTTAGTGTTGTCCTCACAGTTAGCAAGTCAGCAATGTGTTTTGTGTTGCTAGCATTTCTCTGTGGACAGACACAGTAATTCACTTATCTGGGCTGCATAGGGAGAAATGCCAGTTCATGACAGAGCCTGGGAGTGGCTTGAGTACCTGGACACTAGTGAGTGGGGAAGGGCTGTGATTCAGGTCCAGGAACTGGTTCTTTGTGGTACAGAGCCTTTGTCCTCCTGAGATGCTGAGGTGCTTACCCCACAGGGGGTATCGGGCTGGCCAAGGGAACCGTTGCCGGGTCTCAGCCCCGTAGGCTTGATTCCCATTGGCCAGTTCAAATTTCCTGCTCGCCAGTGGCTCCCTCCCCGAGGGGCGGTCTAGAGTCCTTAAGCTGGCCCCCTCCTCTGATTGGTACAGCCGGAGGAGTCCACATCTTCTGATTGGCTGCACCGTCATGATCCTTGTTCTGATTGGTCGGCGGCCTCTGCTCCATGAAAAAGATAGGCAACCGAGGGCTATGTAAGGAGCAAGCCCGATCAGAGTACCAGAAAAGTCAGATAGAGTTTGGAGTTTGGGTGGACACGGTGACATCAAGACTGGCGGGCGATTCGAAAGTGCTTTGTGTGGAATAGTAGTGAGAAGCACTGAGAAGCCAGAGAAGAAGCTGTTTAGGGCAAGCCTACTGAAGCTTGCCACTGCCCCTAGTTGAGGTTAGATTCTTCCCGGGCAGGCCCCAGTTTGTGGGTGTTACACTGTGATTGTGTGATTTGAGTGCTTGCGGCTTGCCAGAATAATTTTTCGTTTATTCAACTATTGTGCCCTGTCTGGTGATAGTGATCCCGGTGGTAAAGGTGTTAAATGTTCTAGTCTCCCGTGACATATACCCCTTAACGAATCAACAGCCATAAGATCAACCAGTTGGCGTTGGCTGACTTGAGATGTGCAAACTCTCGCCCGCCCCTTAACCCCCCCCTCCCCCTTCTGTGTTGAGAGAGAAGGAAAAGACTCATGCTGGAGAAGATGGCCTCAGCACTCTTCTCCAAGATCAAAAAAGAACTTGCTATCTGGAACAGCTACAGTCATGGAGAAATTGAGTCCAAACTTGTCACTTTTCGGGTAAGCGATTTGGTTGAGAACTTTTGTTGCAAACAGCTGTATGCAAGAGTGCATTCAATACAAATCAAACATTGCTGTCTGACTAACATAAAAGGCACTCCTGAGATAGTCCCAAGCAATCTAACGTATACCATAAAAAGGGGGCGGACATGCATAATTTCATATATCAGTATATTTATTACTTTCATTTGCGTCTCATTTCTTATCTTATATGATATCATTATTGGTTATACATTTGCTATATATTTTAGCAGATGAAAAAAATACTTATGGTCCCTGACAATTTCATCTCCCCCCTTCAAAGCTAACAACTGTATATCTCTTGACTAACTCTACACAGAGACAATTAACAGATAAAAACGTGAGGGGCCCACCTCAGGAAAATAAGCACAGAGTGAGCTATTATAAGGTGACAGAATGTTCAGAGAAGGCAGAAAAACGTATTTCATATGTCTATTCTACTGCATCACTACTACCCATAATACAATATAACACAAAACATGGCTTTTCTTATACATATATTAATAATATCAACATTTTTATACTTCCACACTACCAAATGTAATGGTTAGGTCATATCTGTTCAATTGAAATTAATATTTTACCTAAAGTTCTGTACTACTTCCAAACCCTACTAATTTCTATCCCCATCAATTAACTAAAAGACTTACAAAATACATTTTTCCAATTTATTTGGAAAGATAGATGACCCCAAGTCTCTAGATTACTATTACTATCCTCAAAATTGGAGGGAGGCCTGGCTGTTCCTGACCTCCTCAGATATTACACAGCCACACATCTTAGACAGATCCCATCGTGGCACTTAGACAAAGGTATAACGTGTTGGGTAGATATCGAAAATACCCTTGGCTATCCTTTGGCTCTTCCGGCCCCCCTAAAGTGCCCAAAAGAAGGTATTCCTAACTTTATATCGAATGCTCCAACTATTAACTTTACCCTGAAAATATGGAAGAAGTCGAGGCTAAAATTCAACCTCTCCTCCACTCCCTCAAGGCTCATTCCTCATTTCCAGAACCCAGATTTCTGTAGACTGCAGATAGTGTAATTTTTTTGTGTATTAACCCCTCTGATGCCTTAGGTATACTTTGGTAGCCACAACCATCAAAGGCATAATGTTATTTCTATCATAGGGTTCTATCACACATCACACATCACTGCGAAATGCTCAAAGAACTAGATTGGTCATCACTCGAGTCTAGGCGCAAAGTTCACCTTTCCTGTCTTGCCTTCAAATTCTTTATGGGCAAGCTACCCAGCTTCCTGAACAAGCTCCTCCCCCCTACCACATGCAGCACCTATCACCTGAGATCAGACTCCAAAAGACTGTTCATGGTCCCAAGGTTCAACAAAGTATCCGGCCGCTCCTCCTTCTCTTACCGTGCACCCCAAAACTGGAACAACCTACCAGAGACTCTTACATCCACCACCAGTCTAAGTTCTTTCAAATCTAAGGCTATCACACATTTTAATCGGGTCTGTAACTGTTTCATTCGCCCATAATATAAATGATCTTTAACTGTGCATGCAATGTCTTGTATATAATGTATACCCTGCTCATTATGTAACTGTATTTGTAAACATGTATTATTTGTCTTCTCTGTGCCCAGGACATACTTGAAAACGAGAGGTAACTCTCAATGTATTACTTCCTGGTAAAATATTTTATAAATAAATAAATAAATATCAGCCCCAAACTAATACACTGTATTATTAATCGGTACCAAGAATACATTACTACTATAACAAAACATTGGAGAACACATCTGAGGGCTATTGAAATATGATTGAATAGGACAACTATAGTAAAATATTATTTATAAAAATAATTTTGTTCAAATAACATTTTTTTGCTTTTATGAAAGCTGTGCCTCTGCAGTACATTACAGACTTCATTAGAAACACACTGGGACAAAGGATTTATATTTCATAGATATGTTATACAATAGCACAACCTTGTGGCTTAACAGCAGAGACAGAAGAACATACTGTATACTGTATTTTGTAGCTAGTAATGTTTGTGTTTTAATCTATCTTTTTGTTATTCTTATATGATCCCATTTCAATGGTTTGTTATAGAGTGATAGAGGGGAGGGAGGAAGAGAGAGAGTGAGGAGAAAGGGGAGAGAGTGAGATGTAGTAGGAGGGAAAAGGAGAGAAAGGGAGAGAGAGAGAGGAGAACAAGATGCTAATTGAAATAATTTGAATACATGTCAAATCCGTTTATTTCCCAAGTATTGCAAGTGTGTTCACTGGTATGTCTCCATGTGTTGTGCTGCTCTTGATTTTTTGGGGGGTAACAAACACTAATGTTATAGTGATTGCATTTTGTGTAGTTTACACCTTACCCCATTTTCTGACATATTGTGTGCATGGTCTGTGTACAATGATCTTACTTCTTGATTATGACTGGTTGAGTTTCCAATATCGAACTAAATATTACAGTACAAGCATCAATAGACAGGTCATTGTTTAATTAAAAAAAATTAAGACAATAAAACGGTCAGTCCTAAAATTAAAACTTGCCCTTCCCCCAAACAAGTTGTGAGAATTTATTTGCAATACCCTAAACATAAAACCAATCAGATATTGCCCCCTAAATTAAGAGAAACACACGCACAACGACCAACATATATGGAATGAGCAAAACAATACATTTTGTATACACATCTATATCATCAAATAGGATGTTATTCTAGATTGTAAGAAGAATCAGTTATTTGAAGAATATTGAATAAGTACTTAATAAAAATACTAAAAACTAGATAATAAAAATAAATTATATTTACCAGTTTGTTAAGACCATATATTAAATACCAGCTATTAACATGGTTTACTTATTGCATCTACAAATGTGTAGCCTGATAAGACATCTGGTTTGATATGACACCATGTAAGTCAGGCTTCTAATAGTAATAATAATACTCAGACAAAAGCTCCTATGCGCTCAGGGTAACAGTATATAACATTGTGAATATTTATAATGTAGCAAGGATACTGGGATACACAAAGCAAACAATAAAAAGCAAAGAATAATAAAGTAATGATAGTCAAAGTATGGAAAAATAAGATATATATAAAAAGAAAACATGATGATCCTTGGACAGAACTTTAAAGGCTATGGTCCATCTGATGAGTATTGGGGTGGCAGTACTGATAAAGGTGAAAGGGGGGGGGGGGGGTGTCCTCCCTGGAGTTAGAGTGTTCTGATGGTGGTGAGGTGACTTGGGCTGCTCTTGGAGAAAGGTGATCTTGTCACTAGCAATAGTAGAAAATGGTGTAGGACAATAGATCAAACAAGAAACCTCCAATGGTGTCGTGCATTTAAAAAGCAATTTATTAGGCAAGTGGTTAAAAGGTATTGTACTCACGAATTTTGCAAAAACCTAGAATACATCGAAGGAGATAAGAGACAAGGGAGATGCCAGGCATGCAGGCCAGGTGGGCGTTGTTCTGCACTCGGTTCAATCTTATAATCTCCTTTTGTCCAGGCTCAAAGAATATTCAAGGCTGACGCCTTGTCCAGGTAATGTTCTACGAAAGAGACCTTAGAGACCAATAAAGGCCCCATCATTCCCCCTTATATAGAAAAAATTAACCGTGTAGGAGCTCAAAAGAGTGTAGACAAAGGTGCCAGGCAGGGCAAAGTCAATATGAAAGCATTTAAATGGAGTTGACACCGGGTATATAAAGTCGGGTAGGACTGTGATAAGGAGCAAGGTAAGTGACTAATAACGCAAGAGAGGGCTGTTAACGGGAGAATGGAAAGGTACTCACTCAATCCCTGACCCTGGCTGGCCGCCCGGTGTGGAGTCCACGCGACTCACAAGATCACCGCTCTGCTTTCCTCCTTCCAGCTCCAGTCCTGCATAGATGCGTCTCCCTCTGTGTTTGCGGCTGCTTCCGCTTCCGGTGGTGAACGCTGATCCTCGCAGCAGTGACTGAGAAGGTAAAGGATTCGTGGTCCATCCGCTCCAGAGAAAATAAGGTAAGAACTCACCAGCAAAAGGGGTTAAAAACTAATTTATTGGGCTACATAAAAACAAAAAATAGACAGTGACAAACTCTCCCACGCGTTTCACGCCCACTATGGCGCTTTCTCAAGGAGTCCTTGAGAAAGCGCCATAGTGGGCGTGAAACGCGTGGGAGAGTTTGTCACTGTCTATTTTTTGTTTTTATGTAGCCCAATAAATTAGTTTTTAACCCCTTTTGCTGGTGAGTTCTTACCTTATTTTCTCTGGAGCGGATGGACCACGAATCCTTTACCTTCTCACCCATCATTCCCCCTGCCTGCATCATCTTCTCAGTTTCGTCTCCCCTGTTAAAGAAAATTCACAGTCGGAAGTTCCTGCTCAAGCATTTATACCTCCTTCAAGACTCTACCTAACTCTGCGCCTCTGCTAAGAGGTTCTAAGTTGGGGACATCAGTCTAAGTTCGTCGGCCACCCGAGAGTGAAAAAAACATCTGAATATTTATCATGCATGTACTGGTAACCAGAGATTCTTATCAAGTCACACTCACAAATAGCATACCATAATGTACATTAATTAAGTAATAATCCTCTCAGAACAGGGCATTACTGGTCAATAATGCACTGGCTGGAAGAGTTGAAGGCCCGAGGCGAAGCCGAGGGACTTTAACCCAACCAGGGCATTATTGGCCAGTAATGCCCTGTTCTGAGGAGATTATTACTATTATAGGATAAATGTAGGCTTATTTTAAAATTTTCATTAAAAAAATACACTTTTGTAGTCATATTGATTTTTATCAGCATGATTGTCTACATTCTTATGCTTTTACTGCTAGTTTATTAAAAGGAAATTGTACATACACACAGACCCCTCTATACACACACACACACACACTGCAGCCCCCCCCTCAATACACACAACACTTTCTGCAACCCACCCCCTCTATATACACAAACACTGCAGTCCGCCCTACACACTGTGCAGCCCCCCTCCTCTAAACCCACAAAATACACTGCAGCCCTCATCCACCATCTACACTCACAAAACACACACACACAACAGCCCCCTCTACACCTACAAACACACTGCAGACACACACACACCAAAACACACTCTGCAGCCCTCCTCCACCATCTACACCCACTGATACACACACACACACACACACACACACACACACACACACACTGCAACCGTCCTCTACACCCACAAAACACACTGCAGACACACACCAACAAAACAGACCGCTGCCCTCCTCTACAGCCACAAAACACACACCAGCAACCCCCCTCTACACCCACTGCAGCCCCCCTGTAAACAGCACACTGCAGACACACACACAAAACACTCTTCACCTCTCCTCCACCCTCAAAACACACACTGCAGCCCCCCTCTGCACCCACAAAACACACACTGCAGAGACACACACAAACCAACAAAACAGACCCTGCCACCTTTAAATCCACAAAACACACACCAGTAGCCCCCTCCCTACACCCACTGCAGCCCCCCTGTAAACCCACACACTGAAGACACACACACTGTGACGACGACGGAGTCCCCAGGCCACCAATTAGAGCATTATGCCCAGCTGGGGGGTCCCTGTGTCATAAAAGGTGACTGTGGAGTGTCTAGCTGCAGTCCTGAAATTGTATAATACAGGGTGTGAAATGTGCCCCTGAGCTATATTGGGGAATTGTAAGTGTCAGCTCTTCAACCCAATTGGGGTATACAACTGTTGGTATAATAAAGATGTATGTGGTTTTACTGTTCCAGGAGTGCTAACCAGCAGGGATCTGCCAGGCGTGAGTGTCAGGGATGATTTTATGGTAAACTGTTGTCATTGTGTGTTTGGGTAGACGGGGGCCCATGTTGCGTGTTACCCCGAAACATGCACTCAGGAATCTCCCTAGATTCCTGAGGACATGAAGAACACAGACCCCCGGATAAAAATCCTCCCTGGAACGCAGGTTGCAGCTCAACGCCAAATCCCCCTGCTTCAGCACAAACCAGGGCAGTAAAACTGGACAGGGAACTGGGTTACATTCCAGGTCCCGGGATATGCCCAAACCCCACGAGCCAGTGAGGGTTCCGTAACTCTCTCACCAGGGATAAGGTGGAGAGAGTTGTAGGGGTTACATTTTAAGCTAAAGCGGAGAGTTTATTGGGAGGTAAGGAAAATGTTTAATTCATGTTAGACTAAAACTGTGTAAGTTAGGTTTTAAAGTATAGCTAACTTTAGTTAGGAGCATCCTAGAAATATGATATTTGGTGTGGGCATTACTGAGGTACAAACACAGAAAGGAGTTATGTTTTTAAGCATTAATGTTCACCCCTAGTATTAAATGAATGTCCCCTATAATTTTGGTATTTTAAAGTTATAAGAGTAAGGAAATTAACATTATAGACAGGAGATGACACTTGGGGCATCATGCAGTAAGCAGCGAAAAAATGCATTAGCCAGTTTAGCAATTAGCCATGTTTTTGGCGTGTTAAACTGGCTGTATGCTGTAAGGGGCGAATCCCTGGCGAATGAATTAGCCACCACCATTTAATAAAATGGCTAGTAATCGGTGGCGAGACGGCTGCCTGGCGAGAAACTGCCGAGAAGCCGTCCCCTGCCGAGTTTAGTTTGCAGCAGAGAGAGATCCGCTGCTCTCTCGGCGCAAACATCAGCACAATAAAAAAAAAAATTTTAAAACCATTTTTATTCATAGTGTACATGTGCAGGGGGTCTCCGGAGCTGAACCGCATTGGTTTCAGGGCCGGGGACCCCCTGCTTCCCGAGATACGGGCCCCTTTATGAGGTGCCGCTATCCCTCTGCAATTATATGTCCCGATCACTTGACCGCGGAATGTAAACAAAGCAGAGGGATACCGGCACCCCATAAAGGGGCCTATATCTCGGGAAGCAGGGGGTCCCCGGACCTAAAACCAAAGCGGTTCAGCTCCGGAGACCCTCTGCACATCTACACTATGAATAAAACACACATATCAATAAAGACTCGTTCCTTACCTTTGCGGCTATGTGCTATGGTAGCGAAGCAGCATGAATGTATTTTTAATAATACTGTACAGTGAGCAGGGGGTCCCCTGAGCTGAACCGCATCGCTTTGTGGACCAGGGACCCCGTGCTTCCCAAGTTACAGGCCCCGGTATGTGTGATCGTGTGGGCAGTGTCGCCGCCATGTTTATAGCGTCCCATACGCTATGTGCCCGCAATAAACATGGCGTCCACACTGTAACCGATGCCCCAAACCGGGGCCTGTAACTCGGGATGCAGGGTGTCTCTGAGCCACAAATCAATGCGGTTCAGCTCAGGGAGCCCCCTGCTCCCACACAATATTATTAAAATACATTAATGTTGCTTCATTACCATAGCGGATAGTCGCTAAGGCAATGAAGGGGTTAACGCATAATAGCATGTTTATTGGGGACAATTGACCCCAATAAACATAGCAATACACAACATACAATACAGTAAGGGGCAACATTACTATTATCCACAAATGGATAATAGTGCAGTTGTCCATTTAAAATCCAATGTAATGTCCCCTAACCCCTTAATCACCACAGCGGTTACTAACCGCTACAGTCATTAAGGGGTTAACCCACCATCACCCACATACCCTCCCCCACTACCCCCCCACACCCACTGAGGCTTAACCACCCTCACCCACTACTCACAAGGGAGTCCTACCACATACCCTTAGGGCCAATACCCCCTCCCCCCAGCACATACAGTACAATAATGTGCCAAATAACTATTATCCACATAGGGATAATACATTATTTGGCCATTATTAAACACATTAAATACCATAGTAAAATAAAGAAAATTCTACTAACTTCTTCAATAAGAATGCCCTGTCGCCAACATCATTATTCTGTTCCGTTGCCAAAATAATAAATAGCCAATACATTTCAATGACATTCACATATCAATGTACCCCTTAATCACCTTATCGGGTACTAACCTCAAAGGTAATTAAGGGGTTAAGCCATCCTGCAATGGCAACACCAGTTATCCATAACATCCTCAATAAATTAAAAAGCAATTTCCTAAACAAATCTCATGTAATCATTCAATCTAAAGCCTCAAATGCCACTTAAAACATAGCATTTACATTGTATACATGTTGCATAAAATGTAAGCTACATGTACACGCTGCAAATCAATGTTAACAATACAATAATCCAACTAAAATAGCATTACATCACAAGAAGTATACTATGTAATCCAATAAAGTCACCATCAATCAATTAACATACATGAATTACATCCCTAAACAATTAAAATAGCATCCATAACAATTACACAATTAACTATAGCAACCGTTACAGAGAACAAGTTAGCATCATACAAAAAAGGACACCAAAAATTACAATATACTAAAGCAAGCCTCACCATTACCTACAGTATAGCATAGAAGCCCAAAAATTACATCTGTCTAATTATAAAATACATTTAACACACATCTATACATAGCAGCATAGCCACAATCATTTACAATACTGCAAATCAAGCTTTTACAACACTATAATTTCTTACCCTGTATGTATATATCTCTCTAGACATACATACATACATACAGTGGCAAGAAATGATTTACATTTAAAAAAATATACACATGAAAAAGCAAAAAAAAAACACATTTACATTAAATACATTTCTTTATTTAACTTACCATTACTTGACCCACTCACCGACTCCCGTTGATCAGCTTACTCACGAACCAATCCACGAACAGGAACACATAAAATAAAAAACCATAAAATAATAAACTTTAAAATAATAAAACACGGCAATCCAGGGGTCTTCTAGTTGTAATCCATCTTCATCTGTATTCTTCTATCTTCTTCAGGGGTCTTCTCCCCGTCTGGTGCCACGCCCTGGTCTTCTTTCTTGTCCGGAGGTCCTTCCTCCTCGGCATCTGGTTTCAAAATGAGACGACATAGGCTTTTAAAGGCCTATGACGTCACATTTTCGTCATATGGTTCCCACGGCCCTGATTGGGCCGTGAAAACCATGTGTTTTGGCCGATAAAAAAAAAATGATGACGTCACTTAAAGGCAATGAAAGCACAGCCAATCAGAATGGCTTTGCTTCAATTGCCTTTAAGATGATGTCATTAAAAAAAACATGGCCGGCCTCACATGGTACGGCAGCCAATCAGAGCGTGGGAAGTCTATCCCTACTCTGATTGGCTTTAGTAGACCATGTGACAGAGGCTTGGGGAAGAACGGATATGACGACATTGAAAGCCTGTCACATGGTACTAGAACCAATCAGAGTAGGGATAGACTTCCCACGCTCTGATTGGCTGCCGTACCATGTGAGGCCGGCCATGTTTCTTTTAATGACGTCATCTTAAAAGCAATTGAAGCAAAGCCATTCTGATTGGCTGTGCTTTCATTGCCTTTAAGTGACGTCATAATTTTTTTTTTAACGGCCAAAACACATGGTTTTCACGGTCCAATCAGGGCCGTGGGAACCATATGACGAAAATGTGACGTCATAGGCCTTTAAAAGCCTATGTCGTCTCATTTTGAAGCCAGACGCCGAGGAGGAAGGACCACAGGACAAGAAAGAAGACCAGGGCGTGGCACCAGACGGGGAGAAGACCCCGGAAGAAGATAGAAGAATACAGATGAAGATGGATTACAACTAGAAGACCCCTGGATTGCCGTGTTTTATTATTTTAATGTTTATTATTTTATGTTTTTTTATTTTATGGGTTCCTGTTCGTGGATTGGTTCGTGAGTAAGCTGATCAACGGGAGTCGGTGAGTGGGTCAAGTAATGGTAAGTTAAATAAAGAAATCTATTTAATGTAAATGTGTTTTTTTTTCTTTTTCATGTGTATATTTTTTTAATGTAAATCATTTCTTGCCACTGTATGTATGTATGTACAGTGGCGACACCCTTTATTCTAACTCGGCTAGCTCCGCGAATTTCAGATTATCCCGGTTATGTGCGGTTTTGTGTCGTTTTCGCCCGGAGTGAATTGCGTTATTTTCGCGCCCGTGATTTAAGCATTTTATTCTCGCTGTCTGCAATACTGCAATGCCGTGTAAAAACTCATGGGGGCGTTTGCGAGCTGTTGTCTTTGAAGTCTAATACCTTCGCGGTTCAACCTACGTCAGTACACAGTCTGTGCGTGCGCGCGCAGTAATAGTAAAATTGCATATTTAAAGTACATGCATTTGCGGGCTGTGCTGCTGTACGGTACTGTACTGTATGTCTCATTTGAAAATTGTTGAAATGCATAGGCGTGTACAGTACTGTAGCAGTGTAAAGGGAACCCTCGCTGCTGAGATTGTTTGAGTTGCCCTTTTGTCAATATTGTATCTCCTTTCACATGTCAGTGCTACATACTGTATCAAACATTTAGAAACATTTAGAAACCATACACTGTATCATTGCATATACTTACCTGCCCTGTTAGAGGGTATAGAGCTACAGTAGCCTAGAATTTATTTGGGGTACATACTCCTTTTTGGTCTACCCTTCTACCCTTCCTCCACCTTATTTTTAATTCGCCGCTAACATAGGATTTGGGTTCCAGGTTTCTGCTCATTCTGACTTAGCCGCGCTGGTTTGAAACGGCTTTCTCCGCCATTACGGTCAATGATAGGACCTTTCTCGCCGGCGTGACCCTTTCTCGTCGCCATTACTGGTCGGACCCTCTTGGGGTCAAGTGAGGGGGTTCCTAACACCTATAGGCAAAATGAATTTTATTTCTAGGTGCCCTAGAACAGAAGTTCCCACACCAATTGCCCTAGTTCTCGTTAACTTTAAATGCTGTATCTTTGGCTAGAACTCAGTAAACTTCTCCGCAATCTTTGAAGGATTATATGTCACTTCCCCTCCTTTTGTCTTAATGGCCGAGACTCACACCCTCAATTTAATCCCCCTACATTTGTTTGCTAAAATATGGTCTCCTTTATCTCCTTGTAGTAGTATATCTGCTTAGTCACGTAAGCACCTTCTCTACATCCTCCAACTGCAGCCCTCTGAGCTCCCCCCTGGCCGATTCAGAATGTTATACATTTTCCTTGATGGATTTGCTTTATGTTTACTTTTTAACGCTATAATTTGATCCGTAAAATGTTTCTGTCTTTCCAGTTTTTTTTCTCTTTCTGTATGATGCTATTGAGATAAGCTGCCCTCTAATCATGGTTTTATGAGCCTCCCATAAAATTGCTGTTGATGCTACAGACCCGTTATTAATCTGAAAATAGTTTTTAAATTAATCTCCAATTTGTGCGCTAATCTCCGAGTGGTTTAGCAGTGAATCATTCATTCTCCAATGGAATTATTGAATCTTGGCAAATGGGGGGTCGAACATAATTGCACTGGAGCATGATCCGACCACGTAATAGGCCCTATATCTGAGTGAACAAATACTTTCAGGATGTTGGGGGTTACAAATATATTATCGATTCTTGAGTACGAATCGTGCGGGGGCGAGTAAAAAGAATAATCTCTCAGTCCCTTATATGTGTGGCGCCAGACATCAAGCAGGGCGCATTCTTTAATTAAAGCTCTAAATATCATAGCTATACTATGTCATTGCAGAATATGATTGCTCTGGATGCGTGGACTTATCTATGTCTGGGTCCGGGACCATGTTAAAGTCTCCTCCCAGGATCATTGAATGTTCTCAACTATCTTAAACAGTCTCCAATGTTTCCTTTAAAAAATCAATGTGAACCTCATTAGGAGCATAGGCATTCACTAGTGTGATATGTAGGCCTGAAAGATGGCCATGTACCATGAGGGATCTCCCATCTTGACCTCTTTAAATGTCAAATTCATGTTTTATTGAATCGCAACCCCCCTTTTTTTGCTTGTGAAAAACGAGTAGAATGCTACATGGTATGTCCCCCTAAAGGTGTTTGGGGGTTCCTGAGTGTCAAAGTGTTTTTCTTGCAAAAAAATAAACAATATCTGCTTTAAGTTTCCTAAATTCTTTTAGGGCTGGTCTACGCTTGCTATTTGCATACAGGAACAGAAATTAAAGGGGGGGGAACTCCCCCATGTGAGGAGAGTGGGAGAAAAAAAACAAAACAAAAATTGGGTTGTAAGGTAAGATGAGTGAACCCAGCAACTCATCCCAGTTTTGCGGTCAAACCCTACTTGGCTTTGCCAGGGAGGCATATGACCCTAATGGGGTCGCCCTGGCATCAGGCATGCTGGTCTCCCATCTCCACCCTAAACCCCGCCACTACTTAATATCCACCTCCTGATCGCACCTTTATTTTAACTCACTAAAAACGACAGTATTTAACATTTAAACCAACTTTTACCTACTTTGAATCATATAAACATATAAAAAATTTACAATTTAATACAATAATATCCATCCGGATTAATCCCATAACACTCGGTTAAAGTGGAGGGAGTAAACAACCTGAGGGAAAACTCACGTCTAACGTTATATATTTCCACTATACATTCCACAACTGTTAAAGTTGGAGATGGGGCTGCTCATGTTCTTTAGTGGAGCTTAATGTCCTTCGTGTCTGTGTCCTGAATCACAACATGCTGTGTGGCCCTATTGCAGGGTACATGCAACTACACACGTGGGTTTCTTGACAAGGCTTATTTATTTAGCCTTAAAAGATATACAGCACACAAAACAAAAATAGATTTTCATCAGCAACAAACGAAAATGGCTTTTTCTTCAGCAAACCAAACAAAACAGTTTCTCTTTAGCAGACAGTTTATATATCAGGTAGCTACCCTTTTCTATGCTGGGGACAGACAGTTCACAATTCAACTACTTTGCTACTCAGATCTTGTTTCAGTAATCTTTAGCAGCTTACTCCTCTCTCCTCAACAGCAGGCTCCATGTGTCTACAGCCTGGGTTTTAACACACCTTGATTAGGCAGCTGGGATCCAACTAATTGTCTTGAGGTTCCCAGCTGAAGTTAACCTAGTCAGTGCTGCACTGCAGAATAGACATAGGTTTTCCAGGCATATAGCTGGTGGCTTTTATTTACCCTGTCACATTCCTCCCCTGTTAGTGTGTGGCTGGGGCTACACACGGCTGAAGCCCGACCATCCACCCCTTCTCTAGAAAAGAAGTCAGCATTTGCGTTCTCTTTTCCCAGCCTATGCTGAATCTCAAATGAGAAGGGTTGGAGGGCCAAATACCACCTAGTCAATCAAGCATTGGAATCCTTCATGCTATTTAACAACTTTAGTGGAGCATGATCCGTCACCAAAGTAAAATGGACTCCTGCCAGGTAATGCCTCAAAGCCTCGATTGCCCACTTTACTGCGAGGCACTCCTTCTCAATCACTGAGTAGTTTTTTTCCCTCGGGAACAATTTCCTACTCAGGAAAAGGATAGGGTGTTCAACTCCCTCAAACTGTTGTGACAACACTGCCCCTAGCCCTATCTCTGATGCCTCTGTTTTCACTATAAAAGGGCTGTTGAAGTCTGGGCTTCTAAGGATGGGACCCTCTGATAGACACCTTTTTATGTCCTCAAAGGCTCTCTGACAATCCCTTGACCACACCACTTGTGTAGGGGCACACTTTTTTGTGAGGTCCGTTAAAGGGGCTGCCACTTCCGAATAGTTGGGGATGAACCGCCGGTAGTACCCTTCTAAACCCAGCAGAGAGTGTACCTGTGTTTTTGTTTGGGGGGTCGGAACTTCTTTCAGGGCAACTACCTTCTCGGCTAGTGGCCTTACTTTTCCACCTCCCACTGCATACCCTAAGTATTTGGTTTCTGCCTTACCCAAGGCACATTTCTTAGGGTTGGCTGTGAGCCCTGCCTCTCTTAGAGATTTGAGGACCGCTTTCAGCCTATTTAGATGGGCCCGCCAGTGTTTACTATAAATGACAATGTCATCTAGGTAGGCTGCGGCATAAGTCCTATGGGGCCCCAGTACCTTATCCATGAGTCTCTGAAATGTGGCTGGGGTTCCATGCAGTCCAAATGGCATTGTCACAAACTGGTATAAACCCATGGGAGTGGCAAAGGCTGTTTTGCATTTGGACTTTTCCTCTAAGGGTATTTGCCAGTATCCTTTTGTCAAGTCCAACGTGGATATATATTCTGCGTTACCAAGGGCGTCAATTAATTTGTCCACCCTTGGCATCGGATATGCGTCAAACTTGGATACCGCATTGACCTTTCCGAGGTCCACACAAAATCTTACCTTCCCATCGGGTTTAGGGACCATAATTAGTGGACTACACCACTCACTGCATGATTCCTCAATCACTCCTAAGTGTAACATTTCTTGTACCTCCTTCTCTACCAGAGCCCTACGACTTTCAGGCAACCTGGTGCTGTCTCGATTGCATGGGAAATTAAGTTAGTTTGTCCTGGTAAGTCAGAAAAAACATCCTGGAATTGTGTAATTATTGCTAACAAGTCCCCTTGTTGTTCAGAGGACAACTGTTTACCCATTGGGATTTAATCATCACTCACGATGTTCTCCCGTGGAGGCTGAGGACCCAAGTCCGTTTCCTCCTCCACCGGGTGGATGAATAGAGACCGCTGCATCTTCCAGGGTTTCAGCAAGTTCACATGGTAAATTTGTTTACCCTTCCTGGACCCTGGTTGAGCGATCTCGTAATCCCCATCACCCATACGGCGGAGTACTTCGAATGGGCCCTGCCATTTGGCCAGGAGTTTACTCTCGCAACTGGGTAACAATAACATCACCTGGTCTCCTGGGTGAAACACTCTCATGCGAGCATTCTGATTGTAATGTCTCTCCTGACTGTCCTGGGCTGATCTAAGATTCTCCCTGGCAAAATGGCCGACCACATCTAGGCGCTTCCTAAGGTCTAGTACATATTGCAGGGTATTCTTAGAAGGGGACTGCTGTTCCTCCCAGGACTCCTTTAGGAGGTCTAGGATACCCCGGGGTTGGCGGCCATAGAGCAATTCAAATGGAGAGAATCCCATGGAGACCTGGGGAACTTCCCGCACTGCAAACAGCAGAAAAGGGAGAAATTCATCCTATGCTCTCTTCTCTGAATCTACAAATTTCCTCAGCATCCCTTTTAGAGTTCGGTTAAATCTTTCCACCAATCCGTCAGTCTGTGGATGGTAGACCGATGTCCGAACAGACTTGACCTCTAGTAACTTTAAGACATCCTGCATCAGTTTAGCCATGAAATGTGTACCTTGGTCTGTCAACAAACCTGAGGAAGTCCAACCCGTGAGAACAGTTCCATCAACTTGTTGGCTACTTGCTTTGCCATTGCTGTTCTCAGGGGGAACGCCTCAGAATATCTTGTCGCATAATCAACTATTACAAGGATAAACCTGTGTCCTTTCGCAGAAGGTTCTAGAGGTCCTACCAAGTCTACCCCAATCCTCTCAAAGGGAACTGACACCAAGGGTAGAGAAACCAAAGGGGCTGGTTTTTGTCCTCTTGGACTAGTTAGCTGGCACTCTGGACATGCTGCACATAGCTTAGCAATATCACTATGCATCCCTGGCCAATAGAATCAGGATGAAATACGGTCCAATGTTTTATCCCTGCCCAGGTGACCACCCCAAGGGACAGTATGGTCTAGAGTGAACACAGATTTAACAAACGCCTTGGGAACCAATATCTGTCTGGTGACCTCCCCTGTTTGTGTCTGCCTATTCACCCTATATAGGATATCATTTCATAGCTCAAAATAGGGGAATACTATCACCCCCTGTGCATCTAAAATCTGTTCATCAATTTTCACCACCTTGTCATACTGTCTAGCAAGGACTGGGTCTTCCCTTTGCTTCTGGCGAAAGTCAGGGAGGTACAGGTCTGGTAAATCTCCAGGGCCCATATCCCCCTCTCTTTGGCCATCCCCAGCCATCACTTGTGACCTCTGACTACTAGAATGGTCACTTTGAGACCCAGATTTCTGCAACCAGTCCTGTTTGTCCAAGCGTCTTTGCTTCCGAGTCTTTTGAACCCGATGTCTACTGGGAAAAAGGTCTGCCGAGAAGGGGAACAGTTTTCCAGGGTTCTCCTGAGCCCTAGAAGGAGGCTCCTCGTGAAAGACTCGGGCCATTAGGTCCGAAAAGCAAGACCAGTCCCGACCAAGCAGAACGGGGGCAGGGAGCCAAGGAGCGACTCCTACTTCGAGGTAAGCCTCCTGACCTTTTACCTGTAGCCGGATTTTGGCCGTCGGATAGCGTTTTACATCGTCGTGTATACATTCTATGCTCCATGGGGAGTCAAAAGAACACCCGTTGGGCGGTAACAGTTCCTGGAGGACCAGAGTTTTCCCAGAGCCCGAATCTACAAGGGCCTGGACGTTTTTTCCCCCAATCAGGGCTGGAAGTAGCCAGGTCTTGTAATTTTCCCCAGTGAAAGCTGAGGCGACGGTTCTGCTGAATGAACAATCCATCAGTGGTCGTCCACATACCGGTGGCCTTGTTCTCCACAGGCGGAACATGGAGAGTGTTCCCTCGCAGGAGGGGGCTGTGGATAGCGCTCCGCTGGACCGGTTACTGGAGACCAGGCATCTGGTGGGTCCTGTGGGCGACATCCTCGGAAGTTCCTCTCATTTTGCGACGAGCCGACATCCGGAAGGAGATGAGGGTCTCTGCGGGGACCAGCATTTGGACTCCGTCCTTGCTGGAATGACGGCTCCTTCCGTTGGACTTGGCGGTTCCGTGACGGGCCATAGGTTCCCCATTGATCTGACCTCCCTCTTTGGGTGTCCGCAAGTGCCGGTGAAGTCGAGTCCAGGACACTCGCCTGCTGCTCAGCCCCAAGGAAGTTCTCCACGAGTCAGACCGCCAAAGCTAGGGTTTCAGCAGCGTGGCGTTTTACCCACGACTGTGCGGAAGGGAGTATTATTTGTAAAAATTGTTCCAAAACCACCTGCTCAAGAATTGCCTCCTTAGTGCACTCCTCGGGTTGTATCCAGCACGTACACAAGTCCAATAATCGCTGAGCGAGGACCCGGGGTCTCATCTTAGCGGTGTACTTCATGTTCCGGAACTGCTGCCGGTAGGTCTCTGGGGTCAGACCTAAGCGATCCAGTATGGCGGCTTTTACTTGTCGGTAATCCATTGCCTGATCTGTAGGGAGGCCCTGATATGAGGCCTGGGCTTCTCCTATGAGGAGCGGGGCCAAAGCAGTTGCCCAGCGATCTGCAGCCCAGCCCTGAGCTTCGGCGACTCTTTCAAATGTAAGTAAAAAAGCCTCTGGATCCTCGTTCGGCGCCATTTTCCTCAGGAGTATCGGGGGTCTGTTTGCAAGTTCTGGACTGGCAGACCCTTGGAAATGGGTCCACAGCTAGGAAATCCGCTCATCCTGTGCTGCTTGTAGTCTTTCATCTCTCTCCTCTTGCAGCCGGGCCTGCTCCTGCATTAACTGTCCCTGCTGTCTGGTCTGCTTCCACAGAAACTCTTTCAAAAGTTCTTCCATTCTTGTGTGTGTGAACTGCAGGAGCCTTTTGAAAAAATCCTTCCCAATTCTTGACACCATATGTTGCAGGGTACATGCAACTACACACGTGGGTTTCTTGACAAGGCTTATTTATTTAGCCTTAAAAGATATACAGCACACAAAACAAAAATAGCTTTTCATCAGCAACAAATGAAAATGGCTTTTTCTTCAGCAACAAACGAAAATGGCCTTTTCTTCAGCAAACCAAACAAAACAGTTTCTCTTTAGTAGACAGTTTATATATAAGGTAGCTACCCTTTTCTATGCAGCGGACAGACAGTTCACAATTCAACTACTTTGCTACACAGACCTTGTTTCAGTAATCTTTAGCAGCTTACTCCTCTCTCCTCAACAGCAGGCTCCATGTGTCTACAGCCTGGGTTTTAACACACCTTGATTAGGCAGCTGGGATCCAACTAATTGTCCTGAGGTTCCCAGCTGAAGTTAACCTAGTCAGTGCTGCACTGCAGACTAGACATAGGTTTTCCAGGCATATAGCTGCTGGCTTTTATTTACCCTGTCACAGGCCCACAAAAGAACCATCTTTTCAAACTCTTTGGGCCAAGACCCGCCCACCCCTCACCTGGCACCTCAGTCAGTTCTTTCCCCTGCTCGGTGCAGGTCTTAGCCTCTTGTAAGCCTCAAGGGGGCTCTCCCCTCCGCAGAGTTGGTCTTATCACCCAGATAATAGGCAAATGATATCGGAACACGGTCAAAACTGGACCATTCAAGATAAGAGACAGAGAGAGAAAACAAAAACAAAACAACAGCTCCAACTTGGGCTTCTTTGGACAGTCATGGGACGCTGACTCTTCGGTCAGAGAAACCGTCGCAGGCTCAGACTGTTCCTTCCTAACTTTGTAAATAAATGAGGCTCCCCTGAGGCCTCTCAGGTGCTCAGCCGGTCCTGGTCATTCCCTTCTTCGCCCATTGCCGCCTCCACCGACAACTTTTCTTCCGGAATGCCACCCTAAGTCTGTGGCTGCTGACCCGGTCTGCCCTTTGGCTCAAGACCAAATACTGATAGGAAAGATGCAGATTCCTCCAGGTAGCGAAGCGAAGCCTGACTCTCTCCATGGCCAGCTACAAGGTGGAGCGGGAAGGCCCACAGTTATCGAATCCCCTTTTCCTCGAGTATCGTTGTCACCGGTCGCAGTCCTCTTCGCTTTTCTATAGTAAGCCTGGACAGGTCCTGGAAATCTGGATGGGGGAGTTCTCGAATTCGATTGAACCTCTATTCCTGCATCTCTTTATTACATTTTCTTTGGTTGCGTATTGATGAAGCCTCAGCACCACATCCCTAATTATTTTGGGATCATCAAATCTCGGATTCCAACACTCTGTGAGCTCTGTCAATCAACAGTTCACTGTTTTGTAGTTGGAGATCAATTGACAAAAATAGTCTTTGAGATAGGGCTGCAATGCTTCTGCGGGCACTGTCTCTGGGATGTGGCGAATTAGTAGGCTCCCTGTTCTCCAGGTCACCCATACTGTCTCTCATGGTTCTTACCTTACAAAATCAGGTAAATACAGTCGATGAGGTCCTGCGGCTCAATGAGGAGGTAATGTCCATCTTGTTTTCCAGTTCTGTGGTCCCTGTTGCCAGCGAGGAAATCTCTGCTTTAAATTCCATCACTACCTTGTCCAAAGCTAACCGAAACACAACTTGCAATTCTTTAAACATACACTGGAGATCCTACCTGGTTATTGCTCTGTCTCTCTCTCTGTTGTGCCTCCCTCCCTCTCAGCTGTGTCTCTCTCTCTGCTGTGCCTCTATCCCTCTGAGCTGTCTCTCTCTGCTGTGTGTCTCTCCCTCTCAACAGTACCTCCCTCTTCATCCCGGTCTGATTCCGAGGGCACACACTCTCGTGCGCACGCCTCGGCGCCATCTTCTTTTTTCCTCCAGCCGTCGTGGACTGCCCATGGCCGAATCGGGATAGATCCGGAGCCGTGGCTTTTTTGTCCTTCCTTAGGGGCATCTCCTATTGTTCCCCTGCCTGCTGTCGTGACCCACAGGTTCCTGCGTGGTGCCGATAGGAGGCTATAGTAGATTATATGGAGTGGGATACACGGAGCTCACTCAGCACACAACTTGCTTATTTCTTTCCAGAACTTCTCTAAATAATCTGTCTTGTCTGGGAAATGTGTGTTTATTATGCTGCAGTTGGCATCTTATTTGCATAACAGGTGCCTGCCTCCCATGTTACATTTTCTAGATACACATAGAGTCCTTTGACCAAGAACAGTGGCTTGAAACATGCATCAGCACATCCAAATGAGGGAAAAACCTACCTTAGAATGGATGTCTGTGGAGAACAGCTTCCCTTGTTGTCCATCACAGGATGGTCACCTCAAGGTGTATCTGGCCCTGTGTTTCACTGGAGCTGACAACCTCTCTATGCCTTAAAGTACTATACACAATTAAAGGGACGAAATTGACATAACAGCATATCAGACCCCATCCGCCTGACCACAACACTACAGGAAAGAGAGATGTGGATAAATAAAACATAAAAATATTTACCTACATTTTATAAGTGGAAAACTAAATATGTAATGTGTCCTCTCCAACCCACTAAAGATCTGTCTATGTAAGACAAAAGGAAAAGTCTTCTGAAATATAAACAAATGTTCTCATATATAAAAAAAGATAAATATCCCTAAATATACACAACTATCTTATTATCAAAACATCAATTTACAAAGCAGAACATCATTGTTGTTATTTATTTAGAAAAAGAATCACTTAATGTACGTTAAACTTTCTGTTACCCAGAAATTCATATAGTCCTCTCCTGGCACCGACTGACTACTTCCTCTGACAGTGCGCGAATTGTATCTCAACTGCAGGAGATCTGGTCACCTATTGGCTCCCTGGCGTCACCTGGTATTCCTACCCCTGAGCACTATGGGGCTTGTAGTCCCCGCAGAGCTTATCTCTATTGGACGCCACGTGCGCATACTACACTGCGCATGCGCAACTGTCTAAGGGCCGCAGCAACTCCCGCACTACTGCGCATGCGCGAACCTTGTGCAATATGGCGGCACCCTGTGTTAGATGTTGCCGGGAGCCCCCGGCAACGCGCCTGCCCCCGCAGCTCCTCGACACACTTCAGGGATCCATGCTTGCTCAGCGGAGGTAAGGGGGGGGGGATTGGAGGACGTGGCTACATGTATTTGGGGGGTGTTTTTTTATATATATGTATTTGGGGGATGGGTTTTTTTTTTAGTATGTATTTGGTGGGTTGGAAAGGTTTTTTGTATTTGGGGGGTGTTTTTTTTTTGGTATGTATTGTGTTACGGGGAGGGAATGAGTGAGGAGGGGGGATTGAGTGAGAGTGGGGGGAGAGTGAGGAGAGAGGGGTGAGGGAGTGTGAGGAAAAAGGATAAGAGAGACGCAGGGGAGAGAAATACATGCGAAGCGGGTAAGGATTTAGTGTGAGTGGGGTAATTGATGGATGGGGGAGAGCGAGAGAGGGTGAGTGATGATGAGAGGGAATTAGATAGAGGGGAGAGAAATACATGAGAAGTGAGGGGGATAGAGGGGGCTTGAGAGGTGTGAAATGGGGAGGGGGCTCGCAAAACCACCAACACGGGAGGCAGAGTGGGCCTGGTTGTACCTCTAGTCCTGGGCCCCGGGAAATCTGTCTCTGGCCTTGCTGTTAACCATAGTGTTGCTTTGTTCCTTCTTCTCTCTATACAGTGGAAAAAATAGAAAAAACAGTCATAGAAATTTGTCGCTTAGATAAGGTGACCAGATTTCCAAAATAAAAATAAATGTATTTAAAAAACAAATGGCATTACATAAAAATGTATATTATAATGGTGTTTGTCTAATACCGTCGCCATTTATACTTTTATTGATTTATCACTCTCTCCCCCCCTCTCCCCATCCACACACACACACACACACACACACACACACACACACACACACACACACACACACACACACACACACACACACACACACACACACACACACACACACACACTCCCTCTCTCTACCCAGTCTGTGTCTCTATCTCCCAAACAGGTTGCTTTTATCTGGGGAAGGGGATGTGTCCACTAAACATTACTGTAGCTCTGCCTATTACTATGCAGTAAAACTTAGAAAATTTTTGCAGTACTACTTGTGTGCCTCCATCCTTTTCCCAATATATTTGTCCCCAGGTCTGTTTGTGTGTGTGTGTTTAAAGTGTATGGTTAGTTCAGCAACGATCGTGTGGGTGCTTATATTTTTGATATTAGTCATTAGGATCTTAATATTCTCAACGGGTACGAAAATTATCCTATTTATTATTAACATAAAAATGAGATCACGCATTTATTTTATATCGCAGTGATTTTAAAATAACTATAATACAATATTTAATTTTAAATAATGGGTTGGTTTTTTTTTTTTACCCCTTTACAATTCTTACCATGGATTAACATCACAGATCTGGTGCAAAAAAACAGAAAGAACAAAAAGAAAGAGACAAAAGAGCTGCTGTAGGTCGAAGAACTCTTGAAGGTCCCAGATTTACCAACTCCTTTCAGTCTCATTAGTCTGCAGGGCATATTTGTTTTTGCACATCAATACAAATCTCGTGTTAAGATTTTTAGCCGGACCACCCTTGTTGGGGGGCCCAATCCCGCTCTCGGCAGCCCTGATACTAGACATGAGTAGCCTATCTCACTGGGGTTTTTTGTTTGCCTTACTCTGGATCATTATAAATATAGTATGAGTATCTCATCTGATTCATCTACTATTTAATTTAGAGGGGAAACAATCCTTAATAAGTACATCATTAACACGTTTGCAGACGTGCTTCATTTTTCCACAGTTGTAAAAGTTTTCATTTTTTAATTAAGTGCCGTATTCCTCTTTTAATTAAAGTATACCTTTTCGTGGACAACTCAAGAAGAGAGGTCCAACCCAGAGGATCAAAATCACTGAGATTTAGGGACCAGAAAAAGAGTTCATAGATCTCCGCCATAGGATTATCGTCATTATAATCACTATCGTTGGATGACACAAGAAAAATGATTGAAAAATATAAATTATCAGCAGTGAGGAAAAAATACACCTAAAGCCAAACGTATTTATGTATTTATTTATTTTAGATCTGTAAGCTTTAGTAAGGCTATTTACAATACAGTTCATTGTTAAAAACAGAAATTTGGTATACAAATGTGTCATTAATTAATCATTCTAAAGTCACAACATTTAACAAAAGGCAATTAGTATTTAGAAATGATGATACTTGTAGGTAAAATACTCTCTAAAGCCAAAGCAGCAAATATTATGTGCTAGTAACCTAACTTATGAGTAACCACATGTGTTAAATATCAAGGGATAAAGGCGAAATGGGAAATATTTTATCCCGTAAGTGAATATTAGCGTTTCATTAAAATGATGGGGTAGAAAGCATGCATGGAAAACAGGTGGACTGTAAGGGGTTTTAGTTTTGCTCTAGTTTGACTTCACATGTAAGGCGTTAAAGTGCTTAAAATGGAACAAAACACCTAGAGGTTGGGGGCAGGGTGGTGAACGTGCATTCCATCGAAATACACTTTGCGAACCGTCTGCAGTATCATAAAACCCAGAAAAATATATTACAATTATGTGATAATTCTTATTATCCTACCCAAGCAATCACAATAGCATACAGGTGCAGCCACGAGTATTCTAACATGTGCCTTGGAAAGCCTGGGGCAATACCCCAGTAATGCTGCAACATTTCTGTGACATTTCTGCAGACAGACTAATGGCCCATCGGATTAACACAGCGGGGGTCCCTGGCAGTCCCATTCAAACTGACCAGGGATCCCTGCTGTGTTAATCCGACGGGCCATTAGTCTTTCTGCAGAAATGTCAGAGAAATGTTGCAGCATTACTGGGAGATTGACCCAGATTTTTCAAAGCAGTGTTAGAATACTCGTAGTTGCATCTGTATATGTTTCTTAAAATAAACATTTACTATACAGGGCCAAAAACATGTCTGCTAAATTTAGGTATTAGGGATTTTTTTTTTAGACAATACCACTGCAGCTACCCATATTTAAATGGTTCTAGTATTGGCACAACCAAAACTGCAGGTACCAGGATATCAACATTAAAGTCTGGCTATTTAGGCCGATTAAAAAATACAACCTCCCTCACTACTTCATATTGACATGAGATGAAAGAAATGCAAGACGTTGAACAATGTTGCACTACAGACTCACATTTTCGGGGATTCGTTTCTAAGGCACTAAAATGGTGGTTCTGCTTAGCAACTTAGTTCAAAGCTGCCCAGTGAGGGGCACTGTACCTTTAAAAGTCAGCTAAAAAGGATGACTTGCCTCACTGATTCTGACGAGGCACTTTATAGCAGGGGTTTAGTGAAGAAGTACTGCATGCAATTTCTCTTTTTCTTTTTTAGAAATTGCAAAACTAACGGCAACTTCCTGTTTTTCGGAAACTAGAATTTAACCCACACAGAGCTAGTGGGAAAATAAGCCTTCTTAAAACAGCAGGTTTTTTTCAACCTGAGGACCTCACAGTGTTTGACTGCACCGGTGACAAAAAATATTTAAAATTCAAATATGTTGCCCCATATAGACATCCAAAATGGCTTTCATCCACTTCCTTACACAGTAAAGGCAACATCATTAACACACAAACTCTGTATAAAAGGAAGCACAGACAGACAAACCCAATATGGTGTAGTAAGGCTTTACAAATAAGAGTAGGAACATAAAGATTGTGATACACTCACAGTAAATGTAGTGAACTTGTATAAATCACACAGAAAGCAGATTGCTACAGGGGATGGGGAGAAAGGGTGATGCATCCATGTTTAATTTAGCCCCTCCAGAGATCACTGTGCCACAGCTATCTCTCACTGTTCCAATGCTGTTTCCACCTCCATGATGACTATGATTCCCTGTCTGCTCTTGGTCTGTCGCCAGTCCTTGTACTCATTTTGCAGAACAAGTCCACTTCGTCTCGCTGATCTGATACTGACTCAACCGCCGAGATGACACAGCGATTACCCGTATGCAGCCAGTCTTAGTACAAGTTTTGTGACCCAAGTCCACTTCGTGAGATCTTCATTACGTACCAGACTTGATCCTAAAAATGCATAGGAGGAGTGGAACCGAACTGCCAGCATATGGAAAATCACAACGTTATCACGGAGGTGGAGTCAGCATTGGCTCAATAAAAGAGGGCTGTGCACAGTCAGGGCAGGCTGCGTGTAATGTCTATGCTCCCTTAGCGGCCTGCTCTCTGTGTGATCTATTCAAATGTACTTTGTGAGTGCATCACATCCTATATGTTTATACTCTCAATCAGTAAAGCCTTACTACACTGTATTGGGTTCTTCTGCTGTGCTTCCTTTCATACTGAGTTTCAGTTCTAATGGATTCACTTGGGATGTTCTCTGACGATAGCATGCATGAGACACTGCTGTTTATATTCTATAGGCTTTCACTATTAATGGGTAAAGGCTTGTTTCACGTCTATTTGATCTTAAGGATAACTAACTTATTACTGTGTGATTTTTTGGGAAATGGTCAATTTTATGCAGAATATTCTTTTTCACGTATATTCAATTTAGCATGTTCAATACATTTTGATTTTCCTTTGATTTCATGTCTTTATTTTAACAGATAATATCAATAATTTTATAGAACAAAGGTTTGATTTCTTTTTTGAGTGCACTCTATAATTCATTTTTTATCCTTTTACACATGAACACCAGGGCCGCTTTATACATTAGGCCGACTAGGCACAGTGCCTAGGGCCTACGAACCTTTTAGGGCCTACAATATTTCACTTGAAAAAATACCTTAACAAAAAAAAAAAAAACACAAAATAAGAGAAAACAGCAAATTTTAATTTAAAATGCCTTCGAAGTATCGATACCTTTAAATATCAAAACAAAAGTATTGATGCCAAATATCGCTAGTATCGAAAGAAACAGGCAAACGATGAAATTAGCATGAAAATGAGTAAAAATAACGGACACACAGGCCTTTAGAAATAAAAGTGCCTAGGGCCTACGGGCCTACGAAGGTCTTAAAACGGCCCTGATGAACACACCAATATTTGGAATATATAAGTTCCTCTAGTATATTGAAATGATGTTGCCATTCCCCTGGATGGAAAATGTTTTCCCCCATAGGGAAAGAAGAAATCATGTCCAAAATTATCCTTTCAGTTATATAACCAAAACAATTACAAACAGCACTTACATATTCAGTAGTATGGTTCAATATATAGAAATACATTATTAAAAGTAGCACAAACAATACATACAAGTAAAGATAAAAATTGGCATATTTTCAGAAATGTACAGTCTATTCCGATTTCTTTAAAATAGTGGTTCAGATCATCCAGTTCAAATCACAGTTGATTTGTTGTTTTTCACCTGTGGATCTTTTCCTTGGCATTATTGATAGAAAGCAGGTCAAATTTATCCAGCTGCCAATTATCCAATACAATTGTGGGTAACAAGTTTTGATTAGAAATCACACTGCTCAGTTCTAGCACTAAACCTGGGTATGGCTTGAAATTGTGTTCTGTGCTGAAGTTGAAATATGTCAAGTTCTTTAGATTTTTCAGCGCTTCTGTCAAGGAGAGCCATCCGTCACTCGTCGCACAATTATCTGACAGGTCCAGAAACGTCAGGTGTTCAAAATTCTCCTTAAGAAGAGTTGCTGGGAATACAAATTGTTACGTTGGTAAATAACTTGTTGCATAACTGGTATCCAACCTGCTATACTTCCCAAAAACAATATTAGGACATAAAGTGATCAGATACATTCCGTTTAGGTAACATTTTCATTCCTTGTATTGTTTACACAAACGTTGTTTTGCATTAACCACGATAAACATTTCAAAACATTTGAAAGCCAGTTAGGCTAACATGTAGCATACTGTATATTCTTCAGTGAAAATGTCACTAACTAGGGACGTTCCTTGTCATTTTACATACAAACAATGGAGAGATGCTCCATTAACTCTTTCATTACAGACACTTACAGATTAAAAGGTCATGTTCCCTGTGCTCTGCTGTTCTGACTGGTACAAGAGCCATGTGAGTTTGCCCTTGTGTTGTTTTCAGAATTGTACAAAGGCACTCAAGTAGTTAAAACCCTGTGGTGGTATTGTCCATGTAAACCATTCTTAGCTATGACGTAATGTCACAGGGAGCCTTATATTTATTTTTAACCCTTTGAGTCCTACACGACATAACTTTATACTGACTTAAGAGTCATGCCGTCATGTTGCCTAACATGAGTTATGTCACGGGGGGGGGATAGCTGGCTTCTTTTTCAGAATCTCCAAATAATATTGAAAGATTACAGATGGGTGCACCCCTTTTAAACGGAATGTCTGCAGTATTCAGGGGTACAAACAGCTTCTGCACTCAAGAGGGTTAATCATTGGGAAAGGGGGCAGGGGGAAGAAGGGAGAAATGCACCATTATAACGTTTATGACTTATATGTGCACCATTAGGTAGAATAACATAATCAGTGTAGATGTACCTAATATTTAGAACACAGTAACCTAATAGCGTAGGATAAAAAAAAAAGATGTGTATCAAAGTAATAACATTTGAAAATAATATAGTTCGATTGATTCAGACAGAGAAAGGCAAACTCCACATGCAACACTTGTAAATTACAGTATGTATGTATCACAAGGGAAACAAAAACCATCCTGACTCTAATTGAAAGCAAATACGGTGTCCTCCTGGATCAAAGTTCTTTCTATGTTTTAACTTGTTCAGAATATCTTTGTATAGCACTCTATTCTAAAGAAAAGTCCAAGCTTTTTTTCACTGTACAGTATCTTCTGTATTTGCAATCCCAGTCTCCAACGGTAACAAATTGAACAATTTCATTATCCTTACTGTACAGTATTCTACTATGATAGACAACCTAACAACTGATCGTTTATTATAAATCCTACCACAGCAATAGCACTTTTTATACATAGGATATGTAAGCTGTTTTTTTTTTGTTTTTTTTTGCTACAACACTATTTAATGGGTCTTGAATGGTTAAAATTACTTAATTAATTTAGTTTTGTTGTTCAATACTGCAACTACAATCAACGGTAAAACCAATACTACTCAGGTAGAGCCTCGGTGGTTGTTAGAGAAAGAGTAAAAGAGGGGGGGATAGTAAAAGAGAGAGTAAAGAGAAGGAGGACAGAGTAAAAGAGGAAAGTGAAAGAGAGTTAAAGAGGGGGTAAGAGTGAGAGAGTAAACAAAAGGGGGCGAGAGAATAACAGCAAGGGGATAGAGAGTAAAAGTGGGGGAAGAGTAAGATAGTAAAAGAAAGGGGGGAAAGAGTACAGTGTGGGGGAAGAGTGAGATTGAAGGGAAAAGAGAGGAGTGAAGGGGGGAAGAGATAAAGATAGAGGGACAAGGAGCGAATGACAGAAAGAGAGAAAGGGGGAGAGGGAGAGAGAGAAGGGGGATGAATGAGAGAGAGAGAAGAGTGAGAGAGAATGGGGGGAGAGTAAGAGAATGGGGGGAGAGTGAGAGAGAGAAGGGGGATGAATGAGAGAGAGAGGAGAAGAGTGAGAGAGAATGGGGGGAGAGTAAGAGAATGGGGGGAGAGTGAGAGAAGGGGGAAGAGAGATGGGGTAAAAGAGGAAGGGGATAAATGATAAGAGAGGGGGAGATAGTGGGAGAGAAATAGAAGGGGGAGAGAGAGAACTAGAAGGGGGTGAAAAAGAGAGGGAAGAGAGTGAGATAATAAAAGAGGGGATATAGCGTAAAAGAGAGGAGAAGGTAGAGTAAGAGAGAAAGTGAAGGGGTAAGAGAGTGAAGGAGGCGGGAGAGAGATGGTGAAGGGAAAGAGTGAGAGACAAGGGGGAAGAGTGCGAGAGAAGGAGCGAGTGAGAGAGATAGAAGGGGGAAGAGAGAGAGAGAAAGGCGGGAAGAGTGAGATAGAGAGATATAAGAGGGGAAGTGAGAGTGTGAGTGAGAGGGGAAGTGAGGGAAGGGGTGGGAGAATCAGAAAGATAGGAGGGAGACAGAGATGGGCTGGGGAAAGAGAGAGAGCATTAATGAGGGGGGAGAGTGAGAATAAAAGGAGGGGGTAGAGGGAAGGAAGAGTGAGAGAGTAAAAGAGAGGGAGAGAAAAGGTGTGGGGGGGAGAATGAGGGAGTAAAAGAGGGGGACAGGGAGTAAAAGAGAGGGTGAGAAGCAGGTAGGAGACGGGATAGGGTTGGTTGCCAGGTGTCCGTTATTGAACTGGACAGCCCGGTATTTCATTACTCTATCTGGTAAAAAAATGAGAGATAATACCGGACATGTATGTGTGCGGGGGCACATGTATGTGTATGCCGGTATTACCTCTCTGGACTTAGTAATCAATCGCGGGATTTCCCCTGAGAATGGAGGGAGCAGGGATGCTGCTGCTAGGCGGCTGGGCAGCTTCCTCCATCCTGATTGGCTGCATTACACAGCAGCAGCCAATCAGGAGGAGGTGACAGGAGCCTGGGGGTGGGGTCAAAGAACGGAGGAAAATCATGGAGCAGAGAGAGGTGAGGCTGTGTGTCCTGTCTGCCTGTGTCCTGTGCTTATTTGTTCTGTTTTGTCCTGGTATGTGTGTGTATTTGTGTATTTGTACTTGTACTGTTTTGTCTTCTCTGGCTGTCTTGTGGGGGTGATAATGACAGGGAGAGGGGGGATGAGAGAGGTTGAAGGGAGGGGGGTGAGAGGATGAAGGGAGGGGGGTGAGAGTATGAAGGGAGGGGGGTGAGAGAGGATGAAGGGAGGGGGGTGAGAGGATGAAGGGAGGGGGGATGAGAGCGGATGAAGGGAGGGGGAATGAGAGCGGATGAAGGGAAGGGGGGTGAGAGAGGATGAAGGGAGGGGGTGAGAGAGGATGAAGGGGGGATGAGAGAGGATGAAGGGAAGGGGGATGAGAGAGGATGAAGGGAGGGGGATGAGAGAGGATGAGGGAAGGGGGGTGAGAGGACATGGGGGGGAGGATGAGAGGATAAGGGGGGGTGCAGTATTGCTCGCCATGGGCCTGTATGACTGCAGGTCAGTTATTTCTAAATGATCTGACCATTACGTTATTTGTTCTAAATTTCACTCCGAGCACGCACCAATTTGCATCAATTTGCACTATTTCATATTCTATTTCCTAAAAAATCCTCGGAAGGGCACTCCCTCCCAAGACTCCTCCCCAGATTTTTTACGAAACAGAATATAAATTGGTGCAAATTGGTGAATACTTGGAGTGAAATTTAGAAAACATTACGTAACAGTCAGGTCATTTATAAATAACATTCTTCCTCACCAACGATTCTCGCGCGCGTCGCACCTTCCACCATTGAGTCCAGTATTTTTGGACAAGCCACCTGGCAACCCTAGGAGGGGAGCCTATGGAATTCTAAAATATTCTGTTTATTGTGTACACTTTAGTGTACTAGGAAACTGAAAACAATGATTTACAAACAATTGCTGTGTTTAGGATGGTGTTGTGGGGAAAAAAGTGCACTTTACAGTATATGACTAGCACTGGCTTAGTGTATCTGGGCACACTGAGATAGGAGGAAAAGTGAGCCGTAATTATAGTAAGTATAAATTAGACAAAGTTGTAGCAATCAAAAGGAAGTGGACACACAAGTCGGTCCTCAGATGCATAAAAATGCATAAAAGAGCCTGGAATATTCTGACAGGTGGACAGACAGTTTTCAGATCCTAGGTGGTCTATATGCTTTTTATCCCTTGGGAGTATGTGGGTGTCATTCCACTGCTCTGTTATGTGTTTTTATTCATAAAATGTTATTTGCACCATGCTTCTTTTCTCTCTCCTTCATATATAATGAGATCCTGCCTTGCACCCATACAAAAATACAGATCCTGTTACAGTCTACTTTGTGTTACGTAACGCTTTAATATTTCCATATACCTCGTGAGTGGGAATTTCATCGTTTTTGGATCATTCTCCATTTTTAATCTACATTTTTTTTACACTATACACATATCTTTTCTGTTTTTTTCATGTAACATCCTAAGAAAGTTTGCGCTTTGGACCTGTTGCTGCTATACTGTTGGGAGACATCCTTGTGAAAAAGCTGCATATTTCCCAGGAATAGCATATTCATTGTATTTATCACTATATATATATATATATAAAATAAAAAGATCACTTGTGAGCACGATCTCTTAGACAGGTCTGCAACCCTGACTTGCAGCGTTATCACCTACAGTAGCATAGAGTGCTTTCACTGCGGCAAAATGATTTGGTAAACAAAAAGATATATATATATTTTTTTTGTTTTGTTTTGTTTGTTTACCAAATAATTTTTACATTTGTTCAAATTGGGAACTTTTACACTTGCACGTATACTGTATATTACACTTTATAACTTCACTTATTTTCTTCACTGCATAGGATTATTTTGTGCTTCTTCCTTTTTCATTTGAAAGAGAAAGGTTTAAATGAATAAATAAATCAATCACTTTATTATAGGGATGGGGGAAACATCTCCCCATTCTGAGTCACCATTCTAAATAAAAACAAAGAACATTTTTTGAACTTTCAAAAATAATTTCACTTTTTTTTTACTGATTGTACTGATCAATCACCTACAGTATACTGAATCTGTGAGAAATATCACTGATATTAAATCATGTTTGCTTAACATGGTTCTAACATTCTCACAGTGACCCCAAAGTCTTGACTGGTTCTTACTTAACATAAATGGCCCTAGTGCTAAAGGGCTTATTCTAGATCAGCCAAGGTTCCAATCTGGCCTTTTTGGGATGCAATTCCTCTTTACAGTGAATGGGGAATTTCGCCCAAAAACGGCCCAATGGGCCCCTTCAGCTAATATAGAATAAGCCCCCAAGAATTGCAAACAGCTTTTTGGTGCAAAGTTAGCACAGAGAAAACACATCTTAAATTGCACTTCAGTGTACCTATGTATTAAAGGAAAACGTGATGATGTAGCACTCCGTGCACAGAGGCAAATTCAAACCGCTCCCAGAGTGAGTGGATATCAAAAATCATCATGAGTTATTTGACAAACACCCATAAAAAAGTGTACATGGATCCAACACACACAAAAAGTAGCCAAACGTGTTTGACGCTGCCCACAGCGCTTCATCAGAGGTCTACTTTTTCCACACATGTATTTACTAACCTGGAATTTCTCCAGCTGCGTCACAAATATTTATTTATTTTTTTGTTGCACTTAAATTAATTGTGCTAGGTGTAGAGATGCTAACGGTACATGTTAAAAGAGACTGTTTTTGTGGTCCCCCCACCCAAAAAAAAATTGTTACCCTTGCCATGAACGCTGAAATGACTCTTAGGGCCTACTGTATATACAAAGATTGATGAAAAAACGGTGTCATAATTTCAGTGCCAAAAAGTATAAACCTTTTAAAAAGTTTTTGTTTTCATTTAAATTGCATCAATCATGAACTCAACGTGAGGTTATAAATCAAAAATACATTCAAGCAGTAAATTATGCCTCGTATGGAAACTTGAAATCATTTTTGACGCATTGCCTCATATTGAATACTCGATTGATACTAGAATAAAACAATTATGTTTTTTTTTTAAATGTATCACTAGTATTAGTAAATATAAAGTATTATTGTAAATTATTTATAATAGCCATACTGTGAAAATAATATATTTTGTTAACCTACATAAGTAAACATTTGTGTTGTATCAAATACATTCTTGGGTTGATACAACAAATGAGATATCATATGTATGAGGTTTGTAAAGGTCTGTATTCTTTTGGCACTGAGATTGACGTACGACAAACTGAAATAAACTCTTTGCACATTGGCCTGATTATTATTTCAAACTAGAAGGTTATTTATTAAAGTCTCCAAGCTGCAAAACTGGGGCAAAAATAGTGAAAAAATTGATACAGCTTTTCCTTACTGGGGTATTGGGGTTTTTGTGCGCACCTTTTGCAGCCAGAAGACTTTAGTAAACAGACCCCCAAATCCCTGCATTACAAACTATAAAACACACACTTGTCTTTAGCAAAAAAAGAAACCAGAAGTTGGAAATCTTCCAGTTTGTTCTCAAAACAACCTGCCTTTTGCTTCTGCTGTCTTTTATATCTCAGAGAGTGACTGCAATCATTACTTAACGTTTAAAATGGTATGATTGAAGAGTCTTATCTCAGATATGCTGGGTTCACACAGTCTGAACCAGCCACTCACACAAGCTGGGATTAACATGAATCTAATAATCAGCCTCTAGCAGTGATATATTAGCATAAAGCTAATGACTGCATGAAACACTGTAGGTACTAAAATTAAACTTTAAAGAGATTTAGGAGCCAACCCTAAGGTCTTCAGGGAGCATCCTGCATTAAAGTAAAATTAAACTGTGGCCTTGAAATATAGTTGAACATGAAATCAATTCACAGTAAAAATCAATACTTAAGATGCTTACCTAACTTTACCATGTCAGCATCTGTCAGGCTCCATCTTTTAAACCCAAGTTTTGACAATTTAGGCATCTGTTTAAGTTGAATCAGCAAACCATCCAGGCAAAGTTTGACATTGGAACCTCCAGGCAGTAAAAGTGATGTTAGTTCAGGCAGCAGACTCAAGCCCTGGACTAAAACAACAACAACAACAACATTTAGCTTCTGAAAACAGTCTTCATGTGAAGAAAATATCCACAATGTTTATTTATGCTCACCCAGCTCCTCCACTGATTGCTTTCCATCTTCTTCCAAAACATTTTCAGAAAAATCAAGCATCTTAATTTTAGGGAAGCTATTTAGGTTGCGTGCTGTGAAGAAGAAAATTGCACGTTCAAATATTGGACAATAAACTCGGAATGTATTTTTTGTTAAAGCAGCAGTTTGGTTCACACCATAATTCAACCTGATGCATGATAAATTATTACCAAATTCAGAAAACTAAGAGCCCCAACCATATTTAGAACAGCTAAGTCCATGTCTCAGTTATAGGGTAGCAGAAATTGGCGCAATACAAAATCATTATAACAGGCTATGAAAATGTTAGCATGAACTACACTAACTTATTTTCAAGAAAGGTGTTTAACCCCCTCCAATGAGGGTACTTTACTAGCAACGAAACAAAAAAGAGAGAGACATGCAGAAAAAATGGCAAAAAAATGCAGATACTCACAAATCGTTTTCAATGCTATCCCAGTCAAACAGCAGTGGGCTAGTTTAAGGTCTTCAAGTTCATAACAATTGAGAGATATTGATTCTGCGATTTGATCCATGCCCTTCCCGATGTTGGACATATGAGATAAATTCAATATTTTCAACCTCTTTAAGTTGCTGATGCCATTAGCTGTGAGTTGGTTGAAATAGGACACATTAATATTGTTCTTAAAAGTTACCATTTGCTTTGTACAGAAAGTGTTAATATTTATTTTTGAGTTGCAGATGATACATTATATAGTAAATAAAATGTTAATGTGCCTTCATCAGGGTCAAATATTGTTCAAACGCAATGCTTTTTAAATATAGCCAATAAAACCAATTGAAAGAAACACCTTTGATCAACCTATTAGATTAGTAGATAAGTGATAATAATTCAATCTCTTATAGGAAACAACTATTAAATTCAACAATGAACTGTGAACGTTGAACTGTGATGTTGCCCACAACGCATATTCAGTCATTCTCTTTGGATGTTTGATCCATTTATCTACTGATTTAATCATTGTGGGATAAACGGAGGTTTCTTTTATTTGTTTTTATTGGATATATATATATCTATATATATACATATATATATATAGATATATATAGATAGATATATATATATATACACACCATATTTCCTTGATTGTAAGACGCACCATCGATTTAGCACTTACAATCGAGGAAGAAAAAAAAAGTGTTATTTGACCCCCTCCATCTCACTTACCAGGTTTACAGGAGGCAGCAGGAGAGGTCCGTCAGCGGAGGAAAGAAGTTGGCGTCTGCAGGAGAGGTTCGTCAGCGGAGGAATGAAGTGTGCAGCGGCGGCAGGAGAGGTCCGTGTTCGTCGAGGAATGCAGTTAATGCAGCGGGTGGGCTGCGGCGGCGATGGCAGGAGAAGAACATCAGAACATAAGACCTCAGACAGGAGCAGGAGAAGCGCAGCATAGGAAAATGGCTGGGGAGGAGCGCGCTGTAACACCGGAAGTCAGACACCGGTTCCTGCCGTCATCGCCGCCACCCGCCCGCTGTCTTAACTACATTCCTCCACGAACATGGACCTCTCCTGCCGCCGCCACACATTTCATTCCTCCGCTGACGGAGCTCTCCTGCTGCCGCCAACTTCATTCCTCCGCTGAAGGACCACTCCTGCTGCCGCCAACTTCTTTCCTCCGCTGACGGACCACTCCTGCTGCCGCCAACTTCTTTCCTCCGCTGACGCACCACTCCTGCTGCCGCCAACTTCTTTCCTCCGCTGACGGACCTCTCTTGCTGCCGCCTGTAAACCTGGTATGTGAGATGGAGGGGGTCAAATAACACTTCTTTTTTTTTTAATACATCGATTCTAAGATGCACCCAGATTTCAGACATGTGAAAATCGGAAAAAAGGTACGTCTTAGAATTGAGGAAATACAGTGTGTGTGTGTGTATGTATGTATATATATATATATATATATATATATATATATATATATATATATATATATATATATATATATATATATATATATATGAAACCGTTCAGACAACATGCATGTTTTAAGTATGTAAAAATAGAAAGTTATGTTTAATTAAGTTTTGCCTCTTCAGACTTCCTTCATCTGTATAAGAAATTATATTTGGCATCATGATCTGAGATAATATTTAAACATACAGAATATATCATAGGAGTACCCTACTTCCTCTAAAATATTTTGTTTTTTTGTCGGAGTACATACATTGACTGCTGTGAGTAGTGATGCACCTTAAAATATTTACATAGTCAAATATTACATGCAAGTTGCAATAAGTCATATGTTATTTCAGTTCCTATTGTAATTTATTAGGATGAGATACTTATCCTGTAGTTATATTCATATTCACCCAGTATGTCTCATAAGGAAAAAAATAAATTATTCCCTGACTCCAGTAATGGCCACATTTCTTCGTGGATCAATATCCGTCCTATGTTTAACTTACATGGTATATCTCTCTATACATTTCCTCTATAAAAAGATCTCTAACTTTTTCTTACAGATATTTACTGTATCTGCCATCACAGTCTTCTTGGCAACACATTTCACATTTTAACTGCCCTTACTATAAAGAACCCTTTCATTTGCTGTTGGTGAAATCTCCTTTCTTGTGATCTCAACAGACAACCGCTTGACATTTGTACGGCACCTCCAGCGTCATTCATTTAATTATGAATGTTGAAGATTCTTCTTTGAATACATGTTTTTGAGCCATGTTAATGAATTCACAACTTCCTGTGTTTTATTACTTGAATCACTGCTCCGTGAAACAAGAGAAATAACCTATAATTTACTTGGTAAAGCCAAATATTATAGGAATTACAAGATAGTAATCACATTGACAAGTTCAGGTGACATCATCTCAGGCATGACAATTAATATATTCTCAATTTTCTATTTATGTTTTCTTGAATCACTGCATGTCTGATGAATAACCTGTAATTCACTTGGAAATGCTCAAAATTCATATTCTACAGTGTTGTGCTTTTTTCCCGTCCATGTTCATAAATATAGAACTGCACAGCTTCGTATCCCCCAAAATATTAAAACGATAAAAAAATCTTTGTTGGTCAAAGGCCGCTGTTAAGTTTTTATAGTCAAATTGATCCTTGAGGAGTATTTGTCACAGGTTGTGATACATTTAATCGCACCACCATGATAGTTCTTCAGAAACATAGCTTTTGAAATCTCATCTTCTGATGCATGAATTTGTGAAGTGCTGAAAACTTGTACACAGTTACACATATGAATATATTTTAGCTTGTCTAATTAGTGAAGTAATTGTGTGTCCAAATGGATCAATCTTTTAGCTAAAGAATGTAACCAGGAGGGACATTGACAATCTTGAAAGGAGTTCAGTGCTCACTAAGCAGGCCCTGGCTGGGACCAGTAGTGCAGAGGGTGGAGCTGTGAGTGAGGACCGGGAAGAGGTAGGTAGCAGGGTAACAGTTATAAGGGAAAGCAGGTGGAAAAGGCAGACCAGTTCTGAGATGACACATCCCAATTGATTTGACAGATTAAGTGAAGATATTGGGGGTGTCAGAGTGGGAATTGCAATGCTGGGTGAGAATGATTCCTCTAGCAGCCAGGGGAATAGTTCCTCCACTACAGAGGGGACTCTGGATAATAAGAAAGGTTTTGGTGGTAGGTATAAGGGTTCTGGTAAAGGGTTTTGCTGGAACTTGCCCTTACATGGCTGTTGCGGCCATCTTGGTTCCTGGCAAACCTTTTCCTGGAGTTGGTAATTAGCTGCACCTGTTCCAGGGCTTTAAATAGCAGTCAGTTACTCCCAGCCCCTGCCCAAGCATTGTATTCTATGCCGTGTCTTCCTAGACCCCGTCTGTTCCTGTGCCCTGTTCATGTATACTAGTCCTGTTCCTTGTTCTTGTGTACTAGTCCTGTTTCTGGTTCCTATATCTTGTTCCAGGAACCTGTTTGTCTGCAGTCCAGCCATCTTACCGGTCTTTTTGCCTGTGGATTCCCTGTTGCAAACCCCAGAACTGGACCCAACCATTCTTGCTTGCCATTTACCTCGACCTCTGCCTGCATCTCTACTACGATTTCTCTAACTGGACTCTGTCCCCTGGCTCTGATCAGTGATCATATACCCCTACCTTAGCTCTGCAGGTCCACTTCCTATCGTAGACAAGCATTGTTATAGTAGGGGACTCCATTACTAGGAGTGTAGATAGGGCAATCTGTTGCCATGACCACATGAACCAAACAGTTTGCTGTCTCCCGGGGGCTTGAGTTCGGCACACTGCGGATTGGGTAGACAGATTGTTGAGAGGGGCTGGGACTGACTCAGCTGTCTTGGTACATGTTGGCATCAATGACAAAGTTAGAGAAAGATGGAGGATCCTAAAAATTGATTTCAGGGATCTAGTCCGCAAGCTTAAGGCAAGGACCTCCAAGGTACTATTTTCTGAAAAAATACGAGTGCTAAGCACTACCCCAGGGAGACAGTCGGAGATTAGGAGGGTTAATGCATGGCTCCGAAAGTGGTTTAGGAAGGAGAGTTTGGGGTTTTTAGAGCACTAGGACTCCTTTTCTGAGAGGTGCTATCTTTACGGTAGGGATGGATTGCACCTCAATGAAGAGAAATTCATGCTAGGGGGAAGATGTTAAAAAGGTTGGAGGAGATTTTAAACTAGGAAGGAGGGGGAGGGAGAAGAAACAGATAATGAACTAGACAGAATAGTAGTAATAAGAAAATAGATAGGGGTCATGGAGTTAGGATGGGGGGGGGGATTTGGAAAGCAGGAAGACACCCATATTAAATACAGATAATACTATAAAAACTTCCAAAGACTAAATACAATTACAGTAGAAAGGCAGGAGCAGATAATGGTGCAGACTGGAAAAAAACCTAAATGCATGCTTGCCAATGCAAAAAAAACTGACATAAAATGGGGGAGCTTGAATTAATAGCTACAAGGGAGCAGTGTGATATCATAGGCATTACTGAAACATGGTGGGATGAAACTCATGGCTGGGCAGTTACTTGAGAAAATAGAAGATATGTAAACGTATGTTTATATGTTAAACCGGATCTAAAACCTATGAGAAGGGAAGATGTTTATGAAGAGGATGATGACAATGTAGATGTAACGCCTCTATGCCCGCAGACTTGGCCAGTCCCCAGTACTGAGGTGGGAAGGGTTTTACCACGCACCCACAGCAGTGAGGGCATGCCCGGAGTGTGGTATGGCGTTGCCGGGCCTGTAGAAAGATGGTTAGTTATACTTGCAACGCCTTGGGATTCAGAGTAAGGATAGTGATGTCCGTGTGCCAGAGTCCAGGGATGATAGAGGGCAGGATCGTGATGTTCATAAGCCAGAGTCCAGGGATAACAGAAGTCAGCAAAGTCGTGTCCGTAAGCAGGGTTCAAGGGCAGTAGAGAGCAGGGTAATCCAGTACAAGCAGAGGTCAAGCCAGGGAAATCCAGGGGTAAGCAGGAGCAGGAACAGAGGCTGGAAAACACAGGAGAGCCAAGCATTGGACTGCACACACAGAGGTTACAAAGAACTATGCAGAGCAATGAGTTAGAGGACACACAAGGGTTATAAAGGAGGGAACACCAATGGGAGAGAGAGGAGGAGCAGAGGGTGAAGTGAGCGGCAGCAGGGATAGGTGAGAAGGAGAGGAGGAGGAGACAGGTGAGCCAGAGAGGGATATAGCTTGAACAGACTGAGAGGAGGGGCCAGAGGTCTGGGAAGGCCTACAAGAGGAGCCTGTGCGCGCGCCCTCTGTGAGGTTAGAGTGCGCGCGCACAGGCTGTGTCAAGAGGCGCGCGGAGCGCCACGCCGCAGGGGCAACCGCCGAGGGTGGAGGGAGAACCGGAGGGGAGTCTGCAGGAGGTAAGGGGACCGGAGCGGGAGCAGAGGGAGAACGTGAGCGGGGAGTATTATACAGGGAAACGGGAGCCTGAGGAAGCGCGCGTGCCCTGCGGGGGACACGCACGGACGCTGGGAGAGCGTCAGGGACTGCCGCAGAGGGACGGATGCGGGAGGAGGAAGGGCGAGCAGAATGGGGAGGCAAGGAAGGGACATGAGAGGCAGGAGGGAGCGCAGAACCAGGGACACATGGAGGGGAAGGAATCCCCTGAACTGTCACAGTATCCCCCCCTTGAGGATCGATCGATCTCCGGGCAATCCAGGCATGGCTTCTGGGGAAATTTCAGATGGAATTGCCAGAGGAGTTTGGGAGCATGGATGTGACGTCCTGGAACCCATGAACGCTTTTCTGGACCATACCCCTTCCAATAGACGAGAAATTGAAGTTTGTTTCTGGACCAACGAGAGTCGATTAAAGAGTGGATTTCGTACTCTTGTTGTCCTAGGGTAGTCACTGGGTTGGGTTTTCGGGAAGGATCCGGGAAGTGCGAGCTCTGGATGAAAGGTTTGAGTAAAGATACATGGAAAACAGAAGGAATCATCATGGTGGGAGGCAGTGCTAGACGGTAGGCGACCGGATTGATCTTTTCTATAATCTTGAAAGGGCCCAAAAATCTTGGAGACAATTTTGGAGATGGAGTCTTGAGCCTAATATTCTTTGAGGACAACCACACTCTGTCACCGGGTTTGATCGAAGGACCTGGTTGGCGATGTCGATCTGCCTTAGTTTTTTGTTTTGAGACGGCAGTCTGGAGAGACTTAAGGATCCTCCTCCAAAAATTCTGAAGGGTCGTAACATGGGAGTCCGCTGCGGGAACGCCAGAAGGGAGGGAGGAGAGAGGAAGACTGCTAGGGTGAAAATCGAAATTGATAAAAAAAAGGAGATTCTTGTGAAGATTCATTCTTAAGAGAGTTGATAGCAAATTCGGCCCACTGTAACAGGTCTACCCAGTTGTCTTGCGACTCGGATACGAAACATCTGAGATACTGCTCTAAGTCTGATTCATCCTTTCAGTCTGACCATTGGTCTGAGGGTGATATCCGGAAGAAAAAAGAAGAGAAATCCCAAGTCTCTGGGAAAACGCACGCCAGAATTTAGAGATGAATTGGGAACCTCTGTCAGAGACAATTGAAATGGGAACACCATGTAATCTGAAAATTTCCTTGGAAAAAATATCGGCCAAAGTAGCAGAATTAGGAAGACCCTTGAGGGGAATAAAGTGTGAGTGTTTAGAAAATCTGTCTACCACGACAAGAATGGTATTCATTCCCTTAGAGTTGGGAAGTTCGACAATGAAGTTCATAGAGATGTGTTTCCAAGGTTGTTCCGGGATGGGAAGAGGCAAGAGAAGACCCGAAGGTTTGTGATGGGCAGATTTACTCTGGGCACATACCGGACAAGTACTAGTGAAATAAAAAATGTCCTTGTTCATCTTAGGCCACCAAAATATCCGTTTAATAAGATCCGCTGTCCTCTTGAAGCCTGGATGACCGGCCGATCTAGAAGAATGTCCCCAAAGTAATATCTTGTGGCAAAACCATGGAGCTGCGTATAAGCATCCCTCTGGTACCCTGAACATGCTGGGAATGTGAACCTGGGCTTTGTTGATTTCATCCAACACATCGAAATTATTGGCCGAAATTATGCACTTGGCAGGAAGAATCGGTTCCGTGGATTCATTAGATTCGTTCTCCGTGGCGAACTGGTGAGAGAGAGCGTCCGCTTTGATATTTTTGGTACCAGGTATATACAAAATGATATAGTTGAAACGGGGGGGAAAAAGAGACCAACGGTCCTGACGGGATCCTAACCATCGAGCTCCCTCGATATACAGCAAATTTTTGTGGTCGGTGAGGATGGCAATAGGTTCCTTGGTGCCTTCTAAAAGATGCCTCCACTCCTGAAGGGCCAATTTGATGGCCAAAAGCTCACGATTCCCAACATCATAATTTGTCTCAGCAGACGAGAATTTCTGAGAAAAAAAACCATAGGGATGGAGTTGTTCTTCAGGAGAGGATCTCTGAGAAAGAACAGCACTGGCTCCAACATTCGAGGCGTCAACTTCCAAAGTGAAGGGAAGGGAGGTATCCGGGTGACGTAGGATAGGTGCAGAGACGAACGCTTTTTTTGAGAAACTCGAATGCATCAATGGCTTCAGGAGACCAAGACGTGGGATCAGCACCTTTTTTGGTCAAGGCAGTGATGGGAGAGCAATGGAAGAAAAATTACGGATGAATTTCCTGTAATTATTGGCAAAGTCGAGAAAACGCTGCACGGCCTTGAGAGAATTTGGCAGCGGCCAGTCGAGAACAGACTTCAGCTTCTCTGGGTCCATAGAAAAACCCTGGTTAGAGATAATATAGCCTAGGAAGACAGTAGAGGTCTGGTGGAACAAACATTTCTCCATCTTGGCGTATAGGCAGTTTGCACGAAGCCTAGAAAGCACTAGTTTGGTATGGTGAATGTGTTCCTCTAAGTCTTTAGAAAAAATGAGAATGTCATCCAAGTATACGATAACAAATGTTCCCAATACATCCCGGAAGATATCGTTCATGAACTCTTCAAAGACGGCAGGAGCATTGCATAAACCAAAGGGCATTACTAGATACTCATAATGTCCAGATCGCGTATCAAACGCAGTTTTCCACTCGTCCCCCTCCCTTAAATGAATGAGGTTATAGGCCCCTCTTAAATCGAGCTTGGAGAAGATAGAGGCTCCTTGGAGACGATCGAAAAGTTCAGAGATTAAGGGAGGGGGATACCGATTCTTTACCGTGATTTTGTTGAGTCCGCGAAAGTCGATACAGGGTCTTAGCGATCCATCCTTCTTCTTCACGAAGAATAAGCCTGCCCCAGCGGGGGAGGTAGAATTGCGGATGAATCCTTTCTCCAAGTTTTCTTGGATGTAAGACGTCATAGCTTCAGTTTCAGGAACAGACAAAGGGTAAGATTTCAACTTCGGGAGGATGGTTCCTGGAATTAAATCAATAGGTCAATCGTATGGACGATGGGGAGGCAGAACTTCAGCCTGTACTTTGTTGAACACATCCAAGAACTCATGATACACGGTTGGAAGAATCGAGAGATTGGAAGGAGCGGCATCCAAACCGGCGAGCACCGCAACAGGAGGAGACGTAGAGACTGACTCAGCGGAGGAAGGCCACTGGATAGGCAAGGAGCCGGTCCAATCAATGCGCGGATTGTGGAGTTGAAGCCAAGGCAATCCTAAAATAAGTTGAACGTGGGAGAATGGAAGATATCAAAAACTATTACTTCCTTGTGACCGTCGGCCAAGGTCAAAGTGAGAGGAATGGACTCCCAGATGATGAATGCTGGCTGGAGCGGGCGACCGTCGATAGCCTCGAGACCAATGGGTGCTTTTCTCTTGACCAGGGGAATTTGGTTCTCAGAGGCGAAGGTTTGATCCAGGAAGTTACCGCCAGATCCAGAGTCAATGAAAGCCTTTACTTCCAGTAGGAGGTCAGGACCCTCCAGCGTAGCAGGAAGCATGGACTTCTTTGGGAGATCCTCGGGGAGAGAGGGGCAAGAAGAGACAATATCCAGTAGAAGCCCCTCTACCTTTACTGGGTGTTCCCGTTTCCCGGCTTCAGGGAACAGTTCTGGAGGCGATGTTCCGATGAACCACAGTAGTAACAGAGTCCCTTCTGATGGCGTTGCATTCTCTCCGAGGTCCGAAGTTGTTGGCTCCCGATTTGCATTGGCTCTGGAGAATCCAATGCCAGGAGAGGTGAAGAGGGAGACCTGTGAGAGACAACAGGGGAAGAAGGAGAATGGGAACAATGTCTCTCATGCCGTAGTCCCTGGGTGCGCTGGTCCATACGTACACTGAGAGTAATCAGTTCCTCCAGGGAGGAAGGCCGGGCATGGGTAGCAAGATCATCCTTCAAGGTGTCAGAGAGACCGTGTCAGTATGCGGCGGCGAGTGCCTCATCATTTCATTGAGTCCGCAGCGAGAGTACGGTACTCGATCGCATACTTGGCAGCAGATCTTCGAGCCTGTGAGATATGAAAGAGAGAGAATGCGGCCATCTCCCGTCGTGTGGGAGTGTCAAACACTAGCTGGAATTCATGCCTGAACTTAGGGTAATCTTGGGTTAGTTCAGTCTTATGTTCCCAGAGGGGAGAAGCCCAAGCGAGGGCGTCGCCGGTGAGCAAGGCGTAGGTGTAAGCCACCTTAGAGCGGCCGGTAGGAAACTGAGAGGGGGACATTTCGAATTGCACCTCGCATTGGTTAAGAAATCCGCGACAAGCGAGGGGGACCCCATCATACCGGTTGGGAGGTGGAATACGAGGTCCAGCATTACTATAAGTCATAGCCACAGGGGGTGACAGAGCCACTGGAGTTTCCTGGATAGTGAGGTTAGCGAGTTGCTGGGAAACAGTGGTCAACTGGTTGCTCACAAATTGTAAATGTTCCAAAGAAACACCTTGACCCACCTCAGGGGGGTCTGCATTTGTTGGGCTCTGCATAATGTAACGCCTGTATGCCTGCAGACATGGCCAGTCCCCAGTACTGAGGTGGGAAGGGTTTTACCACACACCCACAGCAGTGAGGGCGTGCCCGGAGTGTGGTATGGCGTTGCCGGGCCTGTAGAAAGATGGTTAGTTATACTTGCAACGCCTTGGGATTCAGAGTAAGGATAGTGATGTCCGTGTGCCAGAGTCCAGGGGTGATAGAGGGCAGGATCGTGATGTTCATAAGCCAGAGTCCAGGGATAACAGAAGTCAGCAAAGTCGTGTCCGTAAGCAGGGTTCAAGGGCAGTAGAGAGCAGGGTAATCCAGTACAAGCAGAGGTCAAGCCAGGGAAATCCAGGGGTAAGCAGGAACAGAGGCTGGAAAACACAGGAGAGCCAAGCATAGGACTGCACACACAGAGGTTACAAAGAACTATGCAGGAGGGAACACCAATGGGAGAGAGAGGAGGAGCAGAGGGTGACGTGAGAGGCAGCAGGGATAGGTGAGAAGGAGAGGAGGAGTAGACAGGTGAGTCAGAGAGGGAGATATCTTGAACAGACTGAGAAGAGGGGCCAGAGGTCTGGGAAGGCCTACAAGAGGAGCCTGTGCGCACGCCCTCTGTAAGGTTAGAGTGCGTGCGCACAGGCTGTGTCAAGAGGCGCGCGGAGCACCGCACCGCAGGGGCACCCGCCGAGGGTGGAGGGAGAACCGGAGGGGAGTCTGCAGGAGGTAAGGGGACCGGAGCGGGAGCAGAGGGAGAACGTGAGCGGGGAGTATTATACAGGGAAACTGGAGCCTGAGGAGGCACGCGTGCCCTGCGGGGAACGCGCGCGGACGCTGGGAGAGCGTCAGGGACTGCCGCAGAGGGACGGATGCGGGAGGAGGAAGGGCGAACAGAACGGCCGATCTAGAAGAATGTCCCCAAAGTAATATCTTGTGGCAAAACCGTGGACGCTGGGAGCGTGTCAGGGACTGCCGTAGAGGGACGGATGCGGGAGGAGGAAGGGCGAACAGAACGGGGAGGCAAGGAAGGGACATGAGAGGCAGGAGGGAGCGCCTGAACCATCACAGTAGAGACCTTGTGGAAATAAATTAGCAGTGGAGGTAAAAATACAAATATCATGATTGTAGGCATATGGAGGTAAAAGTATTAAGAAAATGTGTGTGGGAATATGCTATAAACCGCCAAATATATTTGTGAGACGGAGAAAGCCAAAATACTTTTGCAAATGGAGAAGGCATCAAAACTAGGTCATGTTTGCATAATGGGTGATTTAAATTAAATGAATACAGACATAGACTGGAGTAATGAGATTATCACTACAACTAAAGGAAACAGGTTTTTGGGGGTGCTTAAACACAATTACATCAGCCAAATTATTGAGAAACTAACCAGGAGAGGGACATTACTGGATGGTAAGATCAAACAATGTAGAAGTAACAAATATTCAAGTCCTTGAACATTTGGTAAACAGTGATCATAACATGGTCTCATTTGAAATAAATGATCAAAAACCATATTATAAGTGTTCAACAAAGACTTTACATTTTAGAAAGGCAGATTTCAATAAACTGAGGAATAATTATCTAGGAGTAAATTTGGTTGATGTTTTTGCAGGGAAAAATGTGGAAGATAAATGAGCAGTCTTTAAAAGATTGTTAGAAAACCACACATCAGTATATATCCTTGGGTAATAAATATTAAAGAAACATGTCTAAACCAATGTTGCTAAATTAACAGGCAGGGAGAGGAAATGAAAAGGAAGAGGCAGGCATTTAGATTCTTAAAATCAGAAGGGACGTAGACATCATATCAGAAGTATAAAGATTGTAAAACAAAATGTTTCAAAGGGGCAATCAAATTAGCAAAAATTGAAAATGAAAAATGGATTGTAACAGAACGTAAGATAAACCCGAAAAAGTTCTTCAAATACCTTAATAAAAAAAGATTAGAAAAGAACATATAGGACTCTTTCAGTGTGAGATTGTCAGGCAATCTACTGGAGATAAAGAAAAAGCAGAAGTATTAAACAAATTATTTGTCTCTGTATTTAACAGGGAGGAATCAATTGTAAAAATAGTGCCACGGGAGGAAGCCACAACCTCCATATTAATGAACAATTGGTTAACTGAGGAAGAAGTGCATAGGTGGCTTGATAAAATTAAAGTAAATAAGGCACCTGGCCCCGATGGCATACATCCAAAAGTTCTTAAGAAGTTAAGTTCAGTAATAGCCAAACCATTACATTTAATAATCAAGGACTCCATTTCCACAGGCTCAGTACCACAAGATTGGCGTAAAGTAGAGGTGCTGCCTCTGTTTAAAAAGGGAGCTAGATCATAACCAGGGAATTACAGACCTGTAAGCCTGTTATCAATACTTGAAGGTTTAGTATGGGATAAAATTCAGGAATACCTAATTTGATAACAAAATTATTTGTAATGGTCAGCATGGATTTATAAAGGAAAGGTTGTGCCAAACTAACATTTATAGTTTCTTTGAGGAGGAAAGTAGGAATTTAGACCAGGGTAATGCAGTTGATGTGGCCTACTTAGATATTGCAAAGGCTTTTGATACAGTGCCACACAAGAGGTTAATGTACAAAATAAAGGAATTGTAGTCTGTAAAAAATATTTGCCCCTGTATTGAAAACTAGTTGAAGGATAGACAACAGAGAGTTGTCATAGATGGAACTTTTTCATGTTGGGCTAAAGTTGTGAGTTGAGTACCTCAAGGATCAGTACTGGGACCCCTACTTTTTTACTTGTTTATTAATGACCATGAGGTTGGCATAGAGAGCAAAGTCTCCATCTTTTCTAATGACACTAAATTGTGTAGAGTAGTAAAATCAGAGCAGGATGTAATTTCTCTTCAGAAGTTCTTGGATAGACTGGAAACGTGGGCAGGTAAACAGCAGATGAGGTTTAATACAGATAAATGTAAGGTTATGCATTAGGGCAGCGGTGCGCAAAGTGGGGGGTGCGACCCCCAGAGGGGCGTGAGATTACCGACAAGGGGCACAGGGTTTACAGAGGCCCCGCGCGCTTCCCAAAGGCACTTAAATTAAGTGCTGGGGGAGCTGCAGGGCCTCTGTAAACCTACTTACCTTGATTCAGCCGGCATATGGAGATGCTTCGCCATGGCAACGCGGCGTCAAATGACATCACTTTGCTATGGCAACGTGACGTCATGACGCCCAGGCGCCGGGAATCAAGGTAAGGAGGAGGGAGAGGGGTGCGCGGAGAGGAGGACATCCGGCAGGAGGGCACAGGGAAAAAAAGTTTGTGCCCCCCTTCATTAGGGAAACAAGAATAAACAGGTGACTTTCAAATTAAATGGGGACAAATTATGGTGAATCATCGATGGAGAAGGATTTAGGAGTGCTTGTAGACAGCAGGCTTAGCAATATAGTGCCCAGTGTCATTCAGTAGCTGCATAGACAAATAAGATCTTAGGTTGCATTAAAGTGGGAATAGATGGAAGCGAAGTAAACATAATTATGCCCATCTATAAAGCATTAATAAGACCACACCTTGAATATGAAGTACAGCTGTTGCACCATTTCATAAAAAATGCATCACAGAGCTAGAAAAAGTGCAGAGAAGAGCCACCAAATTAGTAAAGGGGATGGAAAATCTGACTTATGAGGAGAGGCTAGCTAATTTAGATTTGTTTACATTAGAAAAGAGGTATCAAAGAAGGGATGTGATAACTACAGTATATACAAATACATAACGGGACAATATAAGGAACTTTCAAAAGAACTGTTCAGCCCAAGGGCAGTACAAATAACACAGGGCATCTCTTAAGGTTGGGGGAAAGGAGATTTTACCAGCAACAAAGGAAAGGGTTCTTTACAGTAAGGGCAGTTAAAATGTGGAATTTATTACCCATGGAGACTGTGATGGCAGATACAATAGACATCTTCAAAAAAAGGTTGGACATCTTTTTAGATAGGAAAGGTATACAGGGATATACCAAATAATTAAATATGGGAAGGATGTTGATCCATGGAATAATCTGATTCCCATTATTTAGAGTCAAGAATGAATTTAATTTTCTCCTCATGAGACATCACAGAATGATGTTTCACAGTTTTGTTTTGTTTTTTGCCTTCCTCTGGATCAAAATACTGTAAATACAAATATAGGATAAGTATGCGTCATCTAAATTTAGCAGAGGTTGAACTTGATGGTCTTTTTTCAACCTCATCTACTATGTAACAGTGTAACGATGTAACTATATAACTATGTAACCTCATTTTATTTTATCATATAAATATTACATGTAAATGTCTGGAAATATTAGGAAAAGTTGTTAAACTTGTAAGAGGTTGGGTATTTTGTGAACATGCAGCCATAAATAAATTACAGAAAATTAAAAATTCTAATTTATTCATATTTTTTACAGAAATTGAAAACTAAATTTGGAAAAGGAGATGGTATAGTTCATAAATTCAAAATCATTATGTGTATTGATGTTGTTCTACTTAAATAATTTATTTTTTAAATACTCACCTAGGGTTTGTGCATCATTCTCATTCATCTTTATACCGTGGAAAACCAATTTCTCAATGTTTACTAAATTGCATAATCCATCCAAAAGACCACCTGCAAAATATAACAAAGTCAAATTGAACAATAGTTAATTTTAACTATTTGAGGCATTTACAACAACTAAAAATGCAAGGCCATCATTTCCTATTTTTAATCTATTGAATATATCATTGTCATTAATTAGTTACACATTTTCCTATGTGGGACTGTACTTTTAAATAACAGAGGCAGGTCTAATTCTGTCTACATAATGAAACATAACATTCTATTAAAATACATTGAAATACCTGTTTGGTGTTCGGTTTGCATATCGAGTATACATAGTGTATTCATCACTGTCATTTCCACAATCCGTCTCTCATCTTCAATGCTAAGTGGTGTGCTGTCGACAATTAGATCTTGCATGTTTCTGCAGGATTCCAGAACATCAGTTAAAGTGCCAGTGATCCCTGCACTCCTCTTAATATTCAGCCTTAGCCTGTTAGCCGAGCAGCATATTTTACCAAGGTATTTTATGTCTAGTTTGTTTAACTTGTTGAAGTCTTTCAGTGTGACCTCTAAAGTCTGGAGGGCTTGGTTCGAATCAAAAAACAGCAAGACTACTTTCTCGGAAATGTACGTTTTGCATTCATTTGACTGTGCATTTGCGCTATTTCTGTCCGTCACATTGTCACTTGACGGATGAAACGAAGTGCCAAATAAATCCAACTTGATCAGGTGCAATGCACTTAGGCAATTTGGTAAGTGCTGAAAAAACTCAAAATGGTGAGAAGATATATTGTGGGGGTTAATGTACATGCTTTTATCAGAAAAAAGAGCTTCAAATTCTTTACTCAAATCTGATTTGGTCGAACTTTCATAAAAAAGCCTAACTCCAAACTCTGCAAACTCAGTACTGTTGTTATTTATATCTTCTTTATATATTCTAGTAATGTGTTTTACAACTTTTTGAGTGGCTGCTTTGGATGATCCACACGTATATAGAAGCAGATTGCTATATTTAGTGGTGATATCATAAACTGAATCAATTTTGCTTAAGTAATGCTCGCCTTTAATCCCATCTAAATCCTTTTCTGATGATAAAAGTTGAGCGAATCTCCTCGCTGCAATGTACTCTTGGTAGGACTTGTGAAAAAATCTGTAAAGAGCCCTATGCCTTTGAGCAGTGTATTTATGTAACAGCCCTGCACTTAACAAGACCTCTTCCTTGATGCTGGACAGGTCTTCCTGCCGGAAGTCAAACCTGTGATTAAACAGCCCATCAAGAGCTAAGACTTCACAGTGGCTGATGCTCTCTGTTACTAAATTTGAACTTGTTGGTGTTGTTTTAGACTCGCTCTTTGCAACCATCAGGTCATATAAGGTACAAAACAAAGCTGTCTGCGTGTTCATCTGAATATTACTCTCCCCCATACGGAGAGCACAAGCAATTACTACAAATAATGGAGTCTTCATAAGGCTCTTCATGAAAATGGATTGTTCTAACTGAGACAACAAGCCCTTGGCTTCTTCTTCCTCTAAAACATTTCCTATCAGCTGTTTAGCACTTTCTTCTGTAAAATCGCTTGTTTCCGCAATCAGGGAACCAAACTTCCTCACCTTTCCAATTGTTTCAGTTCTTGTAGAGACAATAACCATGCTCTTAAATTTATGATTTTCTTTAATAAGTGTTTCAATTTCCATGCAGCTTTCATATTGAAATTCATCATACCCATCCAGTAAGAACAAAACTTCATTCTTTAAACTCCATAGTTCCTGTATAAACACCTTTTTGTTCCATTTGTAAGAAACGCCAAAAAGTTGGTCACACAGAGTTTCATAGAGCCCTTCACTTGCACTGCTCAGACTAACAAAGAAGACAAGTTTGTAACAACGTAAAGCAGTACAGTTTCCAGAAGCCCAGAGAACAGCAATTCTCTTGAGAATAGTGGTTTTCCCCTTGCCTGCTTCTCCTTCGATAATGCAAGGGCTTTTGAGTTCTCTCAAAAGTTCATCTATTGTCAATTGTTTTTCCCTGCGATTACGTGTGTCCTTCTTCCACAGCAAAGGATCTGTAAATGTCGTTTCCAAATCAAAGAGGATATCAATGTCCATCTTCTCCCCCAGTGGGTGGAATTTTTGAAAGACTGGGGACAGGTAGAGATGCTTTAAGTCATCAGCCAAAGAATTGAAATCCTCTTCTTTTTCTTTGACCATAACATCTAGGTGCAGAGTAAAAACAGTTCATGGTTACTAACTCTATAAAGGCATATACTCATACTCATATTTGCTAAAATTTGCTATTCCTCAGGAATCTTATGGAATAGCACTGCCTAATAAATAAGAACCATTATAGTTAAGCAGAATAAAAAGCAGTTAAAAAAAAAAAGGTTTCCAGCCCTCTAATGATTAGCTTGGAACCAAAAGTGATTAAACATTAGTACAAGTGTAAAATAATAACAAATACGAAAAGACACGTTATAAAATATACAAAAGCAAGCAATGGTCCAGAGTATAAGCACTTCTAAGGCCGAGTCCATAGAAGGACAGGCCGCGCTGAGCCGTGCGGACGCTCCGCGCTGAGCCCCTGCATCCTCAATGAGGATGCCTTGAGAGGGGGCTCAGGCGAGCGTCCGCAGGCGTGCTGAGGCGCAGGGATTTTCAGCCGACAGCCAAGCTGTTTTTCAGCGCGCTATCGGCTGAAAACATCCAATCAGCGCGGAGCTGCGTCAACGTCACGGCGCCGTGACGTCGGCGCCGTGACGTCGGTGCGTCGCGGGCAATTGGCCCAGCGACGTCACTGCCCCGCCTCCCTCAGTCTCACCCCGCCTCCGATCGCGCCTGCTGGCTCGCCTGCATGGGCATGAAATCGCGCAGATTTCAGCAGGCGAGCCTCAGCATCAGCGCGGCTCGGAACTCCTCACCCCTCTATGGCCCCAGCCTTACTGCTGTGTGCAGTGTTGGCTGAAATAACCAATTTTCGCAGCTGAAACTCACATTTACTATGTATCTTAAACAAAATGTAAGATTGAGACAGCTGTATGCTACTGTATTACTAGCCGTGCTGTGGAAAATAAGGTAGCAAGTGATGTCTTTATTATATTCATGAAAATGTTTTCAAAGTACCACTTGTGATACTTCAGCATACTCTTTGTTATGACTATTAGTTTAACTGTGTCATTCCTTATTGAAGTGTACTTGAGACATAACACGTTGTCCTGGTATTTGCGGGTGATATTTATAAAATAAGAATACATTAAGTTTCAGATTGCATGGGTAAGATGAAACATTAAAGAAGTAAACAAGTAACTCTGCAGTACTCACTTTATCATTACAGAGGCAGCACACGTAATTGCACCTGTCGGCAGATTGCAGCGTGAGTGATAATGCTTTAGCCCCGCCTCCTTTTTGTGCTTTTAGATGGGGGGAGGGTTAGCACAGGTCTTTGCAGACAAACTAAATAAGCCTGCCTAGTTCAAATATGTATTGAATGGTTATTAAGAGTGCAATAAAGCGAGACTTACTTTCTCCTAGCAGATGTTGAAAAAGATATTGGTCTAGTTTTTGAAGGAGTTGGACAAAATGAGTGCAGCTTTCTTCTCCTTTATTTAAAATCAGAAGAACCAGTTTCCGTGAGACATCTTGATTGACCTTTTCAGCAAGTATAACATTCATCTCTTCCATGGAAAGAATATTTTGTGCAAAAAGATCATCAACAATCTGTTTGGCAGTGGTGCTTCCCATTCTCCGAATGAGCTCAGAAAAGGTTTCCTTCATGAAATCCACTAAGGAGGAAATGGAGCAGGTTATTGTACCTTCTTCAAACAAAATACATAACACTAAATACGCCCACTGCAGAATTGTTCTGTGAAGATCATTTTCAATGAATTATATTATATATATATATAGGGTATAGTGTATAGGTACAGAATTGAAAAAGAATGGCTGCAGCTTTTGTCCACAGCTACTTCTGCGGAAAACCTAATTTATTGCAGCATAGGATTCCTGTGGAGAAATGGCACGACGAAATAAAACTGCTGATGAATATGCACTGGACAACAAAGATTTTACTGTGTGAAGAAGTGAACGGTAAAATACATCTTATTTGCAAATTCTGCAGTTACCATTCCTGTATTAAAGGGGAAACTGCTAGCAGCATTAATGAGCGTGCGCAGTCCAAGGCCCATAGCAAGCTGAAATCACCAATGCCCATAACTAATACTGGGCCTTTACAAATGTCCATTTCTGCCACTGCTACTCGTTTTAAACGAAAGCATGAAGAAAAAAAGAGGTGTGGCACATGAATTTGCTAGAGCTATGTTCCAGTCTAGAATTAGTCTCCATCAGGCTGATGGTGCCATGGATGAACTTTTAGGAAGCATACTCCAGCAGCATGCACTTTGCCAAAATCAAGTCAGGTGTATGGACAGTATCTACAGTACCAGAAATGTATGCCGCTGATATTGAGCATATTATTACGTTACTTGAATCATTAACATTAGCCATCACCATTGACGAGACCCCAGAAACGCATGGTGATCCTGCTGTGGCTGTCATATTTACTTTTGCAGACAAAAGCAGATGGTTGGGTGCAGTGTACTATTATGGCAAACGTGGAAGTAATAGAAACCTGCAATGCTGTTTCTATCGCAATACTCTAGCAAAATGTGCTTGACAAATATGCAAAAAAAATGGGAAGATGTTGTATGTATTTCCAGTGACTCCGCAAGTCACATGACACAATGTTGCAAGGACTTAAATAAGGCAAAATCAGACTTCAAAGCTCCAAAGCTACGTGACCCTTGCTACTTGTTAGATGGTGTTTTTTTTAAATGCTTTGAGTTTATGTGAAGTAATCAAAAGAGCAGTTGGTCTCATTATGCATTCTGGAGCTCTTTTTAAGTATGCAAGATAACTCAAGTGAAAGTACTATGGCGTGTGTGCCCGACAGGGACTAAAACAGAAAGTAATACCAACGGTTACTCAGACAAGATGGTTGTCCGTTTTGGAGGCGGTTAATGCTTTGCTAGCAATGTGGAGTCCGGTCACTCTTTCTTTACTTAAGTGATGATGCTTTTGGCAAAAAAATGTAAGGCCCTTAAAGTACATATTAACAGTGATGTTAACAAAAACAACATGTACTTTCTCTTGACGTTCCTAATGGAAAATTTGACTCCAGTTGTTAATGTCATTAAAAGTCTTGAATCTGAAAACACACGTGTGCATCAAGTGTTTACCATAGCAGGGGTCCAAACAAAGCCCCTATTGGAAAGTAAAAGTAATTAACACTCAGTGATTCTGGACCTGCCACGTGTGCTTTACTTAGAGTGTTTACCATCCGGAAAACAGCAGTTACTTGAGGACAGCTTCAGATTATTTTATGATTCCATGAATAACAAATGGCACGCAATGCTTCCGCGTGAAATCCATTCTCCCACCATGGCGTTTGAAGCGCAGGAGGCAGCAATTTGGTACATAATTGAGGTTCATGACCCGTTTCGAAAAGGAGACTTTAGACAGGAATATAAAAATTATTTTCTTTCGTTTTCACTATTCCCAAACGCTGAGGGTCTGGAAAAGGAATATCATCAATACTTGGCAGAACCAATACAGATAACACTACACTTACAGTTAATTGTTATTGGAATGGCTAATACAACTGTTGGCTTGATTTGGCAGAATGTGCTTTGAATATTCTTGGTCTTTCAGTGTCCAGTGCTAATGGAACGTGCCTTCCCAGAAATAAAAATATTTACATCAAGAAAAGAGAGAGCTCAGTCATACTGAGCAACTAATTGAGCGAGCTGTGCTGAAGTAGAGATATCCTGAAAACTTGGCCTGTTTGTGGCCCTCGAGGACTGGAGTTGTGCAGGCCTGCTGTATGTGATGATGATTTGGTCTAAATTGATTGTTAAATGAGTCATCTCTTTTTCACTGCAGTTATATGAAAGTATGCAGTGCTCATTTACCAGAAGAGTCATTTTACACTTAAGGTTAAATGAGCAAGGCATTCTTTTTTAATAATGAATAATGTGTGGCTCATTTAGGATTTCAACAAGTCCTGATACGGTCTCTTTCAGGGATCTTATGACAGTACTGTACTGCATGTAATGCCTTGGCTATGTCTGTGCTTCTGTTCTGCTATGCCTAAGATATTTAGTTCATCTTATGATTTTGCTTTTCTTGCAAACATTGCATGATAAACATGCATGTAATAAAAAATGCATGTAAAAAAACTGTAGGTTTCCTCATACCATGTCCACTGATATTTATGCCAATCGCCATTGATGTGTTTAAAAAAAAAAATGGAACAAGCTAAACAAAGAATTATATACATCGTTGTTTGCAACTTTTCTTGGTACATATTTTTAAAACACTGAAAAAAACTGATTTCTTGTATATGGAAAATAATTTTTTTAATATTTAAAATATAGATTTAACAGAAAATTAAACACTGAAATCGTAATCCCCAATTATATCCTACATTCAAGTTACATGTACAGAAAGATTTTAATAAAATGGAAAATATTCCTATTTACTTTTTGGTCTTGATCTTTATGGTCATTCTCTTCACTGCCAAACACTCCAACCTTATTCAGATTCCCTGCGTCCATTTACTTCCATTTTCCTGCTCACCATGGATTGCTCGCTCTATTTGCAATAAACTTTCTGCAGTTCACAACCCTTTTTTTTCTCAAACTCTTTCAACCTCCTAGCATCATGGACACATGGCTCACCTCCTCTGATACCTCCACACCTGCTGCACTGTCTTACGGTGGCCTCTCCTCTAGTCATAACTCCATCCCGCCCTGATTCGGAAACAGATATAGCAGGGAGTCGGCATTCTGTTATCTCTACAATGGATTTTCAAGCTATACACCCTTGTCCTTTCTTCTAATTTTCCAAATTTGAAGCATACCCTATCTGTATTTTTTCCACTGTCCGTCTCCATGTTGTGGTCATCAACCCTCCCCCCCCCCCCCCACCACCCCTGGACCTACCTCCCCATTCCTAGACAATTTTTCTGCTTGGCTTCCACACCCTCTCTTCTGACTCCCCCACTCTCATTCTTGGGGACTTTAATATTCCCATTGACAATCCTAATGCTCTAGTTGCCTCTCATCTCCTCTTCTTAACCTCCTCCTTTGGTCTCTTCCTAGTGGGCCAGCTCTCCTACGCATTGAAATGGTCACTCACTTGATCTTCTGTTTTCTTGCTTCTGTTCCTACTATAATGTCTCATTTCATTCTTATTTTCTGCCTCTTCCCCCTCAACGAACTCTTTTACACCTACCAGAACTTACGTAACATAGATGTTGCCCAGCATTCTAGCTCTCTGCAAACCCCCCTCTCTCCTCTAACTACCCTCCCTGCCTTGACTTAACTACTTCCTTGTACAATAGTTATCTGTCTTATCTACCCTTGACCAGATTGCTCCTGCCAGAACTCGCTGCTACTGTCCCATCAAGCCTCAACCATTGCACATCACCAAAATTATGCTAATCAACACAACATAGTACTTTGTCCAGCCACATCTACACTAAGCAGCCCCGAGTATGCTCCAAAATCAATCCTTAGCTCATTGAAGCCACTTATTGAGGAGGAAGTATTCCGTCATCTCTCCTTGTCCACCTCCACAATGTGCAAGCTTGATCCTGTACCCTCACATATCCTCTGCTCACCGCAATTATTACTACACTAACTCATCTCTTCAACCTCTCTCGGAACACAGGTTAATTTCATTCATCCTTCAAGCATGCTTCTGTCGTACCTATCCTAAGGAAACCTTCGCTTGATTCTTCTTCTCTATACCCACCCTTCTATTGGCATCCATGACCCTGCCCACTCTTGGTTGACAGCTTGCCTAACTGATTGCACATTTAATGTTTATTTTGCTGGCACAGTCTCATCTTCACTCTCGTAGTCCTATTCACAGTTGGTGTACCTCAGGGCTAGATTTACACATCTTCGTTTGATAAACTTATACAGTGATTTGGATTTCAGAATCACCTTTATGCTGATGATACCCACATATACCTTTCCTCTCCAGACCTCTCCTCTTCTCCTCATCCAGTCTTGTGTCACTAACTGTTTTATGCTATCTCCTCATGGATGTCCAATCACTATCTTAAACTTAACATGTCAAAAACTGAATTTATCCTTTTTTCTCCTTTTAACTGTTTACACCTAGACAGGATTTCTCACTTGCAATACATGACTCCACCATAATCCAGATATCCCAAGCTAGGTGCCTAGATATCATTCTTAACTCTGCCTTCTCATTTATCCTGCACATTCAGAACCTATCCACATCATGTCGTTTCCACCTCTGCAGTAAGTCCCTTAATTAAAAAAACAATCCACCAAAATTCTTACTCCCGCACTCACTATATCAAGAATGAGCTATGGCAACCAGCTTATAGTTGGTCTCCTCTACCATCTGTCTCCTCTCTAGTCCATTCTAAATGCTGCTTCTATGCTCATTTGCCTCACTATCTGCTCTTCTTCTGCTGCACCACTATGAAAATCACTTCATTGACTACCCATACCCTTACACAGTTAAATTCATGACACTTGTGCTCACCTACAAAGCTATACAGAACACTGCTACATCTCTGATCTAATTTCCAAGTACACTCCAACACGAAGGCCACGCGCCATTCTTGATCTACAGTACATCTCTCCTCCTCACTTTTTACATCCTGTGCTGCACCCCAACTATGGAATTCTCTATCATGCACAATCAGACTCTCCCCTACCATACATACATTTAAACGTTTCTTAAAAACACACTTTTTTTAAAGGAGACTTATTCAACACTATCCTGACTTCTTTTACTTTCATCATAGAACCGGATACTCAGTCCTGATGTTGATAGCCAAACCCTTGTTAAGAAACGCATAAACTCTTCCTTGTGTGTCTACCTCCACCTTCTTGATTGTAAGCTCCTTGTGGGGCAGGGACCTTATTCCCCATTGTCTCACTTTTTCTTGACATATATGTCCTCTTCTCTCGTACACTGTTATTGTCCTCCCTCCCACATTATACTGCTCTGCAGAAAATGTTGGTGTCATACAAATAAACGATGACAATAATAGTAATAATAATAATACGAAGAAGAAGACAAAGAAGTTGAAGAAGACGAGGATGAAGAAGAAGACGAATAAATAATCACAAGGTTATGTGCTGCGCTAATGTACAATATCACAGCAATATGTGGACTTAGTTACGTTTAATAAAGAACAGTAGAGTGACAACGAAAGTGATGATTTTCTTTTTTTACCTCCACCTCTGAATTATCTGGTGGTCTTATCCAGTGTTTGACGCAGACAAAAAAGGTAATGTTTGTATTTCTGAGCTGTACCTTAACATAAAGCTGAATTTAATGGCATGAAACACTTAAAATAAATTACAAAAAAATATACTATAAGTGAGACTTACTTATAAATCAAATCGAGGATTTCGCAATGGTTTTGGGATAAATGCTCCTGTAAAAGAAACAAAACATGATTGTTATACAGTACCTAAATATCCAGAAATCAGGAAAACATATAAATACTTCCTAATTGACCTCAGCCATCAATGTGTGAGATGTATTCATAAATGTTAAACCAAGTTTACTGATTCATGACTCTGTTGAAATCTGTATTACTGCTAAAGTACTACACCTATTCATAAAAGTTGAAGCCAAGCTTACACTGACATTGATCCGAGTAATGAAATAAGTAGCACACGTAAGGCAAACAGGAATTGTGGTGCTTTAAAAATCAGCTGTATGTCCCAGGTAGGTGAGAAACTGACCTGAACGGAAGCTGTTAGAAAAGATGAACGAAGAAGTTCAAAGATACCCCTAAAGATGCACTCTAAACCAAGCGTATATGTTCCTTAGGCTATAAGGTAAAATCCCCTATACCAGAAACTAAAAAGGAAAGGCGGCGCAAAAAACAAAAAAGTTTTATTACATATTTTCTAATAATAGTTACACTCAAATGGATAAAATATAGGTATGAACTAAACCCCTAGGAGGAGCAATTGGAGTAAGGATTGGGTATAGTGTAGACCTTATTGATATCTACAGTGACTATTGTCTGAGATTAACCCCTTCCACTCCTGCGATAAATTCGGACATATGACGCTCATGAGCTAAACACATTTCTTATGCATAATTGGTAACCAGAGTCAAAACACCAGGGTAGTGATAGTGTCACATATAGGAGTGTATACTCGTTGGTCAATGCTGTCTGTATACCTGTAGTCGCTCTGTTAGCTTATGTGCTAGGTGTCACATTAATAAGCCTGTAACTGAGTGTTAATTAGTTAGGCTTTAAACAGTTTATGCACGTTTATGTAATCGGCCACATTCAAGGAAAGGACACCAAATCTCTAGGCAGGAGACAATGTTAGTTGTATCTGAATACTTGTAAGTTCTGCTCTGTATATATGCTATATACCAGGGTCAATACTAGTAACTGATTGCCAAAACGTTATATAGTAACAGTTGATATACTCATAACCCGTCCCTCATATGCATGTGGATATCACAGCTTCCCAGAGAACGGGTCGTATGCCTCTCTTTAACTGCTATAGGGCTCTCCGTAGCCCGCTCTCTCTCTCTCCCTTTACCCCTCTCTTCCCAGAGTGTCGGAAGCCTTAGCCTTCTGTTTACATATAGCGCTGCTGGCAATTACACCACGGCCGCCTGACAAGTGCACAGCTGTGCATATTGTGTGCATATGAAGTCAGGCATTACTCTGGGAAGCTGTGAATATCTAACCCCTATCAGAGACAGCCTTATCTATTTAGCCTACAAGCCAGATATCCACATGCATATGAGGGAAGGGTTATGAGTATATCAACTGTTACTATATAACGTTTTGGCAATCAGTTACTAGCATTGACCCTGGTATATAGCATATAAACAGAGCAGAACTTACAAGTATTCAGATACAACTAACATTGTCTCCTGCCTAGAGATTTGGTGTCCTTTCCTTGAATGTGGCCGATTACATAAACGTGCATAAACTGTTTAAAGCCTAACTAATTAACACTCAGTTACAGGCTTATTAATGTGACACCTAGCACATAAGCTAACAGAGCGACTACAGGTATACAGACAGCATTGACCAACGAGTATACACTCCTATATGTGACACTATCACTACCCTGGTGTTTTGACTCTGGTTACCAATTATGCATAAGAAATGTGTTTAGCTCATGAGCATCATATGTCCGAATTTATCGCAGGAGTGGAAGGGGTTAATCTCAGACAATAGTCACTGTAGATATCAATAAGGTCTACACTATACCCAATCCTTACTCCAATTGCTCCTCCTAGGGGTTTAGTTCATACCTATATTTTATCCATTTGAGTGTAACTATTATTAGAAAATATGTAATAAAACTTTTTTGTTTTTTGCGCCGCCTTTCCTTTTTAGTTTCTGGTATAGGGGATTTTACCTTACAGCCTAAGGAACATATACGCTTGGTTTAGAGTGCATCTTTAGGGGTATCTTTGAACTTCTTCGTTCATCTTTTCTAACATATGCATTAACCCCCATTGCACCTACCTTTTTAAGGACCTCTTGGTTTAATAGGTGAACAGTTCTCTACTAACCTTTTGTGCACTGAACGGAAGCTGGACATAATCAGAACAAGCAAAGTACCACCCTGCTATCTGCCTCTGGCAATGCCAAATATAGCTACTTGCAGGCTACGCTGCCATGCTACTTCCTACTTATGTCCACATATGTGTTAATAAAGCACCGTTTATTCCTCAAAACAAAGTTAAAATCAATACAGTATTTACATTTTAAATTGCTGACATCCAAAATTAGTGAGAGGTAAAACTTTAAACTGTAGTGACATCCTTTTGAACCATTTGAGGAACACAAAAAGAGACACCCTGTGAATGTATACAACAAAAGACAAAAATACCCAATGCCACATCCAATGTGACAAAATACATAGTTAAATACTTCAATGTTAGTATTCTCATGAGTAAGGGTCATTTAGTTAAACCCTTTGTCCAAAGCGTTAATAGCCTACAGCCACGTCCCGGGATGACCAGTATGCAGGTCCTAACACTACCTGTGAATATTCTAATTTACCTCTGCAGTGGAGGGGAAATGGTTACAGTGGACCTGTCCTGCACAGGTATATGGAAAAATCTGCTACTTAAAAAGTACTGTAGGACGGGGTGAGCTTAAACCCTGGGAGGAGGGCCACCAACCTCTAACCAACTGATACCAGTTGAAAATTAAAATGAATGAACACACAATTCCAGCAAGATCTAATCCAGAACCCACCATATCATATATATATATATATATATATATATATATATATATATATACAGCTCCACCCCGTTATAACGCGATCCGTTACAGCGCGAATCCGCTTATAACGCGATGCAAGCATAGCTCCCAATTTTCGTACTTATGAATACTTTACAACACGATTATTGGTATCTTAAATACTTTATTGTACAATGCATACAATTGTACATTATTTCTAACGCGATCCGCTTATAAGGCGATGTGATTCTTTGGACCCCAAACACAGCGTTATAAGGGGGTTGAGCTGTATATATATATGTGTCATGTGAAAAAGAAAGTACACCCTCTTTGAATTCCATGGTTTTACATATCAGGACATAATAACAATCATCGGTTCCTTAGCAGGTCTACAAATTAGGTAAATACAACCTCAGATGAACAACAACACATGACATATTACATCGTGTCATGATTTATTTAACAAAAATAAAGCCAAAGTGGAAAGCTATGTGTGAAAAACTAAGTACACCCTTACTGCTTCCATAGGAATTAAGATGCTAAGTAGCTGACAGGTGCTGCTAATCAAATGCCCTTGATTAATTGATCATCAGCAAGTGTGACCACTTCTATAAAAGGCGAAGTTTTAGCAGTTTGCTGGTCTGGAGCATTCAGGTGTGTGTTAACACAATGCCAAGGAGGAAAGACATCAGCAATGATCTTAGAGAAGCAATCGTTGCTGCCCATCAATCTGGGGAGGGTTAAAACGCAATTTTCAAACAATTTAAAGTCCATCATTCTACAGTGAGAAAGATTAATCAAAAGTGGAAAACATTCAAGACAATTGCCAATCTTCCCAGGAGTGGACATCCCAGCAAATTCACCCCAAGGTCAGACCGTGCAATGCTCAGAGAAATTGCAAAATACCCAAGAGTTACATGGCAGACTCTACAGTCAAACACCCCCTTTGGCCAAAGCGTTATACGCCTGTAGCCACGTCCTGGGATGACCAGTATGCAGGTCCTAACACTACCTGTGAAAATTTTCATTAACCTCTGCAGTGGATGGAGAATGGTCTCAGTGGTCATGCTGTGAAGTGGTTCTGGGGTTAGAGCTTGCTAGGATTGTGTGTTCACCCTGTGAAAGTATTAACAAATATTAGAGAAGGGAACATTTGTGGAATACTGATCATAATAGTGTTTCACTTAAATTAATTCAGCCGCGGGTATTACGCATCAAAACTACTAAGCATTATTAACGCATCTTTAAGCCTAGACTAGTGAATACCAAATGCAGCACAGGTGAGCCTTTCAGGATCCTCTGGAGCAACAAAGATGAAAAAATATACCAACCCCAAACCATTCCCTCCCCCCCAAACAACAAAAAATACACCAGAGCAGATTGAATGCAGAAATCCCCCCAAAAAGCAAAAATTAAGTAATAACATTAACCATATAGTGCACTAATTTATTTAAAAGACGTTTGTTTTGTTTTGCTACGTTTTTACCAGTTTATAATTTCACTGGCGGCCTCTATTATTTTGATGTGATTGAAAGGTAGCAGTCATTTTAATTTTCCAGGGAAGTACATTTTGTTACTCAAAAAGAATAAACTGGACAGATGAATGTCAAGAAATGAGAAAAGGATTTCCATGCACAGATGTAGCAGACGCTATAACTGTGTTACTTAATGCGAGTTTTAATGCTATTGAAAAGAATAGTATCTCCTTAATGTTCACATGCGTTAACGTGTTGTTTTGTGTTATTCCACATACTGTAGGAGTCCTCCGTGTCATGAGACAGCTTACATAATGTTTCATTTTTGAATGAATGAACTACAAATGATGATAAATATATCCATTTCTAGCTTAGGACAAAACTCCGTTAGCGAGCGAAAGGCTAGGCGTAATGACGCGGTGAAATCACCCGGGAGGTACAGTTGTAGTTTGTGAGATGAAGATGGAGGGCTAGAATTGCCGCATGGCAACGGTTAGTACAGTTACTTATCCTAAGCTAGAAATGGATATATTTATCATTAATAAGACACCCCTTTGATTGCTATTGGGTTTTATATTAAAATGATAATTAACTGTGTATCTGTGTGCCTATTCTTTGTATTTACATTATTTATTTATTACATTGGGGAATCAGCCTGAGGGCCAATACTTATACTGAATTGCCTGATCACATTCGTTATTGAGTGCTGCTTCACAGAGACTACTATACTCAGATGACTAAACTGGCTAACCATCTCATTTTGGAGAGATTTTCAACCATTATACTTGTAGCCATGTGTAAAATTGGTGTACATATCTCTTTCTCATGCTGGCAGTAAACCTGGTAAGTATGCAGGATTGCCAGTAGTCATCATGGAGGTTTGCCCTCAACCCCGAGTGATGTGTAAGATAGTAGCAAAGGAAGTGACAGCCTGTCTGTGTCCCCTGTTAGTGACACAGAGAAGAGGTGGGTCTTTCTGGAAGCTCATATATTGCACAGCACTTCCTAAAGTCAGTTCAGTTCAGTTGGTGTTTTGACTCTGTTCAGGAGAGTCATGTGGAGGTCTGCAACAGTGTTGCAGTGTCTGATGCAAGAGCTGGGGGCTGTGCAGCTCTGAGCAGAGAGACAGAGAAGCTGGTGAATCTCCCTATGGGGAGAGGTGGAGAGCAACTCTATTAGAGGAGAAGGAACCTTCCTAATGGAGTGCAGCAAAGGAATGAGCGGCTAGACTGCTAGCTGTGAGGGGCAGCTAGCCCATACCACCAAGCAACAATAAAGATGCCCTGTTCAAAGACAACCCCACTGTGTGAGTGTGAAGTTACTCTCCAGCGGAAGGCACCACCAAGAAGGAGTTCCTCATCAGAACCATATCCTTGCGGACGCAGAGATCCTGATGAGGTGGAGGCGCTGCACTGGATATAGGTAGGACTCACGCACACTACCTCAGCTGCCTGTCTGGGTTGGCATTCCCCACACGACATCATGCGGGAGACTCATGAGTCCTGTTGCCAACAGGTGCACCACCAGACACAACCATGTAATGGGGACTGGTTAGACCACAGGGGCCAATGTGAGATTGGGTGGGTCAGGCCAGGTCAGAAAATCCGTTACATACTATTAAAGCAACAACACGTGAAATCTTATGTATTTCTTTTATAAATCTGTCCTGTAATATTAGATAATACTTACTGCATTTTAAAATGTTTAAAAGGAAGGAACTCTTACCCTAATGGATCTTATCCTTCTTCTCTCCTCAGGTAAAAACCATCTCTAAATCATCATTGAAGCCTTTGCTGTGTGTATATTATATAGTATATGCAAGTGATCCAATGCTAGGTAAAATCCATATTTGAATGCTGTTTTCTGTCTACCCCTAATCAAATTAAGTGTTGCCACCTAGGCAGGGAACACCCTGTGTAGAAAACCATTTGTTTGAATGTGCCTCAGATGTGCTAATTAAGCAGACAGAACCACACTGTCAGGTGACTTTTTAGGCCTATATAAACCCAGTCAGAACAGCTAGTCTGCTTGCAGCCCATATCCAAGTGGCCCATTATAAGTGGCATGACTATTGAACAACTGAAGTTTAAAAGGAAGTGAGGAATAAGTGAGGAAGAAGTGGACACCCCATCTGGCCCTGATTCCTGCATTTGAACTACGCTGCAAAGGAGGATATCATCTATACCAGACTGCATCATTACTGCTGTGATGCTGCCTTTACCATTTATATTTGCAGTGACTTCACTTCTTCTCAAATGATGCACTTCTTTTTACCAGCCTCAGTATGTCTCTAACTCCATTCATATATCTCCATCTCTCCTTCCTTCACCACTTCTCTCTTCACATGAACTCCTTTCTTACCTGCGTCCTCTGACACCACACAGCTATATCCCCTGCACTAAAAAACACTCTTACAAATCATCCTCACACATCCTCTTTCTATCCATGCTTCTCCTACTTGCTTCTGGGGATATCTCTCCCAATCCTGGTCCCTGTCTTATTCCTACATGCGCTCGTCCTCGCCTGCCAACTGTAACCTCTACTCCTTCTGGTGTCAACCCCTCCAACCTCATACCCATCCCCTGCCACCCTCCTCTCTCCCTTTCTCCTGTGCCCTTTGGAATGCTCGCTCCCTCTCTAACAAGTTCCTCTCTGTGCATGACTTCTTTCTCTCTCACTCCCTGCTTCTCTTTGCTATAACTGAGACCTGGCTCACTCAGTCTGACTCTGCTCTTGAAGCTGCCCTCTCCTACGGTGGCCTTTCCTTCTCCCACACTCCGCGCACTGATGGCAGGGGTGGAGGCGTGGGGCTCCTGCTCTCCTCTCTCTGTCGTTGCCGAACCCTTCCTATTCCTCCCTCTCTTGCTTTTCCCTCCTTTGAGGCTCACACTGTCCAGATTTTCTCTCCTCTCCCTGTTCATGTGGCGGTCATCTATCGCCCACCTACCTCTACTCATCCCCCTTCTGCCTTTCTCTCTCACTTGGAATCCTGGCTCTCTTTCTTCCTCTCCTCAGACTCCCCTGTTCTTCTCCTTGGGGACTTCAATTGCCACATTGATGACCCCTCTCTCCCTTGGGCTTCCCGCTTTCTTTCTCTAACCTCTTCTTTTAGCCTTCAACAGTGGACTGCAGCCAGCACCCACAAGTATGGCCACTACTTAGACCTGGTTTTCACTAAGAACTTCTCTCTCTCCGATTTCTCCATTACCCCTTTTCCTCTCTCTGACCATCATCTCATCTCATTCTCTCTATCTCGCTTCTCCCCTTCTCCACCTCCATCTACACCCCGGTTCTGCAGAAACCTGCGCTCTATTCACTTACCTGACTTTGAGTCCACTTTACGCTCCTCCCTCTCCTCTCTCAGCTCTGATACAGACCCCGACAACCTGGTCAGGAACTACAACTCTGTCTTGTCCTCCTCTCTTGATCTACATGCCCCACTTTCTCTCTGCCACACTCGCCCTTCTAACCCTAGACCCTGGCTAAATTCCCACACACGCATGCTGCGTTCCTCCACTCGTTCCTCTGAACGCCTCTGGAGGAAGTCTCACACTCTCGCAGACTTCCTTCACTACAAATTTATGCTATCCTGTTTCAACTCTGCCCTCTCGCAAGCTAAACAAGCCTACTTTTCTGCACTAATCAACATGCACAAGTCTAACCCACGCCGACTGTTCTCTGTCTTTGATACTCTACTCAAACCACCCTCAGCTGCCTCTCCTTCCTCCATCTCCGCTCAGGACTTTGCTGACTATTTTAAGGAAAAGGTGGACTCCATACGTCAGAACATCCCCTCTGTTTCTTCTTCCCATCCTACACCTCTTCCTAACTCTCCTCCTGCCTTCCTTGACTCTTTTTCCACTGTCTCAGAGGAGGATGTGTCGCTGTTGATCGCCACTTCTCCCTCTACCACTTGCCCTCTTGACCCCATTCCCTCCCATCTCCTAAAACCTTTGCTCCTACTATAATCCCTACGCTCACACACATTTTTAACTCCTCCCTCTGCTCTAGAACCTTTCCATCCTCCTTCAAACATGCAACAGTCATACCATTACTCAAAAACAGCAAGCGTGACCCTACCTGTCTTTCTAACTATCGACCTGTCTCCCTCCTGCCTTTTGCCTCTAAACTCCTTGAACGTCTTGTATTCTCTCGCTTGCTCCTTTTCTCAACACCTATTCTCTCCTAGACCCTCTACAATCTGGCTTCCGCACTGCTCACTCCACGGAAACAGCCCTCACTAAAATAACTGACGACCTCCATGCTGCCAAAGACAGAGGTCATTACACTCTGCTCATATTACTCGACCTCTCTGCAGCATTTGACACCGTGGACCACGCTCTTCTCCTTCACATTCTCCATACTCTTGGTATTCGGAACAAAGCTCTATCCTGGATATCATCCTACCTCTCCCATCGTACTTTCAGTGTCTCTTCTGCTAACACCTCCTCCTCCTCCTCTATTGATCTCTCTGTGGGGGTACCCCAGGGCTCTGTCCTGGGACCTCTTCTCTCTGTACACACTCTCTCTAGGTGACCTAATAACATCTTTTGGGTTTAAATATCACCTCTATGCTGACGACACACAAATATACTTTTCAACACCTGACCTTACACCTGCTATACAGACCAAAGTTTCTGAATGTCTCTCTGCTATATCATCCTGGATGGCCCTCCGTCGCCTTAAACTCAACATGGCTAAAACAGAGCTCCTCATACTTCCTCCCAAACCTGGCCCTACTACCTCCTTCCACATTACTGTTGGAACTACTATCATTCACCCAGTAGCCCAAGCACGCTGCCTAGGGGTCACACTCGACTCCTCTCTCACATTCGCCCCTCACATTCAAAACATTTCTAAAACTTGTCGCTTTTTCCTCCGCAATATAACAAAGATACGCCCTTTCCTCTGTTGCTCGACTGCTAAAACTCTGACTCAGGCCCTCATTCTCTCCCGTCTTGATTACTGTAACCTCCTGCTGTCCGGCCTTCCTGCCTCTCACCTGTCTCCCCTACAATCTATCCTAAATGCTGCTGCCAGAATCACTCTACTCTTTCCTAGATCTGTCTCAGCATCTCCCCTCCTGAAATCCCTCTCCTGGCTTCCAATCAAATCTCGCATCTCACACTCCATTCTTCTCCTCACTTTTAAAGCTTTACACTCTTCTGCCCCTCCTTACATCTCAGCCCTAATTTCTCGCTATACACCATCCCGACTCTTGCGTTCTGCTCAAGGATGTCTTCTTTCTACCCCCTTTTTATCTAAAGCCCTCTCCCGCCTTAAACCTTTTTCACTGACTGCCCCACACCTCTGGAATGCCCTTCCCCTCAGTACCCGACTAGCACCCTCTCTATCCACCTTCAAGACCCACCTTAAGACACACTTGCTTAAAGAAGCATACGAATAGCACTGTGAACATTCTGAACACATGATACATAAAGCTTGGCCCCCTGCAGACGCACTTACCAGAACTCCCTCCTACTGTCTCTGTACGTTCTCCCTACCTACCAATTAGATTGTAAGCTCCTCGGGGCAGGGACTCCTCTTCCTTAATGTTATGTTTGTCTAAAGCACTTATTCCCATGATCTGTTATTTATATTATCTGTTATTTATTCGATTACCACATGTATTACTACTGTGAAGTGCTATGTACATTAATGGCGCTCTATAAATAAAGACATACAATACATACAATACAATACAATTCGACTCTTAAAGTCATTTTCAATGCATTTTAAAGCATCCTTTAATTTCTATATCAGGTTTTAACTCACCTCCCAAGCAGTGCAAGATATTTACAACCCTTTCCTGTTTGTGTTAATTCATTGTCACGTTTCCCCTCCACCATCGACCTCTTACAGTGAATGTTGTGCTATTTAGAAAGGGTCTCTCTGTACATTCAAATACTGTTCTACATCAGACCTGCAAAGCTAGATCGTAATTAATGGGAAGTGTTTAGGAAGAAATATTCAATACAAATACTACTGTACCTGTAAGGAGCTTACATTGAAGCTGCTGCATAGCTCAAACTGAAAGAAAGCTTATATTTCTGCTCTGCTTCCTCTTCCTGCACAGCTCAAGTTACAAGTGTCTTGTGTTGAAATCGAAAGCCTAGCTGCTACCCAGGGATAAAGTACTCATTCCTGCTGGGTAATAAATACAGTGAGCAGACAAGTTGACAACTCTCAGGCAGCCCAGACAGAAAACCAATTAATTAACCCTCTGGGGGCATTCACATTCACTCAGTATTTAGAGAACAAAAGGTTTTTAGTGCAACTGCAGATCTAATGGTTATCAGTGTCATTTAAAAACAATAGTACTGTGCTAAAAATGAAATCGAACATAGGCACAAAGAATGTCCCCACAACTTTTAGACAGCCTCTTACATACATTTCAACTCACACTGATTTTGACTCAGTCGCATTGATTTCTAAGGGCTGTTCTATAAAGCATGCGGCCGCGTGTTCCTATGCGAACGCGCGTGTACGTGCCGTATGCTTTCCGTGTATATAGAGCTGGGAGCTGCAGGTAAGTGTATGTAACGGTGTTTCTGGACCCCTCCTGACCCACCCAATCTCAGATTGGCCCCTGTGGTCTAACCGGTCCCCATTACATGGATGTGTCATGTGGTGCACCTGTTGGCTACAGGACACCTGAGTCTCCCGCATGATGTTGGTATGGGGAATGTCAGCCAGACAGGTAGCTGAGGTAGTGTGCTAGAGTCCTGCCTACTGTTGGTGCAGCGCCTCCACCTCATCAGGATTCCTGCGTCCGCAGGGGAATGGTTCTGATGAGGACCTCCTCCGTGGTGCCTTCCTCTGCTGAGTAATTCCAGACTCACACATGAGGGTGTTGATGAATAGGGGCATCTTTATTGATGGTTCAGGCAACTGCACCTCGCAGCAGACAGCTCAGCCGCTCATTCTTTTACAGCACTCTCCTTCAGAAGAATCTGCCCTCCCAATGGAGTTGGATCCCTCTCCCCTCAGGGAGATCACCACCTGTGCCAGGTCCCTGGACGCAGTCTAGGCACTCTCTTTGTCCCTGTCAGCCTTACTGCTGCAGCCCTTGATTAAACTGCTTACTATAGAACACTCTCCAACCACACTTGAACTTGGAACTTGAACCACTAACTTTGGGCAGTTCTGTGCCTTATATAACTTAGGGGACAGCCACATCTCTGATGTCACTAACAATGGACTCAGAGCATGTTACCACTCCCCTTGAATACATATGACACCTCACCAAGGTGTGAGGGCAAACCTCCATGATTGATGCTGGCAATCCTGTATACTTACCAGGTTTTCTGCCTGCATGAGAAAGAACGGTATACCATTTTGAAACATGGCTACATTTATATGCGTGTATGTGCGTATATATGCATGTATGTGTGTGTATATGTTGTGTGAGTGCAAGTGTAAATGTAAGGGGAGTGTAATTAAGATATTTTTAAATTAAAAAAAAGTTTAATAATTTTTTTGTGTGTGCATTTATTTACCACCCCCCCTCCACACACACACACACACACATACACACACACACACACACACACATACATTTGAGCACGCAGGCAGCGGCGCGAAAATATGAATTTCTTCATCTTCGCCGTTGTCTGTCGGCTCCCCTCTCCCTGCCGTGCGTGCGCGCGGCACTTTTATAGAAAGGCTGTCTAACGTCAGCCAATTTAAAATCCGCGCGCGTGGCGTAGCACGCGCCTGGCACTATAGAACGTGCCTAAGAAGATTCTGATAACCAGGATTGACATCTTCTATTGAAGGACAACCCGCAGAAAATATATAAAAAAAAGAAATTCCCTTACTTGGTGCGGCGGCGCCTCCCGGCATACTGCTGCAACTCCTCCAACTGCAGTGAACATGGCTGCGCGGCGTTACGTAGTGCCCCGTTGTCATGGCAACATGGCGTCATTTGATGCCACGCAGCCATATTCACTGCAGTTAGAGGGGGAATTGCAGGAGAATGCCGGAGATGCTGCTGCCACCCGGAGATTGACAGGCTAAAGCCGTAGCCTTGAGGTAAGTGCCCGAAACCCGGAGTCTCTGGGTCAAACCCGGAGAGGTGGCAACCCCGCTGATAACAATCAGAACTTTTCCATTAACCGTTTCGCTGTCCCAAGATCACTACACCATGGGGACTGGCTCCCCGGAGGCCCCAAGACGTCATGTCCAACAGAGGGTTTTTTGCCACTTAGATTGCATCTTGCATTCCCTGTGAGGAAACAGAGGAGGATCTCATCTTCAGTTTCCTGCAAAATTTCCCCCACATGACCACACTGTGCCGGATGGGACTGGCACCCAGGTGCTGCAACCCATCAAAGGGTTAAAATGCCTTTTTTATGCCTACATCACATTAATATGGTGTATCTCTGTATCCTAAGATTCAAATCTCCATCGGATGAAGGGAAAGAGCAGCTCTCCACAGGACATGTACAAAACCAGAAATTTATTAAAGTGGAATCAACATTTCGGTCCTCAACTTGGACCTTTGTCAAGATGCTAATGTGCAACATCAACATCACTTTTATACATAGTAGAAGAACGTCCTCTCAATGAAGAGAGTAGTCAGCGGGCACTGCTTAGAAAAACCTATGAAGGCTGGACTGTGCAAAAAAATATGCCTTTATTGATTCATGGCAAATACAAATTTAAAAAGGGAGGAGTCCCCCCTCAGCGCTCTAACGCATTTCGCACGTGGGGCTTTGTCAAAGAGTGCTGTTACTCGTTATACACTACTCTGATATAGGAATCTAAACCGGATGTGACGTCACGCTAACCGCTCCGTCGTCCCGCCCCCCATTACCGAGTGGGGCGTGTACTACTATGCAGGAAAGCCGGCATCACACCCGGTTAGATCCAATACATACACACTATATACATTAATTACAGAAGAGAAACCTCACATAAACGAAAGAAAATGTGATGAAATGTACATACACATGTGTATATGGACAAACACAACACAAGAACTAAGTAACAAGTGTTTCTCTAACATCAACTAATTCATGATTAAATCATGACAGAAAAAGTGTGTGAGTTTAAAACTAAGAGTGAAATAATAATAATGATAATATGTAATGTTAAAAACAAGTAAATGCTGAAGGGTCAAAATAGTTTTACAAAAAACATATCTATATATAAAAAAATGTATAAAAAATAAAAATAAGAAAAATGAAAAAATGAAAAAAATTAAAAAATAAGAAAAATGAAAATATATAGCAAAACAAAAGTGTGTACATATATATGAAACACATATATTTTCAAGGGTATATATACACACATACACATAAAATGTGGACTAAACAAATATTATCAATATAATACAATAAAAAATATATAATAACATAATAATAATAATAATCTCTTTCTCTCTCTATATATATATATATATACAGTAGAAAAGAGAGAGGAGAGAGCGCACGCCCCATAGTATAAAACCGTATATTTAATGATGCGCATGAACAGGCCGGTTCGAGCGTCCAACACTACAGAGGCCATCCAGCAAGGAGACATTCTCTGGGATTTCTGGAACGTTTTGCTGATTTATATCCACACACCCTGGACATCTTGACGGATCACGGTTCCTTCATCTCTGAGAGACTGATGGACTTTTGAATCAAGCACAGATACCGGATGGTGGTGATATGATCACGAAATATACCGGATGGTGGTGATATGATCACGAAATGCTTTTAATTCTTGTACCCTTGTGAGTGTATTTCTTCCCCCTCCCTCCCCTTTCCCATCATTAAATATACGGTTTTATACTATGGGGCGTGCGCTCTCTCCTCTCTCTTTTCTGCAGATTTCATACGGATGTGGTTAATCCCCTTGAGAGCAGCCGGTGACCCCTTCTACCAGCATCACTAATATTGTTGGACATTTTCCCAAGGACTGGTTTTCACTTTATATCTCTTTTTGTATATCACTGTTTGATGTTATTAATAGGTTTTTATTCACATTAATAATTGATTTATTTACAGGCACTTATATATTTATATTATGTGGGTATATTTTTAGTATTAACTATATACATTCACCATATTCAATACCTTTTTAAGGCGCTGCTTTATTGTTTTTTCTTTTGTCTATATATATATATATATGTATATATATATTTGTATATACACACACACACAACATGGATCCAAATATTATTGCATTAATAATTCAAACATCAATGATTGTCATAAATAGTCTTTGAAGACATATATGGATGTATATGAACAATCGCTTATAGAATTTTAAATAGATAGTAATAAGCAAAATGAAACATCACCCAAACATTAAGAAGCAATAAAGGATAGGTATCAAAAGACGCATCAAAAAGAATCAAGGAGATTATCTAGAGTAAGAAGAAGAACATTTCAAAGAGCAATATAACCATAGAGAAGATATATTGATAATCAGTCAAAATGTTGAAAATAGATATCTCATCATGGTCACCTGTGGATGAGGAGAAAATACTATTGGAGAAAATGTTTTATCTCCCAATCGACATTCATGCCGTTGGGGCTCAGACTGTCCATTGAAAAAATCCAAAACATTTATTTTTGGTTAAGAATGTTTTGGCGATCACCTCGTCTAATTGGAGGTGGTACATATTCAGTTCCACTGAATGTGAGTAGATTTAATTTACCACTCAGACACTCAGTGAAATGTCTCGCCACTGGAAACCTTAGGTCTTTGTTTTTTATGGACCTAATGTGTTACATTATGCGTGTTTTCAATGGACGTATAGTCCTTCCAATGTAATTTTTTCCGCATCCACAGGTTAGCATATACACAACAAATTTTGTATTACATGTTATAAAACTTTTCAGCTTAATTTTATCCTTAGTTCTTTTAGTACGTATAGTTTTTATAGATTTTGCATATGTACATATTTTGCAGTGACCACACTTGTGGAAACCTAATGGTGCCACAAAACCTCTTGTTTTAGTTAAAGGTGAAACAAAAGGACTAGGTGACACAAAATTTGATATTGTCCTTGCTTTTTTAAAAACAAACCTAGGCAAAGTTTGAATTGATGGTTTTAACTTAGTATCAAGATGCAAGACATTCCAGTGTTTGGAAACAATGTTACGGATCACATTAGCTTTTCGACTGAATTGTGTAATGAAACACAATGGAACATTGTGTTCTTTTTTCTTCATTTTGGTGTTGCTCTGCATGTCCAAAAGATTATCACGTGGGGTGTGTACTGCTTGTTCAAATGCCCTCTGTATATCCACCTCCTTGTATCCCCTATGAATGAATCTTGAGGCTAATTCTTTAGATTGTAATAAGAAATTGTCCATGTTTGAACATATACCTTTTAGCCTCAGAAACCGTGCTTTCGGGATGCCTTTAAGTAAAGATTTTGGGTGTCCACTATTTGCTCTTAGAAATGCATTTCTAGAGTTAGGCTTCCTGAATAGATCAGATTGTATATGTAAATCCTGATCAATATACAATTTTAAATCAAGATATTCAATTGTATGTGAATTGAAAGAAAATGTAAACTGTAAATTTAATTGATTATTGTTAAGATGGTGCACATCGTGTGATCCATTAAAGCTCTCACTTTTTTATTGAATACCCTCTGTGGATCCTTATTTTTCGCTGTGATAGTGCTCCGTCTCTCCTCTTTCACCTGTTGTTCTACCACAGCAGACAGCACATCACAAGACCTTCAAAGGATTGAACAGGATTCCTAAAAGTGAGTTCCTTTCTCCTATTTTCTGGACTTATGAATGTATTTAAGTAGGGGGAGATTATTGATGTGCCAGCCTTGGCTTTGTGTGCTTTACCTGCAGGAGACACTAGGCACCACTTTCCCTGCTAATATATATATATATGTGTGGCTATTCTGAACACATCTTATACTATATTAGTGAAAGCACTGTATGCCTGTCTGCATGGCCTGTGTCCCTAGGGGAAATCTCATTGGTCCCTTGGCCCGCCCGCCCCCGCACACCTCTCATTGGCCTGAGGCGGAGTGACGGGCCAAAGGACAAGGACACACACACACACACACACTCTCTCTCTTCCCCCTCGGCCACACATACACTCTCTCTGTCCTCTCTCCCCCCCCATCACACTCACCTCCCTCCCCGGAGCTCCACTCACCTCCCTCCCCTGAGCTCCACTTACCTCCCTCCCGCTCCACTCACCTCCCTCCCGCTCCACTCCCGCTCCACTCCCGCTCCACTCACCTCCCTCCCGCTCCACTCCTGCTCCACTCACCTCCCTCCCCAGAGCTCCACTCACCTCCCTCCCCGGAGCTCCACTTACCTCCCTCCCGCTCCACTCACCTCCATCCCGCTCACCTCCCTCCTGCTCCACTCACCTCCCTCTCCACTCACCTCCCTCCCGCTCCACTCACCTCCCTCCCGCTCCACTCACCTCCCTCCCGCTCCACTCCCTCCTGCTCCACTCACCTCCTTCCCACTCCACTCCTGCTCCACTCCCGCTCCACTCACCTCCCTCCCTCGCGGGGGGACACGTGGCCACCTAAGATGGCGGTGCCCGGAACGACCCCCTTCCTCCCTCGCGGACTAACTAAGACCGCTCCACTCCCTCCTGCTCACCTCCCTCCCGCTCCACTCACCTCCTGCTCCACTCCCTCCCGCTCCACTCACCTCCCTCCCGCTCCACTCACCTCCTGCTCCACTCCCTCCCGCTCCACTCACCTCCCTCCCGCTCCACTCACCTCCCTCCCCGGAGCTCCACTTACCTCCCTCCCGCTCCACTCACCTCCCTCCCGCTTCACTCCCTCCTGCTCCACTCACCTCCCTCCCGCTCCACTCACCTCCCTCCCGCTCCACTCACCTCCCTCCCGCTCCACTCCCTCCTGCTCCACTCACCTCCCTCCCGCTCCACTCACCTCCCTCCCCGGAGCTCCACTTACCTCCCTCCCGCTCCACTCACCTCCCTCCTGCTCCACTCCCTCCCGCTCCACTCACCTCCCTCCCGCTCCACTCACCTCCCTCCCGCTCCACTCCCTCCCGCTCCACTCACCTCCCTCCCGCTCCACTCCCTCCCGCTCCACTCACCTCCCTCCCGCTCCACTCACCTCCCCTCCCTCCCGCTCCACTCACCTCCCGCTCCACTCCCTCCCGCTCCACTCCCTCCCGCTCCACTCACCTCCCTCCCGCTCCACTCCCACTCCACTCACCTCCCTCCCCGGCGGGGGGACACGTGCCACCTGAGATGGCGGCGCCCGGAACGACCCCCTTCCTCCCTCGCAGACTAAGACCACTCCACTCCCTCCCGCTCACCTCCCTCCCGCTCCACTCTCCTCCCTCCCGCTCCACTCACCTCCCTCCCGCTCCACTCACCTCCCTCCCCGGCTGGGGGACACGCAGCCACCTAAGATGGCGGTGCCCGGAAGGACCCCCTTCCTCCCTCGCTGACTAACTAAGATGGCGGCGCCCGGAAGGAGAGGTGACGTGTGTGTGTGTGTGTGTCACTGTGTGTGTGTGTCACTGTGTGTGTGTGTCACTGTGTGTGTGTCACTGTGTGTGTGTGTGTCTCACTGTGTGTGTGTGTGACACTGTGTGTGTGTCTCACTGTTTGTGGGACACTGTGTGTGTGTGTCACATGGGGGCGGGGCAGGAGCAGAGAGAGAGGGGGGAGCGGAGAAACATACAGGGGGAGTGGAGAGGAGAGACCCGAAAATTTTAAGCAACCCACCCCCCTCCTGTCCACTGTCCCCCCCCTCCTGTCCACTGTCCCCCCCCTCCTGTCCACTGTCCCCCCCCCCCACCTGTCCACTGCCCCCCCCCCCTCCTGTCCACTGTCCCCCCCCCCTCCTGTCCACTGCCCCCCCCCCTCTGTCCACTGCCCCCCCTCCTATCCACTGCCCCCCTCCTGTCCACTGCCCCCCAGTCCACAAACCCCCCCTCCTGTCCACTGTCCCCCCCCTCTGTCCACTGTCCCCCCCTGTCCACTGTCCCCCCCCTCCTGTAAACTCTCCCCCCGCTCCTGTCCACTCTCCCCCACCCTCCCGTCTGCTCTCCCCCACCCTCCCGTCCGCTCTCCCCCCACCCTCCCGTCCGCTCTCCCCCCACCCTCCCGTCCGCTCTCCCCCCACCCTCCCGTCCGCTCTCCCCCCACCCTCCCTTCCGCTCTCCCCCCACCCTCCCGACTGCTCTCCCCCCACCCTCCCGTCCGCTCTCCCCCCTCCCCATCTTTCCCTCCCCCCTCCTCCTAGCGGGAAATTTAACTCACGGGCAACGCCGGGTCTCTCAGCTAGTGATACATAAAGCTTGGCCCCCTGCAGATGCACTTACCAGAACTCCCTCCTACTGTCTCTGTACGTTCTCCCTACCTACCAATTAGTCTGTAAGCTCCTCGGAGCAGGGACTCCTCTTCCTTAATGTCTAAAGCACTTATTCCCATGATCTGTTATTTATATTATCTGTTATTTATTTGATTACCACATGTATTACTGCTGTGAAGCGCTATGTACATTAATGGCGCTATATAAATAAAGACATACAATACAATACAATACAATATATATATAAAAATAAGAATACCATAGGAGGTCCTCCTTTTTATTATTTCTCCTCATTAGAGATATGTTTGTTCGAGTACTGGAACAACACCTCTCTATGTGTAAGTTTTGCCATTTGCAATTGTTTTGTTTGCAGGAGTTCGGGGGCCAAAGATACTGGTAGTCCCCTAATTCTCCCCGGCGTACAAATATGAGTCGCCCCAAGTGGTCCTATGTATTAAAGTATGTTTTATTTCATTTGTACTTCTACTTTAAATGTCTATTAAGTTAGCCCGGGCATCCATATAGGTGCTGGGAAGTATGGATAGACATTGGAGTTCCAAGAGGAGACGGGATGTTGAGAGGTGTTGGGTGCTAAGTGGCCGGGGCAGGGCGGAGTACTGGGTCCGAAGAACAGAGACCCCCTGTGTGGAGTCTGCGAGACTCAGAGAAGCTTGCCCAGTAGGTGGCAATGTGTTGACTGGGGAAGCGGGGGAGTGCCGGCGTGATTCCCATTGGACAAATCGTATGTCCCGCACACCGGGCATCCCGAGCTGATTTGGCATGCCCCCTCCTATTACGTCAGCCAAAGGATGAGCCCTATTGGCTGGCGGCAGGGAATTCCCACGCTCTGATTGGTCACACTCCTACCTCTATGCTAAGGATAGCTCAGCAGAGTGTATGTAAGGAGATGCCCCAGTCAGAGAACCAGACGATCTGGTGGCTTGTGTCAATGAAGCTAGGGCGGGCGTTTCAAAGTTGTTCTGTTATGAATAGCAGAGCAACTGGCTTCGTTTTGAGCTTCGTTTGGTAAGCTGGAGGAGCGGCCTGTGGCAGGTGAGAGCCGGAGAGAGCGTGCTCTTGGGGAGGGGGGTAGTGGGAGATGTCTGTGGGAGGGAGCGCCGAGGAAGGAGAGCACCGGGGGTCGAGGGAGAGCGCCGGGGGAGGGAGAGCGCCGGGGGAGAAGGTGAACGCCGGGGGAGAGGGTGAGCGCCGAGGGAGAGCGCCGGGGGAGAGGGTGAGCACCGAGGGAGAGCGCCAGGGGAGGGTGAGCGCCGGTGGAGAGGGTGAGCGGGCTCAGTCGTGGAGTGTGTGAGGTTGCGGGTATGTGGTGTGGTGAGCAGCGGCCAATGAGAGCCTTGGGGGGGCGGGACACAGGGGGGGGGGGGGGCAGACACACCGTCCCTCGCGCTCCCTGGCATGCATGGTGCACGCGCATCAGACCCTTACAGAGGGCGCGCGCACACGCTCCAGATATCTGCCTTCCCAGAACCCTGTCTCCGCCCCCCATGGCTTACAAGCCATATCTCTGAGTGGTTTCCCTGTCTCCTCCCCTGCTCTTTCTAACCTATCCCTGCAGCCTCTCACTCAACCCTCTGCTCCTTCTCTCTCCCCCATTGGTCCTCCTTTCTCTATAACCCCTATGTGTCCTCTAGCTCATTGCTCTGCATAGCTTTCCTGTGACCCGTGCGTGTGCAGTGTCTATGCCTAGCTCCCTTGTTTGTTTCAGCGCTGGTTCCTGTCCCTGCTACTGTTTGGATTCCCCTGGCTTGAACTCTGCTCTGGATTTGACTACTCTGCTTTCTCCTGCCCTTGAACCTTGGCTTACGAACTTCACCACGCTGCTTTCTCCAACCCTTGAACCTTGGCTTACGGACATCACCACGCTGCTCTCTCCTATCCTTGAACTCTGGCACACGGACATTACTACCCGAACTCTGGTAGCCCGGACTTTGCAAGTATACGTAAACCCTTTCTTACCAGGCCCAGCAACGCATTACCACACTCCGGGCACGCCCTCACTGCTGTGGGTGCATGTTATAACCTTGCCCACCTCAGTACTGGGGACTGGCCAGGTCTGCGGGCATACAGGCATTACATTTGGCCAAAATATCTAACTAAAAAACATATTTTATTATTATTAGTACTAGCTGAGAGACCCAGCGTTGCCCGTGAGTTAAATTTCCCTCTAGGAGGGGGGGGGGGGGGGGACAGTGGACAGGAGGGGGACACACAGTGGACAGGAGGGGGGGACAGTGGACAGGAGGGGGGGCAGTGGACAGGAGGTATGGGGGGGACAGTGGACAGGAGGGGGGGACAGTGGACAGGAGGGGGTGGGGGGACAGTGGACAGGAGGGGGTGGGGGGACAGTGGACAGGAGGGGGGGACAGTGGACAGGAGGGGGGGACAGTGGACAGGAGGGGGTGGGGGGGACAGTGGACAGGAGGGGGTGGGGGGGACAGTGGACAGGAGGGAGGGTTGCTTAAAATTTCCGGGTGCCTCCTCTCCACTCCCCCTGTATGTTTCTCCGCTCCCCCCTCTCTCCGCTTCTCCCCCCCCCCCATGCAGTGTCTGACACACAGTGTCCCACACACATACACACAGTGTCACACACACACACAGTGACACACACACAGTGACACACACAGGTATGTCACCTCTCCTTCCGGGCGCCACCATCTTACGCACTCGGCGCCGCGAGGGAAGTAGGGGGTCCTTCCGGGCGCCGCCATCTTATGCACTCGCGCCGCGAGGTAGCTGCAGGCTGCCTGCCCACTGCCTGTCCCCCCGCCAGGGAGGGAGGGAAGTGAGCGCCGGGAGGGAGGTGAGTGAGCACCGGGGAGGGAGGTGAGTGAGCGCCGGGGAGGGAGGTGAGTGAGCGCCGGGGAGGGAGGTGAGTGCCGGGGAGGGAGGTGACTGAGCGCCGGGGAGGGAGGTGACTGAGCGCCGGGGAGGGAGGTGACTGAGCGCCGGGGACAGCGGCGGGTCTTTGGGCGGGAAAACACGCACCTGACAGGAGCCGGGCGGGAACAGACCGCCTCAGTATTGCCAACGCCGCCATCTTGTCTGACCTTACTTATATATACAGTATCCTGTTGTAAATCATGTGAATAAATAGCCTGAGGAAAGAGAGAGCGACATCTGGTGGGACCAGCTGCAGGAGGAAGGGGGTCCTTCCGGAGGCTGCCTGCCCACTGCATGTCCCCCCGCCAGGGAGGGAGGGAAATGAGTGAGCGCCGGGGAGGGAGGTGAGTGTGATGGGGGCTGGGGAGAGAGAGAGAGTGTGTGGCCGAGGGGGAAGAGAGTGGCAGTTGGGTGACGTCAGAGCCACCAATCTGATTGGCCAGAGGCTGAGGACCAATCAGATTCACCGCAGCTAGCACCAACCTTTCGATTTTATATATTAAGATTAGCATTATTATTAGAACTGAAGCATTATTTATTGTAATTATTACCATGTCTTTTGTCATTTGGATGTAGCACTGGGCACCCCCTGTTGTTTGTTATATAGATAGAATTGTTATATACACCCCCATTACAGCTCTCGGTGTCATACAACTTGCATGAGTCTCACATATTAGGACTAAATCTCAAGGTCTCATGCAGCGTGCGTTAAAACTCACAGTGCCAGGAGAACCTGAGACAAAGTCCTAACCTGCTTGTCATTACTTCTCCTTTTGTCAGTAGCCCAGCACACTCCCCTCCATCCTCGGCAGGCAGGGATTCCCTGCTACTATCTCGTGCAAATCTCACTTATCTGTGAGGCCCAGTCTCATGCTATAGAGTGGTAAACCTTGACCGCTCTGCAATCATGATAATAATCTGGCCCTTAAGATCTAGAGCATAAAGGACACCTGCAAGCTCCTACTGAACCCCCAAAATAACCACAACATATATATATACATATATATATATATAAATATATATATATATGTTGTGGTTATTTGGGGGGTAACTTGCAGGTGTCCTGTATGTTTTACAATTCCTGATCAACTGGTTTTAGCTGATTGGAGGGTGGCTCTTCCCATCTTGTTGAAGCTCACTCCCTACCACATTTAAATTATTAAAAGCTCATTCCATGGCATCTCCCACTCTCAGGGGAACTTGCTTGCTTGCAGTATGATTGTGACAAATCTAATACAGAGTGCTTTTCCTGGTAATGTACAGGTGAATAAAAGCTTCAATCAGACTTAGAACTATGCAACTAATTTTGACAGATTTATTATAAATCATTCTTCCAGGTTATTAAGAATTTATATTAGTGTTAGGGACCCTTGAGATGTGGTCTGCCGTGTAGTGGCTCAGGGGCTTACAACACTTTGGCCAAAATGTTAAACTAAAAGACCATTTTATTTAATAGATATCTATACATATATATTTAGGCACTGTACCGTGTATACGTTTCACTGGCTGTGCACTGAGCTCTGTCTGTGTTTCATGTTCTGCCTTAAGATCTAGAAAATGATTATATTTGTATGTATTTATACATTTGGGGATAAAACATTTATAAGTAGGTTTGTACGAATTATTTTTAATTATTTAACTGCTATTCAAATATTTATGTTGCTGTTTATTGATGTGGGCAAAATATTTGTATTCCTTTTACCCAATCACTTTTTCCTTTGTACACTTTCCAGTGTACCTACCCTATTGTGTTCATGAGCAGATATTTTGTTTTTCTAGTGAATATAGTGTTAAATTATTGTTTCATATGCATACTACAACATTGTACAACATGTGCAAATTGCATTTACCTTTTATATAGTAGTAATTAACATACATTTGCTTAAAAACCTTTGTGATTAAGTATTTTTGCATTCCATTTGTACTTTCAAAATTACTATTTACCTGCTTTATTTTAAAAGCAAATGCCCTTGTCTTATGGCTTGGTTCAATTCTTTCTGATTTGGCAAATTTTGCCTATGATATTGAGGACTCCCTGTTGTGTAGATTGTCAGATGACTACATTGGCACCTACATAATAGTGAGTGCTGGACTTCAGCTACTTTCATATTAGAGCAATACCAAACGGCCTGTGAAAGCAGATAATGTCTGACAAACATACATAATGGCCTGCAAAGACAATTGTACTTATGAAAGGCAACATATACCAAAAATGTTTGTGTAATTTGAAGTTACTCTTTATTAGTCATTCCCTTGAAGAAATATTAGGAATATTGGCATTCCTTGACCAATATTGTCACAATATATATATCTGGCTATACTTAGAGTGCAATTCTAGAGGGATCTAGTGTAAGCATCTTGCTATATACACTTTCTGTTTCATTGTTAAAATTCCACCTGGTTCCCCAATGCAAACATTGTCCCTTATTCTGCAATGAAACCAAGAGTTCCCAAGACTGGTTTATGACAATGACTCCACAAAACTAACATACGATATGTGAACTTTTCCCACCTCCATGTTCTGCTTTAATATTAGACATATTTGGTGGGTTTGTGCATTTCATTATGTACATACAGTAGTATTAAAATAGCTATATTTCTTTAGCCATGTATGTCAACTTCCAAGGATCCAAAATCATTGAGATATTGAGGTTTTTGAGAAGAAAAAATATAAATATGTCCCTAGCACGTCTGCTATAACTAACTGAGTGTCCATATAACGTTCACCCAACTCCTACACAGGTTGGGGGAAAAAATAGATTTACAGTGACGTTGTCCTGGAGGGTAAGAGAGGGCGGCGCCAGTACTCAACATGGACGCCATGCAAATCCACCAAGTAACATGACTTCCATGTGTATTCTATTTTAAGTATCCATTTTCCACACAAAAACATACATATGTTTAAAATGAAAGGACAGTGCGCTCAGCCGTGTGCAGAAATGACTACCCCTATCTGGGCTGATTCGTATCTATGTTGGTGACGTCACAAGCTAAGGCGGCGTGCGCGCTATCTTCCCGCCATTTCCATATGTCAACATCAGCGCAGAGGAGCAGGGCGCGCCTCCTAGAAACAGAACGTCGAGGGCTGCTATGGAAACCGTGTGCTCGGACCCGACTTCGGCCGCGAGAGTGCGCTTCTTCTGCACCGCTGGCCGGGGCATGGAGCGCTTTGTGGCTGACGAGGTGACGTGCAAAGCGTCAGCCGTAGAAGTAAGTGTGGGACTGGTCTATCCGAGGGAGTAGGGAAGGCGCGTTTACTTAACAAAACTGTCGGGGCATAGTGACGTCATTTTAACAGCTTGGAGGCGCGCGGTGCCATATTTCATCCGGGCAATTAGTCCTAGTGATGTTTATGGGAAGATATGGGAGATAGAAAAGAAAGATCACATTAGATCAGCTTTTTTACTACAACCCTTAACATTAATGTTTAATTTTTTAGTGTTTTGGATATCTAAATGTTTTGGTCAAATGCTATTTTCTTGCCACTCATTAGAGCTACACCATTAACCCTTTAGCTGCCTGTGCCTCTGGCATCGCATCGACCTTGTTGATTTTGTAACTTTAATGAAAACTCCCAACCGGGACAGGTTTACGTGCGCTGCCTGGCAATGTATTTGATAGCGGAGTTGCTCTAAACATAGGGTGACCAGATTTTCAAAATGAAAAACCGGGACACATTAAAAAATTATTTATAAAACAAATTACATCATGTGACGCACCCCGTTGCCATGACAACGAGACACTGACGTCAGGCGGTGACATGTTGCCATGACAATGTGGCATTACGTGATGCCTCGACGCCATAATATGTCCCGTTGTCATGTCAACTTGATGCCGCGTGATGTCATGGAGTGTCTCGTTATGGCAATGTGCATTACGTGACGTCGCGCAGCCATGTTGATGGAATTTGGAGGGGAGGATACAGCTACACAGTGACACACACAGACAGTGACACACACACAGACACACAGTGACACATACACACAGACTGACACATACACACAGACTGTGACACACATACTGACACACACTCGCACAGACTGACACACTCGCACCGACTGTGACAAACTCGCACCGACTGTGACACACTCGCACAGACTGTGACACACACTCGCACAGACTGTGACACACACTCGCACAGACTGTGGCACACACTCGCACAGACTGTGGCACACACTCGCACAGACTGTGGCACACACTCGCACAGACTGTGGCACACACTCGCACAGACTGTGACACACTCGCACAGACTGTGACACACACTCGCACAGACTGACACACACTCGCACAGACTGACACACACTCGCACAGACTGACACACACTCGCACAGACTGTGACACACACTCGCACAGACTGTGACTCACACTCGCACAGACTCACACACACACGCACGCACAGACTGTGACACACACACACACACGCAGACTGTGACACACACACGCAGACTGTGACACACACGCAGACTGTGACACACACGCAGACTGTGACACACACACGCAGACTGTGACACACACACACACACAGACTGTGACACACACACACAGACTGTGACACACACACACACAGACTGACACACACACACATAGACTGTGACACACACACACACAGACTGTGACACACACACACACACACACAGACTGTGACACACACACACACACACACACACAGACTGTGACACACACACAACCGGGACGACTGGTCACCCTATCTAAACATCTATATTGTCATACAAAGTGTTGGTGATTTGCAACTAACTTGTTATGTTGTCTGCAATTATTGTTGGCTAGTGGATGGGTTGTGGTACTGGTATGTGCAAAGTACCACAATTTCTTTTAAAATTTGCACCATGAGTGATACAGACTAAATGTAAGCTTGAGGCTGCGCTTATAGTCATGGCGACGGCGCGCAGAGCCAAAACTACCTGATGTCCGTTGTGGGTGCCCATAGTAGGCGCGATCGCGCTGTGAAGCGACATGGAGACCAAAAGCACAGAAGACAATTGATTTTGTGATACAGTGACGGCCGCATCACGTGACTGGCGGCAAGCCAATCACATCTCCATCTCGCCTTTTGTGCCTTCTCCCTTGCTGCCAGCGAAATCGCACTACTCAAGTGCAACTTTCACTATAGCGATGGTGACGTGTGACGTCACGCGGTCGCAAGCAACGCAGTGCTCACTATAAGCGCAGCCTGAGGCAACTCCTGGTGCACTTGTTCTGCTTTTTATATCTTTATATAGCGCCTCCAGTGTACTCTGCGCTTTGCAACAGAGTATTCTGTACAGGGAATTATAATACAATAAGTGCCACAAACCATGAAGGCAAATTACTGCCCCGGCGAGTTTACAATCTTAGTGCTTAAGCAGTTTCCTGTTCTATTCAGATTGTTTGCTCTGTAGGACATGGACCCCCTCTTTCCCATTGTTTAAAGCTGCAGACCAAGCAATATCCTACATGTGTGTTTTTTTTTAATAGATTAGTTCTGTACCATCAGAAAATATCTGTAGCATTTTTTTTAAAACAACTCTGAATTACATTTTTAATGTAACAAGCATTTTTTGTATCTATGGCAACTGTTTACAAAGTCATGTAGCCCTTTTTGTGAATCCCAGATCTAAGGGAACTACCGGTGTGCTGTGTATACCTGTGGTTTCAGGAGCTCTGAGCCTCCGCCATGGGAGAGCCTGGGGTCATACCCTTAACTATCATGGTGCAGCGCCTCCACTTACCCAGGATCCCCATATTAGAGAATCTGCCCTGAGTAAGAAACATACAACGGTATTGTGCAACAGGCAACCTTTTACTATTTGCAATATGTAACGAAAGCTTAGAGAATATACATGACACGTCTTAACCCTTATACTCTATATATCACATCATGTAACACACACACAGTGGCTCAGCCACACCTTGTTAGGGATAATGTTCGGTACACAGGTGGCTCTGCCACTCTCCCTAGGAGTATGTCCTGTAACTAGTGTCTGTACAGCATAGTATGCTGGCACACTGGTGCCCCCAATTAGTTAGTGGGAGGCGGGATCAGCGTCTGATGACCGGTGTAGGTGCACTTGCTGATTAAAGATACCTTCCGGCCACTACGGTGACCACACCACTTCACACAGGTACCCAGTGTTGCTCCTGCCTTTCGCCGACACTCCGTTATGCTGTGCGGTCTGTCCTCCAGACCAAGATGGCGTCCGCAACTCCGCAGCTGAACCGCACTAACGGGTGGGTCCCTAACTACTACGGCCGTCCCTACAAAAGCGGCACCCTACGATGACAGGGGTAATGCTCCTGGGGGCTGGGGAATGTCTCTCACCTAAGCGGAAGGGTCACTGACCCTCCGCTCGCGCACACGAGGTTCCGCCACCTTCCTCCTTCACCTCTCACTCGTGTGTCCCACCGCCCACACGCATCCTGTCTTCTCTATCCAGAGTCTCGCACCCTATTGGTCCTCAGCCTCAGCTGACTCTCTCACAGTTCAGAGTTCAGAGTGCAGCCCCCAAAGTCTCTCCAGATTGGTTGCCGTTCGCGCGCTTTCCTCGCGCATGCGCAGCCTGACTCTTACTCAGTGACCTTGCTGGCAAAAGAACAGTATGGCGCTTCCTATGTCAGTGACAGCGCGGAACCATCATATATATGTATACACATCCTTACAGTCACATCACCTTCCTCTTCTAAAACAGGTTCTGGCACACCGCTTTTTTGAGCCCGCCCTCTCTCTAGCAGTGCACCAGTTCTATCTAGTGACTGCGTGGTCACATGATCTTCCCCACAGAACTTTGCATTTTTGGTTCTCTTGTGCTGCACTGGCAGCCATTTAGTGAACTCCAAGCCGAATCTTCGCCAATCGATCACAAGAGAATGGATCGATCTGCAACTTGGCTAATTACGTATTGTGTGGATTGTATTGATGCACATAATAAAGGGAAAATAAGATTTTAAGACACACCAGCAGCTTGGACTGCTGCTTTAAAGTCCTGTTTAATGCACTTGTTTAAGTTTGTATATTATGTCCCTCTATTGTCTGAATTATAGTTGTGCTGTGTAGATTGGTGCTTTATAAATAAACATACACACAAGTCTTGTTTATGGGGGAAACTTGCTGATTATTAACTGAAAATGTATCATTTTTCTGCAGTCTCCATGCAATTTATTCTCTCATCCCAGTGCAAGTTAATTGAAGTTTTAGAAACGTCTCACATATTTACAGAGCTGGCTTAAAATAAAGCGGGGGACGATGCCGGGGGAGAGCACGGGCCTCTTACCTGCTCCGGCATCTCATCTCGGCTACTTCGTGATGTCATGGCGACGTGGCAGAGATGAGAGCATGCTGGAGGAGAAGCCAGATAGGAGGTAATAGGCACTTACAGAGGCCCCGCGTTCTCCCCCAGCAATCACTTTAACTCTTGTGGATAAGAGAGCTGGGCTCGGTGGCACTGCAATGAAGCCGGCCCTACATATTTATCCCAAATCTATGAAAGAAACGTTCACGTTAGCCAGTGTGGCCAGAGTATCACTTATTTTATTATTTTTAATTACAGTTTTACAATTACACTTTTTTTTCTTTTAAGTTGTTTGACAAAAGTCTCCTCTTAACTTTACACCATTAACATTGCTTAAAAGTTTGGAAAGTGGTTAATAAATGTAGATATTATTTAAAATTTCACACAGCATTGCTACTTTCTTCAGCCTTCTCCAACTCTAATATTGAGCTTTTTTGTGACTGTACAGTACAGACGTTTGCAAATCAGGACTATCTTGTGTATGCCACAATATTTGGTAGCATGAATGCGAATCATTAGGCTGCGTCCATAGTCCGTGTCACCGCGCGCGCGAACAAAAGGCCATACCTCAATGAGGAAGGCCATAGAGCACGCGACCGCATACGCGATTCCCGGGCAGACAAAAGAATTTTATTTTGTCGCGCGACGGCCGTGTCACGGGAACAGTTCAGTCAATGAAGGCGAACGGCTCATGTGACGTCACGGGTACGCCTCCCGATCGCGTCTCCCCATCCCATAGGCCACGGATCGCCTCTGGGACAGGCTCGCGCAACGGCACACGCGGCTACTATATCCGCGGCCTTACACTAGCAATACATGACTTTGAATCTTTTAAAACGAGAAGTTTACCATATTAAATTGCTTTTAGTTTTTATACCGATAGAAACATTCTGTGTTCTTTTTTTTTTTTCCATAATAATTCAGTTCAGACCGTCCATGTGTCACGTTTTATCTGTGATTCCACCCAATACAGCTCAACCCCGTTATAGCGTGATCTGCTATAACGCGGATCTGCTTATAACGCGGTTTGAGCATGGACCCCGAATTAAAAAAAAAAAAAAAAATCAAAATTTATTTTCAAGATTTTTTTTTTACATTTTTTTTGCACACTGCATACACTCACTGCACACTCTCACAGCACACTGCACTGCACATTGCATACACTCACAGGACACTACACACTCACTGCACACTACACACACTCACTGCACACTGCACACACTCACAGCACACAACACACTCCCCTCCCCCCCTATCTCTGGTGTCAGCTGCTATCTCCTAAATCACTCTTGCACACAGAAGGATAGAATGGCTGTGGTGTAGAGCAGGAGAAGCTATCAGGAACAAGAGAACACACACAGACAGACACACAAACACACACCTCTCTCCCTAGACAGGGCAGGCTCCCCCGGCGTCCCTGAAAAGTTTGCCATTGAGAGCAGGAGAAGCTGCTGTGCGGGGTGATCAGTGGCCAGGGACATGTGAGTAAAATTGGCATGGAGAGGAGGCTGCAGCCCTGAGCCTCGCACTCTCCTAGCACTGCCTGCAGCTCTCTGACTGCTGGGGAGGAGGGAGGAAGGGAAGGACGTTAGCACAGTGCAGCACAGTGTGATCCCAGCTCTCCCCCCTCTGTAGACACGGAACCCCGGGCGCGGCGGCCATTTGTAATTTTTTTAATTTATTTAATTAGCGCGACCATGTTTGTAGCGCGGTCGGATCAGGTGGCCCCCGAGGACCGGGCTATAACGGGGCTGAGCTGTAGTTAGTCAAGAAATGTATCCTTTTTCTCCTTGCTAAAATACTGATGCGGAAACGCTTCATGTTTATCAAAGGAGAAAATCTAATTGGTTGAAATAGCTATGTTTTTCCTTGGTAATTTAGGTGCTGTTATTTCGCCCCAGTTTTTAGCCAGGAGATGTTAATTGGAAAAAATCCCACACAGAAACACGTTCCAGATGCACTTCTGTGGACAGTAAAGAGGTCCCGTCTATTCCCCTCATACATCTCCCTGATCTGAGCTGTTACATTAATTGTATAGTTTATATTACAAGAGGCTCACATCAAGTAAGAGTCTGACCGTTGATTAACAGCTCAATAAGCAGCGGATGCAACTCCATGGCGACTGATTGGGTAGAATAACTTTACACGTGAGACATAACGCAAAATATAAACTGAAATATATGAATAGTTAATTGTTGAGTGCATATTGTATGTATGTGCATTTTTTTTATATTGTCAACAATTTATGCAGCTATTTCAAAAGAGACAATGCAGGGAATTATAGTACAATACGTGTAAAAAAACACAACATCAGACACTGGGAAAGAAATAAGCACTTTTTGGGTACATTGCTGCACTTTGTTCCCAGTGTAAGCAGCTAAATAATACAGCGTTTGAAAAGAAACAATGATAACTTAATACATTACATGGTAATATTATTGGCTAGGAGGTTTCTGTGTGGGAGCTCACTATAGATTAAAGTGAAAAGCCGTAGCAATCCACTTTACTCACCTGAAAAAAAAGTGTTTTTGCAAGGTCTTTTTATTCACTGCAAGGGAAGTCGGTGTATAATTTACTGTGTTTGACTCTTAACTCTCATACTGTAGAATAGGAGCCATAGACTTCCATTGAGTCTCAGTGTTTGCTAATAGTACTTCTCAAATGAAATGTAACGTACTGGTCCAGAACCACCACAACTCACTTATTTTGGTCTTTGAGCATTGACATTTATGTTGGTAAAGCAGCCTCTTTCTTTATATTAAATCTGTAACGTGCTCACCACAAACAGGACGGGACCGTGAGGCTGAGGTGGGAATATTGGTAAACGCCAACCTACAACCGTGTAACCGCGTGCAGAGTGAAGGTCGTGTAGCCGGGTCAGGGTAGGAGAGGTCAGAATGGTCATGATACTTGCCGTGGTCTAGGATTGGAGAAGTTGGATGGTCGTTGTGCGTAGCCGGGGTACAGGGGTAGAGAAGGTGGGAGTCTAAATGCAAGCCGAGGTCAAGAGTCAGAAGGCGGAGGTCCAGGTACAAGCTGAGGGCAAAAGGTACAAGAGATCAAGACAGAATGCGCGGGGCAGCAGGATGCTGCACTACGTAACATAAACAAGGTTTATGCTCAGCCAATTTGCTTGAGGCAAGGCTGAGCATACAGTATAAGGATCAGATAGCAAATGAGAGCGTGGCACAAGGCTATGAGTAATGAGTCATTAGACATAGGCTTTCCACTGATAGGCAGGGGCGGGGTGTATTGCAGGTGTGGAGGGATTAACCCCTTGCGTGCCTGTGTTAGTGCGACGCCGGCGTGTAGTCCTATCAGTGCTAGGAACGTCCACAGGGTCGGGACCAAAGCCCGATCCTGGTAGGTGCGGTGCTTGCACGTGATCTTTGTGCTTCAAACTCAATACCAGTCAGTGTTTTTACTCATTGAGCCACTTTATATATACAAGTAACCTTATTCCTCAGAACTGGCCCTCAGCTAGGCTTAGGATTCCCTAGCACCTCAATGCCTAGTGCTTTGCTATTGCAAGCAAAGCCACCGGGAACCCTACCGGTGCTTCACTGGACCAGTCCCAAGATTACCTGTAAGTCAGAAGACAGAGAGGGCTCTGATTCGGGCAGCCCCTTTCATAGACTTCTGGGTCTTATGTTTACCATGGACAGGGATTTCCCACCACTCAGAGCGTGGGAACTTTTCCCACCAGCGAATCAGAGCAGGGCTCATCAGGCTGGTGATGTCAGAGCAAAGGGCGTGACAAGCCGCACCTTCCTCCCAGCCCACTCGTGGCCCCTACTGGGCAGGCTCCACAGTGTCTCAGAGAACAAAGATGGCTTTTGGGCCTGTTCCTCTGCCCCTCCATGCTAAACCAAATGGCCGGACACCTCTGGACATCCTGGTTCTCCTTTGAGCTCAGATGTCTATGCAGACATCCTGGCCACTATGTTAATGCTCAGGCTGACTGCAAAGATATTTATACATACAGTATAACACACTATAAACCATACTTTAATAAAGTATAAACCTTGGGGAACCTTATATATGTGTGGAAAATTAGTTTGGGATACCAAGGCTCGAAAACCAGGAATCTGGGAGACATTGTGTTGCCCCAATGTAATTCACCCCACGTACCCACAAATAGTGCCTGCACGCCGGGGAGAATCAGGGGACTACCAATAACTAGTGCCCCCCCCCCCCCCCAACTCCTGTAAACAAAAAACAAAACGAATAAATTTTCGTCCAAATATCCCACCTAAAACTTACACTCCCAAAATCTCATGTCTCTACGACACAGGGAACCCCAAAAGTCCCATAACAGGTCAGGTTTTTGCTATTCTTTACATGGGATATCCATAGCCCACCCCATCCTTATGTACAGACGGGTACACACAAAGCCTACACTGTTTGCAGGGAGCCCTACCGGTACCCCCTAAACCAGGGACCCCCTTTTCTAAGTATACTAGAACACATTTCACCATGGCTCACTTGGCTCACTTTCCTTCCCGGGCTGTACTGAAGCAGGTAACCCTAGTGGTGAGTCACGGTTACGTATTTAAAGGGAGATATTGATGGGGCCAATGTGCACACGTATCCACAAATCATGCCTCATTGTCAGATAAATTTACCGGGGAACTGGTAACGTTGGTGCCCTGCCCTGTATGCACATTCTGACAAATTTCCCTGCAAAATCCCCCTTAAAAATCATGCACCCAAAATCCCTGGTTAAATGCATGCCCGGAAAGGGGAAATCACAACAAATACTGGTAATACATTCTGGGGCAGAGGAGTGCTGCCCAAATACACATGGGGCTAACTATATATGGGTTTCCTAACATCCACCTTTCGCCTCCCGCTCCCAAAGTCCCTTTCCTGCAACTATCTTCTATGGGGAATCATAACCACACATGGTATCCCTAGCCTATATATCACATCATGTAACACACACACAGTGGCTCAGCCACACCTTGTTAGGGATAATGTTCGGTACACAGGTGGCTCTGCCACTCTCCCTAGGAGTATGTCCTGTAACTAGTGTCTGTACAGCATAGTATGCTGGCACACTGGTGCCCCCAATTAGTTAGTGGGAGGCGGGATCAGCGTCTGATGACCGGTGTAGGTGCACTTGCTGATTAAAGATACCTTCCGGCCACTACGGTGACCACACCACTTCACACAGGTACCCAGTGTTGCTCCTGCCTTTCGCCGACACTCCGTTATGCTGTGCGGTCTGTCCTCCAGACCAAGATGGCGTCCGCAACTCCGCAGCTGAACCGCACTAACGGGTGGGTCCCTAACTACTACGGCCGTCCCTACAAAAGCGGCACCCTACGATGACAGGGGTAATGCTCCTGGGGGCTGGGGAATGTCTCTCACCTAAGCGGAAGGGTCACTGACCCTCCGCTCGCGCACACGAGGTTCCGCCACCTTCCTCCTTCACCTCTCACTCGTGTGTCCCACCGCCCACACGCATCCTGTCTTCTCTATCCAGAGTCTCGCACCCTATTGGTCCTCAGCCTCAGCTGACTCACAGTTCAGAGTTCAGAGTGCAGCCCCCAAAGTCTCTCCAGATTGGTTGCCGTTCGCGCGCTTTCCTCGCGCATGCGCAGCCTGACTCTTACTCAGTGACCTTGCTGGCAAAAGAACAGTATGGCGCTTCCTATGTCAGTGACAGCGCGGAACCATCATATATATGTATACACATCCTTACAGTCACATCACCTTCCTCTTCTAAAACAGGTTCTGGCACACCGCTTTTTTGAGCCCGCCCTCTCTCTAGCAGTGCACCAGTTCTATCTAGTGACTGCGTGGTCACATGATCTTCCCCACAGAACTTTGCATTTTTGGTTCTCTTGTGCTGCACTGGCAGCCATTTAGTGAACTCCAAGCCGAATCTTCGCCAATCGATCACAAGAGAATGGATCGATCTGCAACTTGGCTAATTACGTATTGTGTGGATTGTATTGATGCACATAATAAAGGGAAAATAAGATTTTAAGACACACCAGCAGCTTGGACTGCTGCTTTAAAGTCCTGTTTAATGCACTTGTTTAAGTTTGTATATTATGTCCCTCTATTGTCTGAATTATAGTTGTGCTGTGTAGATTGGTGCTTTATAAATAAACATACACACAAGTCTTGTTTATGGGGGAAACTTGCTGATTATTAACTGAAAATGTATCATTTTTCTGCAGTCTCCATGCAATTCATTCTCTCATCCCAGTGCAAGTTACTAGAAGTTTTAGAAACGTCTCACATATTTACAGAGCTGGCTTAAAATAAAGCGGGGGATGATGCCGGGGGAGAGCACGGGCCTCTTACCTGCTCCGGCATCTCATCTCGGCTACTTCGTGATGTCATGGCGACGTGGCAGAGATGAGAGCATGCTGGAGGAGAAGCCAGATAGGAGGTAATAGGCACTTACAGAGGCCCCTCGTTCTCCCCCAGCAATCACTTTAACTCTTGTGGGTAAGAGAGCTGGGCTCGGTGGCACTGCAATGAAGCCGGCCCTACATATTTATCCCAAATCTATGAAAGAAACGTTCAGGTTAGCCAGTGTGGCCAGAGTATCACTTATTTTATTATTTTTAATTACAGTTTTACAATTACACTTTTTTTTCTTTTAAGTTGTTTGACAAAAGTCTCCTCTTAACTTTACACCATTAACATTGCTTAAAAGTTTGGAAAGTGGTTAATAAATGTAGATATTATTTAAAATTTCACACAGCATTGCTACTTTCTTCAGCCTTCTCCAACTCTAATATTGAGCTTTTTTGTGACTGTACAGTACAGACGTTTGCAAATCAGGACTATCTTGTGTAAGCCACAATATTTGGTAGCATGAATGCGAATCATTAGGCTGCGTCCATAGTCCGTGTCACCGCGCGCGCGAACAAAAGGCCATACCTCAATGAGGAAGGCCATAGAGCACGCGACCGCATACGCGATTCCCGGGCAGACAAAAGAATTTTATTTTGTCGCGCGACGGCCGTGTCACGGGAACAGTTCAGCCAATGAAGGCGAACGGCTCATGTGACGTCACGGGTACGCCTCCCGATCGCGTCTCCCCATCCCATAGGCCACGGATCGCCTCTGGGACAGGCTCGCGCAACGGCACACGCGGCTACTCTATCCGCGGCCTTACACTAGCAATACATGACTTTGAATCTTTTAAAACGAGAAGTTTACCATATTAAATTGCTTTTAGTTTTTATGCCGATAGAAACATTCTGTGTTCTTTTTTTTTTTTCCATAATAATTCAGTTCAGACCGTCCATGTGTCACGTTTTATCTGTGATTCCACCCAATACAGCTCAACCCCGTTATAGCGTGATCTGCTATAACGCGGATCTGCTTATAACGCGGTTTGAGCATGGACCCCGAATTTAAAAAAAAAAAAAAAATCAAAATTTATTTTCAAGATTTTTTTTTTACATTTTTTTTGCACACTGCATACACTGACTGCACACTGCACACAGCATACACTCACTGCACACTCTCACAGCACACTGCACTGCACATTGCATACACTCACAGGACACTACACACTCACTGCACACTACACACACTCACTGCACACTGCACACACTCACAGCACACAACACACTCCCCCCCCCCCTATCTCTGGTGTCAGCTGCTATCTCCTAAATCACTCTTGCACACAGAAGTATAGAATGGCTGTGGTGTAGAGCAGGAGAAGCTATCAGGAACAAGAGAACACACACAGACAGACACACAAACACACACCTCTCTCCCTAGACAGGGCAGGCTCCCTGAAAAGTTTGCCATTGAGAGCAGGAGAAGCTGCTGTGCGGGGTGATCAGTGGCCAGGGACATGTGAGTAAAATTGCCATGGAGAGGAGGCTGCAGCCCTGAGCCTCGCACTCTCCTAGCACTGCCTGCAGCTCTCTGACTGCTGGGGAGGAGGGAGGAAGGGAAGGAGGTTAGCACAGTGCAGCACAGTGCGATGATGCGATCCCAGCTCTCCCCCCTCTGTAGACACGGAACCCCGGGCGCAGCGGCCATTTGTAATTTTTTTAATTTATTTAATTAGCCCGACCCCGTTTGTAGCGCGGTCGGATCAGGTGGCCCCCGAGGACCGGGCTATAACGGGGCTGAGCTGTAGTTAGTCAAGAAATGTATCCTTTTTCTCCTTGCTAAAATACTGATGCGGAAACGCTTCATGTTTATCAAAGGAGAAAATCTAATTGGTTGAAATAGCTATGTTTTTCCTTGGTAATTTAGGTGCTGTTATTTCGCCCAAGTTTTTAGACAGGAGATGTTAATTGGAAAAAATCCCACACAGAAACACGTTCCAGATGCACTTCTGTGGACAGTAAAGAGGTCCCGTCTATTCCCCTCATACATCTCCCTGATCTGAGCTGTTACATTAATTGTATAGTTTATATTACAAGAGGCTCACATCAAGTAAGAGTCTGACCGTTGGTTTACAGCTCAATAAGCAGCGGATGCAACTCCATGGCGACTGATTGGGTAGAATAACTTTACACGTGAGACATAACGCAAAATATAAACTGAAATATATGAATGAGTTAATTGTTGAGTGCATATTGTATGTATGTGCATTTTTTTTATATTGTCAACAATTTATGCAGCTGTTTCAAAAGAGACAATGCAGGGAATTATAGTACAATACATGTAAAAAACATAACATCAGACACTGGGAAAGAAATAAGCACTCTGGGGCAGAGATATTCTAATAGTATACAGTATTAGCTTTAGTTAATATTAATGTAATTTCAATTTTACATTGCTGCACTTTGTCCCCAGTGTAAGCAGCTAAATAATACAGCGTTTGAAAAGAAACAATGATAACTTAATACATTACATGGTAATATTATTGGCTAGGAGGTTTCTGTGTGGGAGCTCACTATAGATTAAAGTGAAAAGCCGTAGCAATCCACTTTACTCACCTGAAAAAAATGTGTTTTTGCAAGGTCTTTTTATTTACTGCAAGGGAAGTCGGTGTATAATTTACTGTGTTTGACTCTTAACTCTCATACTGTAGAATAGGAGCCATAGACTTCCATTGAGTCTCAGTGTTTGCTAATAGTACTTCTCAAATGAAATGTAACGTACTGGTCCAGAACCACCACAACTCACTTATTTTGGTCTTTGAGAATTGACATTTATGTTGGTAAAGCAGCCTCTTTCTTTATTTTAAATCTGTAACGTGCTCACCACAAACAGGACGGGACCGTGAGGCTGAGGTGGGAATATTGGTAAACGCCAACCTACAACCGTGTAACCGCGTGCAGAGTGAAGGTCGTGTAGCCGGGTCAGGGTAGGAGAGGTCAGAATGGTCATGATACTTGCCGTGGTCTAGGATTGGAGAAGTTGGATGGTCGTTGTGCGTAGCCGGGGTACAGGGGTAGAGAAGGTGGGAGTCTAAATGCAAGCCGAGGTCAAGAGTCAGAAGGCGGAGGTCCAGGTACAAGCTGAGGGCAAAAGGTACAAGAGATCAAGACAGAATGCGCGGGGCAGCAGGATGCTGCACTACGTAACATAAACAAGGTTTATGCTCAGCCAATTTGCTTGAGGCAAGGCTGAGCATACAGTATAAGGATCAGATAGCAAATGAGAGCGTGGCACAAGGCTATGAGTAATGAGTCATTAGACATAGGCTTTCCACTGATAGGCAGGGGCGGGGTGTATTGCAGGTGTGGAGGGATTAACCCCTTGCGTGCCTGTGTTAGTGCGACGCCGGCGTGTAGTCCTATCAGTGCTAGGAACGTCCACAGGGTCGGGACCAAAGCCCGATCCTGGTAGGTGCGGTGCTTGCACGTGATCTTTGTGCTTCAAACTCAATACCAGTCAGTGTTTTTACTCATTGAGCCACTTTATATATACAAGTAACCTTATTCCTCAGAACTGGCCCTCAGCTAGGCTTAGGATTCCCTAGCACCTCAATGCCTAGTGCTTTGCTATTGCAAGCAAAGCCACCGGGAACCCTACCGGTGCTTCACTGGACCAGTCCCAAGATTACCTGTAAGTCAGAAGACAGAGAGGGCTCTGATTCGGGCAGCCCCTTTCATAGACTTCTGGGTCTTATGTTTACCATGGTCAGGGATTTCCCACCACTCAGAGCGTGGGAACTTTTCCCACCAGCGAATCAGAGCAGGGCTCATCAGGCTGGTGATGTCAGAGCAAAGGGCGTGACAAGCCGCACCTTCCTCCCAGCCCACTCGTGGCCCCTACTGGGCAGGCTCCACAGTGTCTCAGAGAACAAAGATGGCTTTTGAGCCTGTTCCTCTGCCCCTCCATGCTAAACCAAATGGCCGGACACCTCTGGACATCCTGGTTCTCCTTTGAGCTCAGATGTCTATGCAGACATCCTGGCCACTATGTTAATGCTCAGGCTGACTGCAAAGATATGTATACATACAGTATAACACACTATAAACCATACTTTAATAAAGTATAAACCTTGGGGAACCTTATATATGTGTGGAAAATTAGTTTGGGATACCTAGGCTCGAAAACCAGGAGTCTGGGAGACATTGTGTTGCCCCAATGTAATTCACCCCACGTACCCACAAATAGTGCCTGCACGCCGGGGAGAATCAGGGGACTACCAATAACTAGTGCCCCCCCCCCAACTCCTGTAAACAAAAACAAAACGAATAAATTTTCGTCCAAATATCCCACCTAAAATTTACACTCCCAAAATCTCATGTCTCTACGACACAGGGAACCCCAAAAGTCCCATAACAGGTCAGGTTTTTGCTATTCTTTACATGGGATATCCATAGCCCACCCCATCCTTATGTACAGACGGGTACACACAAAGCCTACACTGTTTGCGGGGAGCCCTACCGGTACCCCCTAAACCAGGGACCCCCTTTTCTAAGTATACTAGAACACATTTCACCATGGCTCACTTGGCTCACTTTCCTTCCCGGGCTGTACTGAAGCAGGTAACCCTAGTGGTGAGTCACAGTTACGTATTTAAAGGGAGATATTGATGGGGCCAATGTGCACACGTATCCTCAAATCATGCCTCATTGTCGGATAAATTTACCGGGGAACTGGTAACGTTGGTGCCCTGCCCTGTATGCACATTCTGACAAATTTCCCTGCAAAATCCCCCTTAAAAATCATGCACCCAAAATCCCTGGTTAAATGCATGCCCGGAAAGGGGAAATCACAACAAATACTGGTAATACATTCTGGGGCAGAGGAGTGCTGCCCAAATACACATGGGGCTAACTATATATGGGTTTCCTAACATCCACCTTTCGCCTCCTGCTCCCAAAGTCCCTTTCCTGCAACTATCTTCTATGGGGAATCATAACCACACATGGTATCCCTAGCCCATAACCCCGCAGGGGACCATATATAGGAACATGGAAACCCCATGTATTATTAAACTGGGCCCAAGAGCTAACCCTCTTGGCCGATTACCCACGGTTCCTAGGGGCAATCAGCCGGGTTTGGACCTTTATTAGGAAGAGCTACCCCCATCATCACACTGATGCCTTGAAAAATAAAATGCCTTATACAGTATTATGATATTTTTTAGGCAACCTCTGGTAGTCTCTGAAGCGACTATAAGAACCCACGGGTACAAAAAAGAGTATTCTTTGGTGGTATCCGTGTTTAGCAGAATACAGTAGCAACAGGTTTATGTATACAGCAGGGCCCCGCTTCTCGGCGCTTCGCTTCTCAGCTATCCGCTGATATGGCGGCACCGAGAAGGGGGCCGCCATGTTGGTTTGTAAATCGTGCATGTGCAGAACGGGCGGGTGTGCCCGGCGCGCATGCACAAACCGCAGGTTGCACGCGCATACAGTACCATAGGTTGCACATGCGCAGAATGGCAAAAATGTCGGTTTGCGCATGCGCAGAAATGAAAATCGCCGGATCCGCTTTCTGGCGATTTTCCCTATACGGCGGGCCTCTGGAACGGAACCCGCCGTATACCCAGGGCCCTGCTGTACTATTTCTCATGGGATCTCAGATCGTTTTTGTAAAGTTTCCATTTATTTAGTTTTATTTATTTTTTAAATCAGAATTTGTTAAAACTCAGTAAGCTGGGAAGACATTTCAGTTTTTGTTAACTTTGATAAAAGTATAATTTGGTAGTACTGTACAAAACATTGTGTCCCCCGCACTCGAACACAAGTAAAGAAAAATCAACACCGGATAAGCCAAATATGAAAGATTTTACTTGTAGTCAGGTAAGCGAGCCTAGTCATCAACTACTGTATGTATAGATCATACCAGACAAGATGCATCATGGATACAAATATCAGTGACAGTCAAAGTGCAACAAAGATATGTACTGTATATCAGAATAAAGTAAAAAACACAGTATCAGAAAAGGCAATTAGCCAAACAGAAAATATAGACAAAAGTGGATACTTATCCCAACAGGCAAAGCGCTACAGCTACAATGCCAAAAAAGGAAAGTAGTAGCAAAAAACAGTATCCACTCGTCTGACATTTCAAACGAAAAAAAGGGAGGGGAGGGGAAAAAAGGAACAAGGTAAAAGGAGAGAAACAATTAATAACGGGGGCAATGGTTTGGTACTGTTCATTTTCCAACTCCTTTTTTTTTTTTTTAATGTGAAGTCACAGATGATACAATTATGAGTCAAATGTAAACACTGTTGACAGATATCATATTGCAACCTTTACCCTGTACTGTTGTGGGGGTACTTTAATAGTCATAATAAATACTGTGATTACTTCAAGAAATCAATATGAAACTGGCAGTAATTCCAGTGTCGGCTCCTTGTGACCTGGAGCAAGTACCATTATCTCATTTTTCTCGGTCACCAAAAATAGATTGCTAGCTTCCCACTACAGAGAACTGTCTGAAGAATTCTGTGTGCAGTGCTGTGCAAGAAAAGAATGTTATTATCCAAACATGCTCCTATTATAATCCCTACGCTCACACACATTTTTAACTCCTCCCTCTACTCTAGTACCTTTTCCTCTTCCTTCAAACATGCAACAGTTATACCATTACTCAAAAACATCAAGCTTGGCTCTACCTGTCTTTCTAACTATCGTCCAGTCTCCCTCCTGCCTTTTGCCTCTAAACTCCTTGAATGTCTTGTATTCTCTCGCTTGCTCCATTTTCTGAACACCTATTCTCTCCTAGACCCTCTACAATCTGGCTTCCGCATGGCTCACTCCACTGAAACATCCTGCACTAAAATAACTAATGACCTCCATGCTGCTTGAAGACAGAGGTCATTACATTTTGCTCTCCCATCCCTCTCCCATCATACTGTGTGTCTCTTCTGCTAAAACCACCTCCTCCTTTATCGATCTCTCTGTGGGGGTATCCCAGGGCTCTGTCCTGGGACCTCTTCTCTTTTCTCTTTACACACTCTCTCGTGACCTAATCACATCTCTTGGGTTCAAATATAACCTCTATGCTGATGACACACAAATTTACTTTTCAACCCCTGACCTTACACCTGCTATACAGACCAAAGTTTCTGAATGTCTCTGCGATATCATCCTGGATGGCCCTCCGCCAACTTAAACTTAACATGGCAAAAACAGAACTCCTTATACTTCCTCCCAAACCTGGCCCTACTACCTCCTTCCACATTACTGTTGGAAGTACTATCATTCACCAAGTGAGGTGGTCACACTTGACTCCTCTCTCACATTGTCTTCCCACATTCAAAAGGTAGCTAAAACCTGTCGTTTTTTTCCTCCGCAATATTTTCAAGATACGCCCTTTGTTGCACGACTGCAAAAACTCTGAGACTCTTCTGTCTCGATTACTGCAACCTCCTGCTGTCCGGCCTTCCTGCCTCTCACCTGTCTCCCCTACAATCTATCCTAAACGCTGCTGCCAGAATCACTCTACTCTTTCCAAAATCTGTCTCCGCGTCTCCCCTCATGGAATCCCTCCCCTGGCTTCCTATCAAATCCTGTATCACACACTCAGTTCTCCTCCTCGCTTTTAAAGCTTTTCACTCTTCTGCTCCTCCTTAAGCTGAGTTCAGACAGGCTGCGATGCGACGTGTGCGCACGCTCGCCACTCTTTCGCTTTGGTGGGTGGGAGTTTTCTAACTGAAAATGACCCCCGGCGGCGAAGTACAGCGTGGTCGCCGCTGCACTTGAATAAAGACAACTGAAGTTGTGATTTCAGGCAGCAGCCATGTCACGTGTACTTTGCCAGCCAATCGCAACTTTTTAAAGTCTCGCCTCCAATCGCGTCACACATCGCCCAGCAAAGAGGCGCGGTAGCGTAGCAGGCTGTCTGAGCTCAGCCCAACATCTCAGCCCTATTTTCTCGCTATACACCATTCTGACTCTTTCGTTCTGCTCAAGGATGTCTTGTCTCTACCCCTTTTTGTATCTAAAGTACTGTCCTGCTTAAAACATTTCTTACTGACTGCCCCACACCTCTGGAATGCCCTTCCCCTCAATATACAACTAGCACCCTCTCTATCCACCTTTAAGACCCACCTCAAAATACAAGGAAGCATGTGAGTTGCTCCATGGCTGATAACTTAACACATCATACATAAACCTTGGCCCCTTGCGAACACACTTACCACTGTCTCAGTACGTTCTTCCTACCAATCAATTAAATTATAAGCTCTTCGGAGCAGGGTCTCCTTTTCCTAAATGTTACTTTTATGTCTGAAGCACTTCTCCCCTTTTATGTGTTATTTATATTATTTGTTATTTATATTATTTGCTATTTATTAGATTGCCACGTGTAATACTGCTGTGAAGCGCTATGTACATTAATGGCGCTATATAAATAAAGACATACATGCATACATAGATAATTAAAAATATGGGGGTGTTATTATCCAGCTAATTTTTGGTAATTACTTGTATACTTTTCTTAGGTTGAAGCCATGTCTGGAAAAGTATTTTTCACAGCAGAGCCAGACTTGGGCATACTGAAGAAACTGAAATCTGGAGAGCGACTATTTTTGCTTCTAAAAAAAGGGCCTCCGTTATCGCTTCCTAAATACAAAGGTATGGTACAATGATTTAGACTTTGAGTAATGCATGTCAAAATGCCTGTGTGAAATACAAACATGTCTCAGCCCTTATTTAGAGTCCTCTTGTAAAATTCTTATTTGAGTCAACTGTTCACTTTATTTAGCACCCAAAGTTACCTGCTGCGTACTGAGATTTCAAGTTTCTTCAATTGGAGTAACAATTATCCCACTCCTAAAAGAGAGCGAGATTAAAATATCTCTTCAACCCTGACAAACACTGGTGGAGTCCATGATGCATCTTTTTAAAGCTGCAGACTAAGCAATATCCTACATGTATGTTTTTTTTTTCTTTTCTTAATTCAGTTCTGTACTATGAGAAAATACTGATAACATTTTAGAAAAATAATGCTGTACAGTAAGTATAGTGTTTCTGTTCCTATAACAACTATCGCATCCCCTTCCTCTTCTGAAACAGGCTCTGGCACACCCCTTTTTGAGCCCTGCGCTTTCTCTAGCAGTGAACCAATTGTATCTAGTGACTGCCTGGTCACATGATCTTCCCCACACAACTTTGGATCTTTGGTCCTCTTCTGCTGTGCTGACAGCCATTTAGTGAACCCCGAGCCGATCGATCACAGGAGAATGGATTGATCGGCAACTTGGCTAATCACTTGTCAGTGTGTAGATTGTATTGATGCACCTATTGAATGGAAAAAATCTAATTTTTTTTTAAACGGCACTGTGGCAGGACGGCCTGTAGCCGAGGTCAGGGAACGGTCCACACGTATAGTTTCAGGATAATAAAAACGTTCAGTGGCTTTATTTCTCCACAGCATACATAACATGCGGGTACACTGTCCCTTTAAACAAAACAAATCCTGCTCCACATTGGGAGGACTGACTAACACACCAGGCCTATCTAGCAGGCTGGCTGGCTAAACCATAACCAAACCGTAAGTGTCTTTTAAGCAGTCAGGAAAAACAAATGAACAAGTCTTAATTTGGTTGCAGTAGTTAGCTTGATGTATCCGTCTGGCTAGGAGCACATATAGCCGTGTGCTCTGGTCTAAGGCAGCCAGCCACTGCCAGTAACAACATCATCTTATACCTTGCTGCTTATCAGGTGTCAGCTTACACCCTGATTACCTAGCTTCCACCTGAGTTAACCCTTATGAGTGCTGGATGAAGCACTCAGACATATGTCTCCCAGGCGTAACTGATAGGGGTTGACTTCACCCTGTCACATACCTCCCCTGTTTGTGTGTGGCTATTGTCCTACACGGCTGAAGCCCGACCCTCCACTCCTTCTCTTGACAAAAAATCAGCATTTCCATGGTCCTTTCCAGGTCTATGCTGAATATCAAAAGAGAAGGGTTGGAGGGCCATGTACCACCTGGTCAACCTTGAGTTTGTGTCCTTCATGGTGTTTAACCACTTCAAGGGCACATGGTCAGTGACCAGGGTGAAGTGTACTCTGGTGACATAATGTCTCAAGGCCTCAATTGCCCATTTTACAGCGAGGCACTCCTTCTCAATGACGGAATACCTCACTTCCCTTAGGAACAGCTTCCGGCTGATGAACAGTATGGGGTGTTCAACACCATCAAATTGTTGGGACAGCACTGCTCCCAGTCCTACCTCTGAGGCATCCACCTGGATGATGAAGGGCTCTTTAAAATCTGGGCTCCGAAGAGCGGGGCCCTCTGACAGGCACTTTTTTAGCATGTCAAAGGCGTCTTGGCACTCCCAAGACCATTTAACTTGGGTCGGGGCACTCTTTTTTGTCAAATCTGTTAGGGGTGCAGAAATTTCTGAAAAATTGGGGATAAACAGCCTGTAATACCCTGCTAACTCCAAAAGGTAGCGGACCTGTGTCTTTGTCTGTGGGGTGGGGACTTCCTTTATGGCGGTTTTGCATTTGGATTCTTCCGCTAGAGGTATCTGCCAATATCCTTTCGTGAGGTCTAGGGTGGAGATATACTCTGCTTTACCAAGCAAGTCAAGCAATTCATCCACCCTAGGCATTGGGTATGCATCAAATCTGGATACAGCATTTACCTTTCGCAGATCCACTCAAAACCTCACCTTCCCATCTGGTTTAGGGACCAACACTATAGGGCTACACCATTCGCTGTGGGACTCCTCGATCACGCCCAATTCCAACATGTCTATTATCTCCCTCTCTACCAGGTCTTTTCGGCCCTCTGGCAATCTATAGGGACGGGACCGTACTTTTACGCCAGGTTCTGTCTCAATCCTACGGGACACTAAATCAGTCTGCCCTGGCAGCTCAGAAAAAACATCTGGGAACTGGTCACATAATTCTAGTAGGTCTGACCTTTGTTCCGTTGTTAACTGCCCTCCCATGGGAACCTGATAGTCATTGTACGTACTACCCTTTGGAAGCTGTGGACCCAAATCCATCTCTCCTTCCCGAGGGTGGATGAACAGCGATCTCATCGTTTTCCAGGGTTTCAGGAGGTTTACGTGGTAGATCTGTTTACCCTTCCTGGACCCTGGTTGAGAGATCTCATAGTTCACCTCCCCGGTGCGGCGGAGAACTTGGAAAGGACCCTGCCACTTCACAAGGAGTTTACTCTCGGATGTCGGTAGTAGTAGCATCACTTGGTCCCCAGGTTGGAAGACCTTCAAGCGAGCATTTTGGTTGTACTGCCTTTCTTGATGTTCTTGAGCAGATTGGAGGTTTTCCTTAGCAAACCGACCTATCATGTCTAGGCGGTTTCTAAGATCTATGACATACTGAAGGATATTCTTGGAGGGGGAGGACTCCTCCTCCCAGGATTCCTTCAGTAGGTCGAGAATACCCCGAGGTTTTCGTCCATATAGGAGCTCAAACGGGGAGAAGCCTGTGGATGATTGGGGAACTTCTCGTACCGCAAATAACAGGAAAGGGAGAAGTTCATCCCAAGCTCGCTTTTCAGTGTCCACAAACTTTCTAAGCATGGTTTTTAAAGTACGGTTAAACCTCTCTACCAATCCATCAGTCTGAGGATGGTAGACTGAGGTCCTGACGGATTTTACCTCCATTAACTTCAGGACATCCTGCATTAACTTTGCCATGAAATTTGTTCCCTGGTCAGTTAACATTACTTGGGGCAGTCCTACCCTAGAGAACAGTTCTAACAGCCTGTGAGCAACCTGTTTAGCAGTGGCTGATCTCCGAGGGAAGGCCTCAGGATATCTGGTGGCATAATCTACAACAACGAGTATAAATTTATGTCCCTTCGCAGAGGGTTCTAAAGGTCCGACCAGATCTACCCCAATTCTCTCGATTGGGACGGCTACCAAGGGCGGAGGGACCAAGGGAGCCGGCTTCTGTCCTTTTTGGCTAGTTAACTGGCATTCAGGACATGTCTCACATAGTTTCATGATGTCACCATGTATGCCTGGCCAGTAAAACCGGGATGAGATGCGGTCCGTGGTCTTATCTCTGCCCAAATGACCACCCCAAGGGGGAGTATGGGCTAGGGTGAACACTGTTTTAATCAACCCTTTAGGGACTAGCATCTGTCGAATGACCTCCCCTGTTTGTGCAACCTTATTCACACGATATAGAATGTCATTTAACAGTTCAAAATGTGGAAACACTCTTACACCATGTTCGTCCATTATCTTGTTGTTGACCTGTACCACCTTCTCATATTGTTTACACTCCAGACACGTGCCCCTTGTGGTTTAAATTCAGATTGGGACATAGGACCCCTTCTTTTTGATACATATCCAATACTGTTATTATTTTTTCCATTATAGTTCTTGGCTAGTGTCTGTTGCATTTTATAGCAGTTTCAGGATGTCTATGTTCAGAGCATGCACAATTATATACAATCTGTTTATTATTTGATTGATCATTGTCTATGTGATTGATTTCATGTGATTGATATATTATGAGTTTGATTTTACAGTATAATCTATACAGATTGTTTATTAAGAATTCATTAAGTGTGTATATGCTCGTGGTCAGTTTTATTCTCTTTTTCATTATGTGTTAGGCTGTATGGATTTAATATATAAAGTTTATATCTGTTTTTTTATTATTCTAAGAATACATTGCCTAATGCATCACCTTCGATTACTACGATAATCATAGCCAATATCAAAGGTTGTTTATATTTTTTTTAATGATTTGTTTATGTAAAAAAGTTTGTCTGTTTATTTATAATTTTCTTATGTTTATTTTATGTTATTTCTTTATTCACATGATATGTTTTTTTGTCTCCTTTGATATTGCCCTCTTGGAGTGTCAAGTATTTTAGATTTAATAAAGTTTTTTGTTCATACTGGATTCTCAAACACACGGACGTCAGGGCGCCGCGTCATGTGACATGAGGACGTCCCGTCGATGGGCGTCATTAGCTTTCATGCTCGGCTCCATTCAGGGGGAGTAGCGTGTGAAGTGTGGGAGCAGCTATTGGCTTTTGGTTGCTTTCCTGCCTTTACGCCGCACCCCCCTTGCTGTCGGACTTGATTATGCGACTGTGCGTGATGACGTTGAACGGCCTCGACATGTGACGCATGTGGAAGTTTTGGTGATTGGTGTGCTGGGTCTCCTTTCAGGTATAAATGACACTCTAAGAGGGTAAGTAGTTATTCACCTTGATAAAGAACTAGAGATAGTCTGAAACGCGTTGGTGTGGTTGTTTTTGGTTTCTGATCCAATAAATAAGCTTTTATTTTATGGGAATGCATCCTTGAACCTTTCTTTTGGCAATTCCAGTTTTGGATTTGGTGCTCCGTTTTTCTTTCTCTCCTACTCCATTCATCTATCTACAGGCGGAGGCACAGTTAACCCGTGGGACCATTTGGACTTACTCTTCATCGTGGACAATCATTCCCATGTGAGTCCTTTCCAAGTTACCCTTATTTGGATTTATCATCATTGTTTTTCTACATTATTAGATGCTTATTTAACTGGTCACCGGAAGGTGCTTTGCTATAATATATCCTTACTGCTTTGCCTTGTGGGATTATAGTGTGCCAGTACGCATCTTTTGGAACTATCTGACATATGTCTTCTTTGGGTTAATTCCATTCTACAAGACTTTATTTACATCCAGTTTTGCTGTTTTATTTTGAGCACTATACAACGTTTTTTTCTTTTTGGCTAGTTAACTGGCATTCAGGACATGTCTCACATAGTTTTCATGATGTCACCATGTATGCCTGGCCAGTAAAACCGGGACGAGATGCGGTCCGTGGTCTTATCTCTGCCCAAATGACCACCCCATGGGAGAGTATGGGCTAGGGTGAACACTGTTTTAATCAACCCTTTAGGGACTAGCATCTGTCGAATGACCTCCGCTGTTTGTGTAACCTTATTCACACGATATAGAATGTCATTTAACAGTTCAAAATGTGGAAACACTCTTACACCTTGTTCGTCCATTATCTTGTTGTTGACCTGTACCACCTTCTCATATTGTCTAGCCAGAGCTGGGTCTTCCCTCTGCCTCTGACGGAAGTCAGAAAGATCCAGGTCTGGCAAAATTCCCGTATCTATCTGTTCCCCACCCTGGTCATCTCCGGCCATGACCTGCAGTCCTTTGAGCTGACTAATGTTACCAAGAGTCCCAGCCTTTCTTAACCAGTCCTCTTTCTCCGTACGTCTCTGTTTACGTGTCTTTGGGACGTGGTGTCTTTGGGGGGAAATGTCTGGGGAAAAAGGAAACAAGTCTCCGGGCTTCTCCGGAACCAGAGAGGTAGGCTCCGTAGGAGTAGGGGCCAACAATGTTTCAAAGTAGGGCCAGTCTCGGCCAAGTAGAACAGGAGCAGGTAGCCAGGGGGCAACTCCCACTAGTAGGCTAGCCTCTTGATACGCAGTAGAACGTTCGCCGTTGGGTATCTCTTTGTATCCCCATGGATACATTCGATATTCCAAGGAGAGTCATAGGATAGTCTATTGCTTGGAATTAGGCCCTCTAGAATCAGGGTTTTTCCAGATCACGAGTCAAGCATGGCTTTTACTATTTTCCCCTCCAGAGATGCTGGGACTAACCACGGATTGTGGTCCCCTCGGAGAGAAGCTGTGGCAGTGGTTCTGCCATATGAACAGTCCATCTCATCATCTCCTGAGTCCCCAAACTCGGTTGTCAGCGGAAGCTCTCGACGGAGTTCGGTGTTTGGACCTCTCCGCTGTTGGATGGGATCCTCCCTTCTGGTTGGTGGTGGTATCCTCTCCACCGGATGGGTGATGGGAGTCCAGTTTCTCGGGGAATACTGTGGGTGGCGGCCTCCCTTGAGTGATCCAATGGCTTCGGAGTTTGTACCAGGAACCCTCCGAGATGGGAAAGGGTCTTCCGGTCGGGTTGACTGGATCTCCCGAGCTGGCGGGTTGTAGACCCCTCGATTGTCTGCTCTCCTGCCTCTGGCATCACCGGAAGCAACTGGTGTTTGCACGGACCGTTCCCAGCTATCCTGTTGGGTGTCGTCGCCAAGGAAGTTTTCTACCAAGCGGACCGCTGAATCCAGGTAAAATGCAGCGTGTCTTTTTACCCAGGAGCGGGAGGAGGGGGGCAGTATCTGTATGAACTGCTCGAGCACAAACTGTTCAAGGATCTCTGCTTTGGTATGCTTCTCCGGTTGTATCCACCTGGTACATAAGTCTACTAAGCGGTGGGCTACGACCCGGGATCGGTCTCTGTTTGCATATTTGACTGTCCGGAACCGCTGTCGGTAGGTCTCTGGAGTGAGGCCTAGGCGATCCAGAATAGCAGCCTTTAGTAGCTGATAGTCCATTGCCTCATCTGCTGGAAGAGCCTGGTAGGCTGCCTGAGCTTCTCCTATGAGGAGTGGAGCCAGAGTCGTTACCCAGCGATCAACTGTCCAGCCGTGGGCCGTGGCTACCCTTTCAAAAGTGAGGAGAAATGCCTCTGGGTCTTCGGTTGGCTTCATTTTATGCAGCATCACCGTCTGGCTAGCAGCACATATAGCCGTGTGCTCTGGTCTAAGGCAGCCAGCCACTGCCAGTAACAACATCATCTTATACCTTGCTGCTTATCAGGTGTCAGCTTACATCCTGATTGCCTAGCTTCCACCTGAGTTAACCCTTACGAGTGCTGGATGAAGCACTCAGACATATGTCTCCCAGGCATAACTGATAGGGGTTGACTTCACCCTGTCACAGGCACCTTGAACTGCTGCTTTAAAAAAAAAAAAAAAAGTATTCTGTGTAACATAGCATTATTGCCTATGGATGTTCGCCATAAATTACTAAATTGTAAATTGCATTTTTATTTGATTGCATTATTTTGCATACCCATGGTGCGTTTTGTCTTGTCTAGTTTTTTTTGTGTACACACAAACAAACACTTTATAGTGGGATTAAGAAAAATGTAAACCAGAAAATGTCATTTTTTTTAATGAATTCAGATTGATATGTTAATCATGCTTGATATTCTATTAATACTTTAGATTTAAGTTATTTATTGAGAATTATTGTTATTGTTCATTATTTAAGAAGAAATAGAGTATAGTTCTGTCAGTTGAATTCAATGTATTATTAATATAAACAAATGCAATATATACATATACATTCCATTGTTAGTGTGCATTGTTTGTTTATAGTCCATTATCACGGCTGATATTATCTCCCTTGCTTGTGTTGCGTGGCATTGATATATTGGTGCACAGGTTTTAAAGATGCATAGGGTTTTATTTATATTTTCAGTCATTTAAAGATTTCCACATGCGCGGGTGTTAAGTGTTTCTGATTAGGACAGTGGGTCAACTTCTTTTTTTTTTTTTTCAATTTCTTTTGTTTTGGGGGGATTTTTCTCTGCAGTTTATTTTAGGTGGCCTTATCCATTCATACTGCATGTGTTCTTTTTGTCATTAGTTACTTCACGTTTCTCGTAACATGCGTCGTAGGTTGTGATACGTTTTTGAAAGGCCAACCTATTTTGTTTGTGCATTGGCTTTCGAGATTGCAGAGTTCCCATTGTCAGATTTATTTTTCTTACCTTTAGCATGCCTTCGCTCCCATTCATTGTAATGGAAGTTAAGGTATGCTAAAGCGTAGCACCCTTTAGTGAATATGGGCCTCTATTTTAGAGCGAAATCAGCAAGTAGAGCATTAGCATGAAGATACAGAGGCCCAGATTCACCAAAGAGTGCTAAGCTTTAGCACACATTAGCCCCCATTCATTTCAATGGGTGTTAATGCATACCAAAGATTAGCATGCTTGAGTGAATCTTGGTATCTGTGTCTTCTTGCTAACTCTCTACTGCTGCTTTCTGCTCTTTATGCATTTAACTTCCTCACTTTAATGTTTCTGCAAATCTTTCCCACGACACTGTCTTTATCGTCTTGCTGTACATCTCACTGTCTCTTTATTTCTAGGTTCTGTCTCTTTCTGTCCTTCTCTTAATCCTATTGCTCTATCTCCATCAGTCCTTCTCTTTCAATCAGAGTCTTCTCTCTCCTTTAGTTTTTTTTATCTCTGATCTGGAACCTAGACTTTCTCTTAACACACATTTTCTCCGTTTACATGGGGCTATTTGGTATTTATTCAACTTTTTTAATGTATTTCTAGCAAATTGTGTTTGGGCGTTCTCAAGATGCATGATGAATTGTTCACAAGGCAAACACTTACTTTACAACTTTCATCTAGGAAATGCACTATCTGTATTAAGGGAGAGTATGATTGGAGAACCTCACATGTGGCTCAACGCATTAGCCTTATGGCAGAAACTTCAGGAGCCATTAAAGCAACAACAAGATATATGTAGCAATCGTGGTAAAGCTCAGAAAAGAAACTTGGAGGGTGATCCGACTACCCACATATCGAAAATCTGCAAGGTAGAGCAAACAACTGGGGACAGTGTCTGCCAGCTCCAAGACCAGACAAATGAGAAACCTGTGAACCACTCAGAAGAGCAGGATGTCTTACATGGTGAAGAGGAAAATAACTCAAAACATCAGCCACTTCCAAACCAACCCACTCAGACTTTCACTTTTAGAGTTTCTTGTCGATGCACTGGAGCAAATGCAAAAATGTTTACAGCACAGGTATTTCTGCAGGGAACGTTTCTTTCTCTCATTTACCATTCACAAAGCTCAATTACCATACTTTATATCAGGGTGGCTCTCCCCCCCTGATTTGTTTTGGGGGGGGAGGTGCGGGTGGTTGCAGAGATCCCGCGCTTTCCCCCAAGGCATTTAAATTAAATGCCTGGGGACCGTGCGAGACCTCTGCAACCGCTACTTACCGAGATTCAGCCGGCATGCCGCGGGGTCATGTGACGTCACTGTTGCCATGGCAACGTGACGTCAAATGCCACCACGGGTCACGTGACGTGATTTGATGCCGCACCGAGGTAAGGGGGGGGGCGCGAGAATGGAGGAGAGCAGGAAGGGGGGAGCAGCAAGAAAAGTTTGTGCAGCCCTGCTTTATATTAAAGTATGTGCATTTATGAAAGTTGCTTTCTTAACAAAATTTGCAACTATGTGTAAATATATAGGTCTGTGACAAATTAAGACTGTGTGGACGGAAGCATGATGTGCATCATAACCAACATATAATAATGTTATGTTGACTAACCAGATTCTACTTCCTTGGATGTCATTTGATTTAAAAAAAAAAAAACAGAAATAGCAGTAGAGATAAAGTTTTCTTAGAAAAGAAGGTGACAGCACTCAATGGTAGGATACCTAGAACACTTCCAGCGTAATACATTGGTTAAATAGCCTAACTGAGATTAGTGCATCTGGTCCTAACGTTAACCTTAACAATGTTGGGTTAATCGTAACACCTAGCCACTAAAAATAATAACACTGTGTGTTACTACTTGAAATAGCATATGGTTACATTTGTCTGGCCGTAAGTAGAGGGGTTGAGGGAGGAAGGAAAGACAGAGAATTGTATACCTCCCCAAATACACCTTTATCTCTCTTTACCTTTTTTCTCTCCCTCTCTCCCCTAATGTTTCCAAGGAGGTGGGCCGAGTTCTTGGAGTATCTCTTGTAAAACAGTTTGGCTGGAAACCTGATCTCCGGAGACCGGACCTAGAGGTACTACATTTACGTGTATTTTTACTAGCACGAATTATGAAGTCCTAGTTTATACTCCCTGTATAAGGGCGCTATGTAAATGTTGTTATAAATAAATACAACATTTTGGGCAAGGCGTCCCACCGAAAAAAAAATATGAAATGGGGATATGCAGATTAAATATACAAGTAATCAATGGGAGAAAAGAGCCCCTGCCATGATGTATACCTGGAAGATTTACACAGGGAGTAGGATAACATGAGTGCATTATTTTATGAGACTGGTGATGAAGCATAACATTGTCTTCAGTGTTTTGTCACAATACATATAGAGCTTCATTACTAAAGTTATTTTTCAGCTGGGTCGCAAAATGAGGTTGGCGGATAGTCCAGGGAAGTGGGTTCCAGAGTTTGGAAGTAACAGGGATGATGTGCTTGTCGCACACTGCATAACTTATGTGGGTTGACGCTTAAGTGATGAGAGAGGAAGAGATGAGATGTGCAATATATCGCAAGCGATTAGAGCTGGGGTGTATGGATGGTAACGGCGTACAAACCATTTAGGAGCAATTTGATGACAATGTATTTTTGGGGAAGAGAAGCATGAACAGGACTCGAAAGCAAACTAGAAGAAGCCTGCAGTCGTTGAGACAGGAGAAGAATGAGTTCTCTCACCCATAGAGTGAACTACGTCCCTGAATGTTGCAAAGGAAGAAACGTGAATGTAAGGGGAAGAGAAGAGTGCAGTCAAAATGAATGTCTTAGGGATTCACCTGGGTGTTACATGGATATTTGTGAGCACAATAATGCAGTGGCGTTGCACACCAAAATCAAAGGCAAATAAATGGGTGGGGGAGGGGAAGCATCTGTTCTTTCTGGAAGGTTGTACAGATAAAAGTACAGGTTCAATAAACCTGTTCTAAACTTTAGCACTGCTTATACGCCGAAGTCAATGGGGGTTTCCATGATCATCTGCCCACGTGTATACTGAATCACCTTTGTATCAGCACATCTCAGTCAGCACATCCTTTTCAAACTGAGCGAACCCTCCCGTTCAGCTCACAAGAGCAGTAGAAGTTTAACACCCACAAAATGTTGGGATTAAATCCCCCCTGACCCCCTTTTTGTGAGGAAGTACGAAACGGATTTTAATAATTATGAAAGCTTCCCCACAAATTAGGAAAAAACACCACATTTACCAATGAAAAATATCTGTATGATTTTATCAAAAGGCCTCCCAGTCGTTCAGTGTAAAATTTAATGGTCGTGTATTATTACTGTTATACATAAAACCTTAATCACAAACTGTTAAGTATGTTTTATATCTTAGGTATTTGTACATCTGAATGATAATTACTCAGTGGTGGGACTCCCTATCTTACGGTAAATATTTTTTCATGTGATTTTATGGTTCTTTGATGGTTCTGCTTAAAGATGTTACTGTAGCTTCTGTCTTCAGGAAGTAATAAGGTTGAAGGAAGTCGGTACTTCGGATTTATTCCAATACATTTTATTTTTTTAATAGTATAAACCTTTCCACGGAGAAATAAGGAAGTCGCTATTGGTATTATCAAAGAGTCGTAAAGAGCAAAAAGAGTTATATTTCACTATTTCATCCAATGCATCGAAATACCACAATTCTAGGCATTAAATATTAAAAACACACTGTCCATGTAAACCTCTTGGTGCAAAAATGTTTTGAAGCAGAAAGTTCCACAGACTGTTCGTCTCAGGGGAGCCCTCTCTTGCTTCACGGAATGGCAGAGGAAGTTCTCGTACATTCAAGGCACTGCTGTGGGATCAAATATAAAAAAAATCAAAAGCCATTCCAGGAACGGCATAAGGGACGTGTGGGTGGTTGCTTTAATGCCATTCCCGGAACAGCAGAGGGTTAGAAAGAGTTACATTTTGTTATGCTTTTCATAGTAATTATTGAAATAATGGGTTTTGATCTCACATTAAATTCATATGATCTGCTTTTTAAGGAGAATAATATGGTGCTGAATATTTTTAGAGTTCTCTGCTGCCTGTTCATCTAAAAAAACGTTTAAGGCTGAGTCCCCGCTGGCGCTGAGCTCGCTGAGCGGGCGGTGCTTGGCGCGGTTACTTCTATGTATGTATGTATGTATGTGTGTATATGTGTATTAGATAGATTTTAGACTGGCACTTGGTAGTTCCTTTTCTGGGTATCTTTAGCCAATTTGTTCCCAATTTATGAATTGTAGTATTCACACAAATAAATATAAAATATAAATTAAAAAAAAATATATATAAATATACATAATATAATATATATGACACAATTGACATTTAATATGCACACAAGACCTAGAGTAATACTCACGATATCCACTGTCTTTTGTGCCTGTTTAATATCTTGCCGTCCGCAACATTAGCTGTAGAGTCCTGGCGTCCTACAGCTGGGGTTGGCGTCTCCTCGAGGCCGCATCACACGCCCCTCTTCCCCCGATGTCGCCACTGTAGCTCTCTTCGTAATGCTGCATCTTTAGGCTCCCTCCAAGGCGTTTTGTAATCGGACTGGTTACTTCCTCAGGACTATTGATGCTATCTTGCTTTGTTAGGCTTTAAATAGTCTAAAAAATGTTAACCCTTTATGTCGTGACCAGATACGCTCTCATAAAGGGAACGTATTGGAGAGTGCCAGATAGATAGTTCATGAACCCTCAATACATAATAAAATACATTTAAATACAATACAATCAAACATTTGGGAAAATAACCACATTGGTTGAGAATCTGGAAATAAAGCAATAGAACCCAAAATTAAGTTTAGTTTAGTTGACTGATTCTAATCATGTATAACTCACTGCTATCTAATACAGCTAAAGGCTTGAATTATATAGTTGTCTCTCAAGAAAAATGCCAAATCAAACTTTATGTTGAAGCCCTCAGGGGCCAATGTTTTAAGAGTATAGATACAGTAAACGCTCTCTCCTGGACAACTGGTTCAGCCTGTTTCCCCCTCTCCAGTTGGGCTTGGGACAATCCTTGTTGGGGAGTCCTCTAGAGCAGGGGAGTGTAAATGTTTTGTGCTGCGCCACCCTGTCTTCCCTGTTGCGTCGCCCGCGCGCCCCCCTTCCTACCTTAGAGCTGTGTCAAATGACGCTGCGGGGTCAATCTGAGTAAGTAAAGTGTTGCAGAGGCCTCGCACGATTCCCCGGCATTTAATTTAAATGCCGTGGAGAAGAGTGCGGAGCATCTGCAGCGGCGCGCGCCCCCTAGCTTGCCCCTGCTCTAGAGTCCGGTCCATGTTTAATTTTAAAATGGTTAGAGACACTGAGTTGTCAGGCCTCTCTTGATATTATAGACCTCTTCTGCCAGTCTCCTTTTCAAGGGTCTACCCGTCCTTCCGACATTGCAACAAGTACAGTATACCATGCATTTACTTTTGCAATTCATGAATGTTTCTATTTTAAATTCTTTGTTAATTACATTAGATCTAAAATTGTTGCATTTTTGACTGTAACTACAGCCAATACAGTTTGAACAGGTAAAAAACCCTTTGAGATCCTTGAGCCACATTGTATCTTTGTCCCTCCATTATACTGATCATTTCCGATTTCTAGCCCTTTTGTATATTATTTGTGGCTTCTGGGGTAAACATTCTTTCAACTTAGTATCTCTGTAGAATTCCCCAATAATTTGTCTAACCTTTGGGACCATGTCATTATATTGTGTTACAAATGGGATGAACTCAGAAGTTCTCTTATGGGTGGTCACCTTCCTCTCCCAACTAATGAGTTTGTCCCTCTGTGTTACTAGCTATATTAATAGACTTCTCTACGGTATATATTCTGGAAGCCAGAGGATCACGTGGTTATGACTTAGCTCAGATAGTGCCAACTCGCCCTCTTTCCTAAGCACGACAAGATCTGTTTCTTTTCTTAGTTTTATTGAGGGAAAACAGGATAAGGTACAGTCTCTTGTGTAGAGGTGTGGGTGTCTCTGTGTGTGCTCAGTATTCAAGGGAGGTGAAAAGATACTTCTTCATCACCATTACAGGGATTACAGCAGGGTACTCACAAGTGATTTGGATCAGAACAATCGTCTGCAGAGTATCTGTCCCCGTCCTGATTAGTTTCCTACGTAGGTAATGCGTGCACTGAGAAAAAATCACGCTGACACACGTTCAGTATGATAATGTCTGACTTTATTCCTACAGAGCCTGCGTTCATATACAGGGGCTGTATGGGAGGGGGTTTGTATGCAAAAGAGCTGTCTCAGTGGTTCTTTGTTAGGTCTCAGTCCTTGTATGGTCTTGTTGTTATGATTTATGGTCTTGTTATTGTAGGTTTTCTTGGACACATCAGCATTTGAGGGGAATTCCTCGGTGCCATCTTCCTTACTTGAAGGGAGGGGTAACTGCGGTAGCCATTTTGAGTAAGGAATCATAGCAAAGTATTACAGATGAAGAAATAGGCATTTTATCCAATCCATCACAGTCCCCCCTTGAAATGTCTATTTCTGAGTCTGTCCCTAGATGTATACTAACTCATCTGTCCAGATGTTCCTGGGAACTCTTTTGTGCTGTACGTTAGACGAGTCATGGCTTGTCCATGACCCCCCTTGCCACAGACTTTGCACATAAGGAAGTCAGATGCTGTCCCTATGGATTTATACTATTGTACTTAACTGGGAGGGACTGTAACGGAGTAAATGGACCATCTTCCGAGAGTGGAGTATTATTATCTGACTGCAGAAAAAAGGTAGGAGTGCTATTGTCAACAGCTTTGGTCATGAACTTTTTAAAACATGGGAGAACACAGCAGACAATAATCACAAACAAAACAAAAATAATAACTATTACGATGCCTATTTGGGCAAGAATCTTTTGCTATCCCGTCTTTCCTTGCTAGACCATTTTGTGGTCGGTATCCCCAATCTGTTCCTGTGTTCCATCCTACTGCTCCCCAGTAATCACATTCCTTTCCCCAGTAGGAATCCGTTACGCATATATAAGTAGACCTGAAACCGGAATTGCTGTATAGAACACATTGCCAATGTGTTGAGGGGCAGCGGACTATATTACAATAATCAAAGGAGAAGGTAGCTACATGAGTATTGGATGAATTATACCAAAACGTGACTACCCCTTCATGTTGGGTGATAGCAATCTCTTGTGCCCCCCTAGACCCAACAAGCAAAGGATATATAGCATAATTTTCCTTCTGAGGTGTCCTCGTTGGGAGCTGGAACCTTCTTGCAATGAGAGGCGTGTATCCAGGTGTTCTTGCCAGCTAGTTTGACTGATGTCGCTGTGGTCAACAGAACTTGGAAAGGACCATCATATCTGGGCTCTAGGGAATGTTTCCTTACAAATTTCTTCACAAGCACCCAGTCTCCGGGCACGAGTCTATGAGTCCCGGTATCTAGATCTGGATCTGGAATAGAAGAAAACACTCGACCATGCATATTGGTTAGTTCTTGCGCTAGGGCAGTTACATATTTGGTCAAAACATCAGACTGCATCTGTAACTGCTGTGGGTAGTAACAACCAAGTTTGGGGGCAGTACCAAACAGTATCTCAAATGGGGATAGAGCATATTCCCCTCATGGGGTGTATCGAACACTGAACAAAACAATGGGTAGACTATCTGGCCAGGGCATATTTGTTTCCTGGGCCATTTTCAACATTCTAGTTTTCAGTGTGCCATTCATTCTTCTACCTTTCCGCTACTCTGGGGATGGTATGGGGTGTGGAAAGCAAGGGTGGTCCCTAGCGCGGACCAAATTTCTTTAGCTAACGTAGCAGTGAAAGCGGGGCCTTGCAAGATATTTCTGCGGTGGTTTTTTCACACATCCTGGGTTACACTTTGCACAAATTGTACATAATTTGCAGAAATTACTAGTCATTGGGGTAATTCCAGGTGCCACATAGTATTTGTCGATCAGTGCATTCATAAGAGTCTTCGAGAGATGTGCTGCTCCATGTGCCCATTGTACCACAGCAGGATACAGTGCACGTGGCAGACAAAGTTTCTTTTTGTACTCATAAATTCCTTCTTGGGGCGATGCACCTCTTTTCTTCCAGCTTTCCTTTTCTTCCTTTGTTGCAGATTCTTGCAACTTCTTCAGATATTCTCGATTTACTGGGAGGTTCTGCATTAACGGAACCATCCTTGTCGTGTCCACTCGATCTTCCACTTCTCGTATCCCGCTGGCAGCTTGTTTTGCCGCAGCATCCGCCAGATGGTTTCCTCTGGCTTCTTCTGTGTTCAGTTTCCCATAGGCTTTACCTTCAGGATGGCCACATGGATTGGAAGGAGTGGGGCGTCCATCAGAGCTTGTATGGCTGAGCTGTGTTTCACTGATGTTCCTGCTGCTGTCAGAAATCCCCTGGTTTGCCAAATGACGCCAAAATCATGTGCTACACCAAAGGCATATCTAGAGTCAGTGTAGATATTCGCCGTTTGTCCTTCTGCCAGTTTACACGCTGCAGTGAGGGCTTGTAGTTCAGCCTCTTGTGCAGATGCTGTTGACGGTAGTGTGCTTGCCAGTAGGACCACAGTGTCTGTGGTGACAGCATAACCCGTATAGTAGGTGCCTTGTTGATCAGCATATCGAGAACCATCCACAAACAGGATTAGATCTGGGTTCTGTATCGGCTTTTCACTCACCGTGGGCAGATGAGCTGTTTCTAGCTTCATGAGTTCGAAGCAATCATGGGGTAGGTCGACTCCAGCTGTGCTTTGTTCTTGTTCGTGTCCCTGCACATCTCCCCCCTCGGGAAGTGGAAGAAGAGTGGAGGGGTTAAGCACTTGGCACCGGAGAAGGGTGACATTGTCTGGAATAAGAAGCAAGCATTGCAACCTGAGGTGTCTGATTGAGAATAGCAGCAATGTCATGTGGTGCCAGAAGAATGAGGTCATGCCCTAGAACAATGTCTGAAGTTTTATCCAGCAGTGCTTGAGCAGCAAAGACAGCACGAAGACAGGACGGTCCACCACGAGCCACAGCATCGAGGCGGCTGGAGTAATAACCAATAGGTCGACATCGGCCCGCGTGTGGCTGTGTTAACACTCCAGTTGCATGTCCATTTCGTTCTGATACGAAAAGCTTAAAGGGTAAATCATAGTCTGGGAGGCCCAAGGCAGGGGCAGAGGATATTACCTGTTTGAGAACAGTGAAATTCTTGGAAGCCTCTGGGGTCATCTGGAAAAGATTTGTTGTTAAAACATCGTACAATGGTTGCATCTTTTACTGCTTGAGGATCTTGAACCATTCTATACTTATCAGGTTCACCCTTCGCGGTGCGTTTCTTCACAGGGAAAAGAGGGGTATTGCGGTTTACGGGGAAGCGGGGCCCCTTATTTGAGCTGTACAACAATGGGTGGTACCCTTAGGTGCCCGTTATCCTCAGGCCCGGTGGATCATAATTTGGACGGGATCCTATCCATGACAGCGGGCGGTATACTGGCAGCTGAGGGTTTGTCCGCGAATGCCAAAAGTATTTGGAAGGGAACAAAGGGCAGAGACATCTGACTCCCAGAGCAGGGAGGTTACATCAATGGTGCCGTCCTCGGAGAATATTATGGAGGCCTGTAACCTGGATAAAACATCAGCGCCAAACAGATTAAGCGGGCAAGTAGAGGAAACTACAAATCGTGCAAATAGTTCAGGGTAGGGACCTATCTGTAGGGGTCGTGTTAATGGGCTAGAGCGCGGTGTGCCATCTACCCCCACACATAAAAAACATCAATATCAGACAAATAGGAAGGGTCAGGTATGTCTGCAGCTCTAATTACACTCCTGGCTGCACCTGTGTCTACCAGGAAGGGGGTGAGGTGACATACATTATTGGGGCGCCTTCTACCTGCTTGGGCGTCTGCCCACATAACCTTGGGCAGCGGTCGGGTACTGGGGGGTGTCTGGGGTTAGTATTCCAGGTCATGTTTGCCTCCTGTGCAACGGCCTGTGACTCACTATCTGAGTCAAAACTATAGGGCGCACTGTAGTGGACACTGCTGCTGGGTGTGTGTGCTATTGTTGTGTCAGGGTAGACTTGAATCCCTAACGCTGGGGCAGTGATTGTTTGGGGTGAAAGGGCTGGCATTAGGGGCACAGTCGGGGTGTAATAGGAACCATCCGCCTGCATCACAGGATATAGTTGTGCTACATAAACAGTCAAAATTGGTTTGTCATTCGTGGGCGGGGTAGTGGGTTGTATAGGTGGGGGTGCTGCTGGAGCTGGGAGCGAAGGTAACAAAGGAGTGAGCATAGATAAATCAGTCACACCACAATTAAAACAATCTTCCCTCCCTTTTCTATCTCCTGCTCGGTCCATTTTTCTCTGGACAGCCTTGGTAACATTAAACCAGGCTTCTGCTATCTTCAGCAGGTTGTTATCATTCAAAATTCCTCTCTTTTCTTTCAATATCTTTCGCCACACTTCTGGTTGTAACCTGCCTTCTGCTTCAGTAATACTACATACTTTAAACAGCTTATTTGCTTTCTTTTTTTACTTGTTATTATATTAACTTCTGTCCTGGCAATGATAAAATAAATGCAGCAGGGACCCTCTGTCCCTCAACAGAATTATTTTGACTCATACTAACGTAACGTATGTTTCCCTGTGGGATTCAAAAAACACACAAGACTGCGCTCCCTGAACTTCTCCCTCCCACAGAAAAAGACCCCTCTTTCTAGTTGCCATTAGAACAGAAGGAAAAAGAATATTTTCTGGTTTTAAAAGACCCATTCGTGTGGCCAGAACGAACAAATCTTTCAAAAATAAATGTTACCAGGGCTGTCCCATTCTTTTCCGTTCTGTTCTCTCAATCGGCCACTAGGTGGCAGGCTAAGACTCCTTTCCCTGTCTTACTTGCCTGTGCTCAAATGTTAAAACTGCACCTTTTTTTTTTTTTTTTCTCTCTATACTGCAATTACTAGCAAAAATGCCCTGCTTTTTTTTTTTTTTTTCCTCTTCTTTCCCTTGACTTATAACACTTTATTTCCCTTCCAAATAATATACACAGTATCTAATTGTATCCCAATTCCTGCATATAAACCTTTCATAAAAATAACCCTCAATACTTACTTTCACAACACAATCATATGCCTTGATTATCTATCAGCAAATTCACTTGCCTTTTCTTTCCTATTCACTTTCTTTTTCCTACTGCAAAGCGTACCTTAACGCGGAAAAAACAGGAGTTCGGGCAGTTTAACGTCTAGGGGTTATCGCCCAAGCACCTATGGGCTATCTCTTCTACTCTCAACAATCCCCACCCGTCCTCATGAATTCTCAACACTAATACACAAACACATTTTGGACATAACATACAACTTGATTACGAGAGAGAGAAAGGTTGTTCAGGGATCAAATCGACAGGATTCCGCGCAGTTACCAACCGTAACGCGCTAAACACTCCTTCCCTCGCAACGCGCCAAACCGCACAGTCACTACCGGGATTCCCGTGTTTCCTCTCTGAACCGACTATACCTTACTCCCCCTTTACCCCTCCTTCCACCAAGTTTACAACGTACAATGACACGACCTCTAGTCAGCCGACAAAAATCCCACTCCACTCCGGGCTTCCACTTGCGGCACTGACTAACACATATAACATGTAAACATATACCGGGTGACAGATAGTCTAGGTAACAGGTTTGAGTTTAAAACGGGCTCTGGGCAAGATATCTACCTGTCTTTAGGTGACCTTCGGAGAGCCGTATGAGACACAGAAATAGACCAACAGCGGAGACAGTGCGTATCGGTAGATAATAAATGTTATCTTACCGTACTCCAGAGGTGATCAGTCTCCTGCCGCGTCCGCATTTGGTCCACCTCAGTCCCTCTGCGCACGGCTGTCCGTTGGTTCAAAACCCAGAGCCCCACGTTGGGCGCCAACTGATTTGGATCAGAACAATCGTCTGCAGAGTATCTGTCCCCGTCCTGATTAGTTTCCTACGTAGGTAATGCGTGCACTGAGAAAAAATCACGCTGACACACGTTCAGTATGATAATGTCTGACTTTATTCCTACAGAGCCTGCGTTCATATACAGGGGCTGTATGGGAGGGGGTTTGTATGCAAAAGAGCTGTCTCAGTGGTTCTTTGTTAGGTCTCAGTCCTTGTATGGTCTTGTTGTTATGATTTATGGTCTTGTTATTGTAGGTTTTCTTGGACACATCAGCATTTGAGGGGAATTCCTCGGTGCCATCTTCCTTACTTGAAGGGAGGGGTAACTGCGGTAGCCATTTTGAGTAAGGAATCATAGCAAAGTATTACAGATGAAGAAATAGGCATTTTATCCAATCCATCACACAAGTCCAGGGAAAATGGTGGAAAGAAGGTGGTGATGCATACTGGGTGATAAAATGGTCTGGGGGCAAACCATCTGTGGGCAGAACAGAGGGGGAGAAGCAGACCAGCCCATTTGAGAGGAAAGCTGGGGCTGCCATGACAACTCACAGGAGTGTCTGGGGAAGCTGCAACATGTAACAGAAATGTTGCATCTTAATGCAGCATACTGCTGGAAGAGGGGAACTGGCACTGTGTTTGTGAGCAGAACCTAACACATGCAGCTGGCTCTAATAAGCTGACAAGCAGGGCTGCAATGAAAGGGGGGTTAAAACAAAAGTTGGAGATGGGTATTCCTGTTCCATGACAGTATATCTCTCTTTGGAATTGGAATTTCTGCTTCAGATCTAAGGCTTGTTCATCTAATACGTTTTTCTGAGAAAATATTCTCCTTAGTCGTAAGAACTGACCCTGAGGGATATTTTTTATCCAACTAGGATTAAGATTACTTGAGGCTAATAAGTACGTATTGGCATCTACTGGTTTGTGGAATGTCTTCGTTTGGATCTTGCAATATCCATATTTGGTTATTCTATGTATGGAGTTGTGGGCAGTTCATAGGACATCAGTTTGAAGCTGCAGGACCTAATTTGGAATAGAAATATATAGGAACAGCCGATTCAAGGAATATTATTGTATTGTATGTCTTTATTTATATAGCGCCAAAAATGTACTCAGCACTTCACAAAGAATACAGTACAAGGAATTTTAATAGAATAAGTGCAGCAAAAATCAGACAATTGGAAAGGAAATATATAAATATGTAGCGACAGGCTGAGAGAGAAGAAGACATGCGAGAGGCACAGGATGATTGATTCCATCAGAATGTGGACATAGTGATTCCACCATGAAGCTGAGAGACGTGTTAAGAGAGGAGTGTCAGGATTTAACACCACCAAGATTCAATAAAAAGATTAAAAAGAATATGCAATCATCAATGACCATATTCTAACCTATTTGGAACATCATCGCCATTTTTACTTTTTTTGTATGCAAGTAATTATTTTTAAAATAAATGTTGCTTTTTGTGTGCAAAGAATAGCATACGGAGTTCTGTTATGCTGAGTAATCTATAGAAAAAACAGGTCATTTAACACTGAACATTGTGTCAAGGAGAACTATCCTTCTATGTACTTCTAGGTTCTGTACTATGAGAAAATACTTGTAGTATATTTGGGGGGAAAAAACTATTTTTAAAGAAATGTTTAATGTATTGTAACGGTATTAAGCATTTTTGTTTCTATAGCAACCATTTACATAGTCATTTCCTCTTCCGAAACAGGCTCTGGCACACCCCTTTTGCCCTCTCTCTAACAGTGCACCAATTGTATCTAGTGCCTGCCTGGTCACATGATCTTCCACACAACTTTACATCTTGGGTACTCTTCTGCAGCACTGAGACTGATTTAGTGAACCCCAGAGCCGAATCTTTGCCGATCGATCACAGGAGAACGGATCGATCGACAACTTAGCTAATCACGTCTCAGTGTGCAGATTGCAGTTGATGCACACTGCGTGGCTTGAACTGCTGCTTTAAGAGAATGCAGAACAATGCTAGTACTTGATTGGATTTAATTCCCCCCTCTGTAGTCTTTTCCCATTACGTAAAGTAGACCTTTGAAAGTAAAAAGTGAAGATTGTGTCGTCCCCAATTAACCATCCTTGTGAAAACATGCATAAAGTATTATGTGTCATTAGCAAAGACACTCTTCAATTCTGATGGTTTGCAGGCATCCTTTGGCCAGCAGAGGATATATTCAGACTACAGGTCTGCGATCTACAACAGCTTGGGCCATGGCTTCACTTGCGGAAATTCAGGTAAGTTTTTTTTTTTTTTTTTAATTATGTTGCGTTCACAGGGATACAGTTTTTTTTCATACAATTTTATTACCACATTATATTCCCTGCCACAATCCCATTTATTTTTGGGGGGGTCAAGTGTTCTTCAACTTCAAAGATGAGGCTTTCGCCTCCAGGCCGTCCCTTGGGTTATGCATCAGTATAGCTTCTTCTGTACTCCTATCCTGCAGTGGGGTCTCAAAGAAAATGTCACAAACATGGAAGTATTTGAGCACAATCTATAATGAAATTAGCTTAATTGTTTGATAAACGTATGAGATATGAACAGTAGATACAGCTCCGTATGCACCAAGAAACCAATATACTGACTCCTATATGAGCTTTAACTTAAATAATGTTCGTATCTTACCTCCTAAACGTGCCCTGCTTGATGTTTGAAACTTGTTTTTTAAATGTTAAAAAAAAAACATGAGGTTACCATGGTAAACATTATACTGCACTGAGCTCTGAGGAGAGCTGCATTTTAACTTCCATGACACTTTTAATATTTCAGACGCTTATGTCTCCAAAACGGAGCATCAGATTTGAAAATAAAAACCTCAATGGAAAGGGCAAGAAGAGATCTCTTTAGAGCAAGTAAAAAAAATAATATGCAGCAAAAAAAAAAATGTCGATCAGCACGGTCTGCTAATTCAACAAAGAAGTAGTTCACAATAAGCTAAAGTTTCATAATACACAAAAAAAGATACAGAGCCATTCCCCTCTCAATACTGGCTGGGCCCATTTAAGAGAAGTTAAATACAAGGAATGTTTCCATTTATCCAGAAATGTGCAAGATCAGATTTTCTTTTCTACTATAGATTCATTTCTTTAACGGGACATAACGTGGGAAAATCTGTTCCTCCGATTATTCAGTAGAGTTGGCGCAGGTGAAGGCAAAAGTTGAATACACATTTTCACCTCCTTTAGCGATCCCATGTAACTGAGTTGCAACAGCAAATGGTATCATGGTTATGAGTTGTGATTAACAATACCTGATTGGTCCCTCCTGTTTGCATAAAGAACATTTAGTTCCTCCGTGTGGCCACTGAAAAATACTCATGCTATCAATTGTCATTGATGCAAAAAATCTTATTGATGGCACTTGCTGTGTTTTGTCTTACAGGCCGGATCCCTTGTCCTGGATCCCATGTGTGGTGTAGGAACATTATTGTTTGAGGCTGCAAAGGAATGGCCTGTATGTGCATGAGTTAACATTAATGCTTGCGTTGTAATTGACCTACAAAGGCACTGTGTTCATATTTATTTCTTCAATGCTTAGTGTTGTTAAGTTGTACGTGTTTATGAAGGATAAATACAAACTATCCTAGAAGCAGTCATAAATGTGACCGTCACAATGTTAGGCTCATTTCATGAAATATTTTGCAATTTGATTAGATACAAGTAAAGATGAAAAAAACAAATACACCTACGGAGCTGAACAGTTTTGAGAAGTTTAGCCTTGCTTTTGTTCTGCCATTCTCCAGTTTGCATGTAGCTATACCAGTGTTTTTTAACAGGGGTTCCTAAGAACCATTGGGTTCCCCTGGCATCCCTAAAGGGTTCCCTGCAATTTTAAGGACATTTGAAAATGGTACCACATACAGAAGAATTTACAATGCATCGGATCTCAGACCCGCTATTAGAGAGGGTTGGGGTTCCTTACAATGCATCTGATATCAGACTCGCTATTAGAGAGGGTTTGGGTTCTGCAGCACTTCACAATATAATTGTAGATTTCCTTAACCAAAAAAAGGTTGGAAACCACTGAGCTGTACATTCTAGATAAGAGGCTTGCCTTGTGTAGAGGCAAGACAGCTAATGTACATGTGACACACTCTATGCTTTGTCCACAATGTAACATTTATGAGGCTTAAACTGTAAAAAGCAATGTGATACAAGTGAGCAATATCTGCAATGTTTGTAATCTGTGGTGAGATATCACTTCTGAGTTCGATAGTAATTGTGTTGAGATTTTCTGAGCTCAACACATTTTCCTAGGTCTACTAATATGAGATGATGTAACAATAAAAACTGTATTTCTAAATGATAAATGCCACGAACATTTTATATCCCTAACATATGCCTATTAAATATTAATGCGGTGAGTGTATAACAGAAATGTGTGAATTTACTGCATTCTTGATATGTACTGTAGTGCTAAGCACTAATTTCATGATTCAGACAATCCAATTATGGGGCAGCACTATGTATTCTCAACAATGTAAAGACAACCCGTTCCCACTGGACCGTTTAAAATTACACAACGTCTAACCCACATGCCACATGTCAACATTTTTCTAAACTCTTCTAAATTATAAGTTTATTATTATGCATTGATAGCTCCTGTTTTGCACTAGAAGCTCCAAAATTTTAAGTAGAGACCATATGAAGTATTCATTGCATTTCAGTTCCTCACTAGTGTTTAGCTTTCTTTATTTAAATGGTGAATTAAGGTGTCATCATTTACTCTGAAAATGTCTGTAAAATATTATTTTTACTATATTTATCAGGATGTTCACTTCTTGGGTATTGATTTAAGCGACTCGCAGCTGAAAAGTGCAGTTGGCAATGTGGAGGCAGCGGGGCTTGCGGATTCGATAGAGTTACTGAAAGGATCTGTTCTAGGTATGCTATATTTTATCTACTTAGAGATACTGTATACGGTAATAAAGAGAAATGCAAAATTCTACTACTTGGTCATGACAAGTGCAATTTAAAGCAACCGTATTCCCTCCTTGGTACTAGTCTAAACTGGGACTCTCGGAAGCAGGACTGCTTTTCATCAGGAGATCCCAAGTTCAACTACTAGTGATTTTCTTGCACTGTGGGAAATTAATATGGCTGCTGGCATCATCATGTCTAGGAGACAATCCATGATATGGTGATCGGTAAATGGGTTGCTAGGCTTTAAGCATATTAAAAAGGCAACAAAAACACAACACCATTGTTCACACTCGCAGATGAATTAAAGGTGCAATCCCTTCATGGATCAAATTGTACCAAATATTACCGGCATGCTTGAAGGAAAATCTGGCAAATCAACACAATTGTTTCAAAAAACAGATACCAAAAACAAGATGTTTAAATACAGGTCCTTGGTTTGTAATCATAGTAAGAAAAAAGAAAAGTTGGGTAGAAGTGATAGCTATTAAAGGTAACTCGTGATTCATAGGCGGAGATATGTTTGAATTCCTGTACTTACTCTCTCTTGTGTGATGTCACTGTGCAGAACTGGAGCTTTGCCAAGCAAAGACCCTCTTTTTGATCCCAACTTCTATTTCTTGGACCTCAAAAAACAGCAGGATGAGAAAGTTAGAGGAAATAATTGACTGACAAAACCCCCCATTTAAAGCCCCTTTCTTTCCAAAGAAATTAAAACAATTACTCTGACAGGCAGGAGATCACGGGGGGGGTGGAATACGAAATGACATAAGAAGAACACTAAAGGGTGCTAAGCTTTAGCACGCCTCCGCTCCCATTCATATGACAAGGAGTAAAGGAATGCTAAAGCTTAGCACCCTTTTAAGGATCTGGGCCTTAGTTTGTCTCTAAACTACAAAGCTGGAGTAACACTTTAACATTAGTTTGACTACCTTTGGCTTGACGTTCTAAATGTGAAAATCAGAACTGGTTCGTGTTTGTCTCTCGGAGCAAAGGCGAAATGGCACACCATCCAAAGTAGTAAATCCGAAGAATTGTTTCTTGCTGTCTTTCAGAGCTGCCATTACTGTCGGAAAGTGTAGACGTCGTGATTTCTGACATTCCGTTTGGAAAAAAGTTCACAACTTCGAAGGACATTAAAGAGTTGCTTCCAGACATCTTGCAAGAAATGGGAAGGTGTGTGTGTGTGTCTGTGTCTGTGTGTGTTATATGTATATCACCAAAATCAAATGAACCAGGGAAGGAGACACAGCACTACAGGAAGATTGAAAAAAAGGATATTTAATCCGTAGATATCCAAAGTTTTGGAGCAATCTCAGGGCCCCTCCATCAGGTGCATCATGCACCTCCCTTTTTTTTCAATCTTCCTGTAGTGCTGTCTCCCCTCCCCTGGTCATTTGATTTTGGTGAGGTATCTTTTTTTTATACTATTTATGACGCACACACTTTCCAATTGTGAGCTAATTGTTTTGTATATATGGTGTGCTTTCTCTCCACTCTTTTGTGTGTGTGTGTGTATATATATGTATATTATAAAAAATCAAAAACATATAGTCGATACCGTTCTGTGGCTAACAAAATTGTTTTATTTGTGCGAGCTTTCAAGATACAGTGATCTCTTCATCGGGCGATGTTACATTGTATTAGGCAAGAACATTTTGTACTTTCAAACAGGGCAGCCTTGAATGTTATCTGTGGGTTTAAAAGTAAAACATTTTCTTGCTTTATCCATTATAGCATCGCCCAAAAAAGAGATCAGTGTATCTCGAAAGCTCGCACAAATAAAAGCATTTAGTTAGCCACAGAACGGTATCGACTATTTGTTTTTGATTATTAAACTCGATTAACATGGGGTGTTTGTGTGTGTGTATATATCTATCAAAGGGATGAGACTTTCATAAATATGCAAAAAAATGTATTTTATTCACCCAACGTTTCAGCTACCCTCTCGAGCCTTTATGAAGAGCTCTTGATTAAGGCTCCAAAGGGTAGCCGAAACGTGGGCTAGTAAAATAATGTTATTTGCATATTTATGGTGTGCCTTATCCCTTTGTTATTTTTGTACAGTACCCGATAGGTACTCTGATAGCAGAACCCTCTCCAGTAGTCTGGTCTATAGTGTGTGTGTGTGTGTGTGTGTGTGTGTGTGTGTGTGTGTGTGTGTGTGTGTGTGTGTGTGTGTGTGTGTGTGTGTGTCACAATGTGATTATGATTTGTTAACTATTGAGTTGGTGTGGAAAAGCCAATGCTTCTATCATAGAATGTGTAGGGCAGGGCATGTAAGGCCCCAAAAAGGTTGTTATATCCTCCAATCTCATGTAGGGGAAACCTTTGAGGAACCATGGCTGCAATACTGCTCTCCCTCTGTGAATTCTAAAGGAAATATTGGAATAGAGTATAGAAATTTAGAATCTCCAAAAAAACACTTGGGCTGTGGATGAGCGCCTAAGTAATGAGCAGACCGGTGGAATGCTTTGCACAACACTAGCAGAGCTACAGAAGAGGGCAGCACAGCGTGGCAAGTAATCACTTTCCTTGGGAGAGTTGCGTGCACTGTGCTGGCAGCTGCTGCTAGCCGAAAAATAATTTTGAAGGCAGTCCTGAAGGATAAACGATCCAGAGCTGAACTGGGAACGAAGTATGAGCATAGTGCAGGGCCAGCTTCTGATTTCTCATTTAGCCAAGGAGAAATGTTTGATATTTAAAGGTAGATTTCAGCTCTGATTGATTAATCAGCTTGCTGTAGTGAGACAGTCAAAACTTGGACTGAAATTGCTACTCCCCCATGTGTCAAATACAGGCGTTAGCCTTCCAAATATCTTATGAGAATATTTCATACCAGTGGTTTGAAAATAACCTTGTACAGTAACTTATAATTTACCTGAACATTGTTTTCTGTATGCGTGCACTGCTACCATCTGTATAAATCTCGTCCTAAATCTAAAGCATTGTTTTAGAAATCGCACACTGTACATAGGAATATACATATAAATGAATAGCAGATAAAAACCTATTCATGTGCTTAGTTTCGATGCCAAGATACATAGAGCGTACTTTAAAATCAATATTTTGGCTAGTGTTTAAGCCTTTATGTATTTAATACATACTAAGGAAGAAAAGCAGGTGAACAAACTCTTTTATTACAATTCAACATGTAAAACCCTTATGAGCACAAATAAGGTAAAGAGAAAATACTTGATTTGGGGAGCAATTGCTACTTTAATACCATGTTTTCTGTAATTGCAGAGTTCTTCGTGTTGGAGGAACAATTGTTTTACTGCTCAGCCAAAATCTTCATCGACACCTAAAAGCAAGTTACCAGTTCAAAGCTCCTGAAAGCACAAGTGTCGCTGCCACTGAGAACGATTCACTGCATCAGGATAAGAATGAAAGTACTACAAATAAAGAAGAAATTGGTAAATCCCGTAAACAAGATTGGCTTGGGTCTTTGGTTCCTGTAGAGTCTCATGCCGTGAGCCTTGGAGTGACTGAAGCTGTAATATTTAAATGTAAAAAAACATTTTCAACATCCGTGGCCCTGTAATCCTTTCACATTTTCAATTGAGACATTTTTTACATGGTACCACAAAGTATCACAGTTACCGACATTGGGAGTCATACTTCCCCTCTTGGCTCTAAACTGTTGCGTAGCAGATTGTTAATGCTGTCATACACTTCTTATTTGAGTAACTTGGTATTTATTGGACTTTTATTTATCGGCAGCAGGAAATCGTTTTAATTGCATGTTTTTAAAATTGATGACTGGGTAATTTTGAGAACAACTTTTTATTATCACGCAAATGCACGACTGCGCACATATTAAATCCACTTTCTGCATACTGTAGTAGACTTTTGTACTAGAAACTGCTGCTTTAAGAGTAAGCAAGGAGTTGTATATATTTGTTTTTGTGTGCTTGGCTGAAGGCCGGGAGGCTCTGTCAGATACAAAGCTCTCTGCGGCTGGCATGTAAAGCAGCGTGATGGGGTTGTTGTGCTTACTGGGGATTTGCTGTCCAGCTATCTATCGCTACCTATATTCCACCTAAACGCAGTCATGTCACTTCATATATACATATATAAAAAAAGATCTATTTCGAATTAAGAGACAACAGCTGCAGGCACAGATCTTCTTCTCCTGCACATTGATGTCAGAACAGTCGTGATGAAGCTTCGCATCTTCACAAGCTGTACATAAGAGGGCCACAGGTTAACAACAACTGAATTCATGTATATTATTATGTTATAAGGCAAATTACATTACTTACCTGATAACTGGCCTATCTATTATCTACCTCCATTTTGTTTTTGTATATTTACAGTACATATGTATAGTCTGAACCAGGTGGTTGTCTGGAGCTGGGAGGCGGTGTCAATATGGCTGCTGAGTCAACCTTACTCCAGAAAATTCACATTGTCATTTGAGCCATTATGTGACCGCTTCCTTTTGGTTGCATGGGTAGCCATTTTTTTTCTGATCTTCAAATAAAATTGTAAGTATTTTGGAAACCCGGAGATTCCAGGAACTGAACATCCTTCAAATCCTGTGGACTCTCCACCAAATGACACCCACAAAGTGAATGCAACAATTATGATTGATTTGTTTTTTTGTGGCTGATTCTGTTTACTCGTGAACAATATAAAATAAACAAAATAGTTTGTAAAAATTCAAACTCTACCTGTCTGTTTAAATAGCCTTGTTTATTCTTATATATCATGATCTTTACGGATTGAAGCATTCACACATTACCATTTTATCTAAGTAGTAATCTTGCTCTGGTTGTATCAATTTAAAGTATTGATAATATGTGTGCCACCTTTTTGAGAGACAAAGCCCCCAGAAAAACAAAGAAACAGTGATATCTGCAAAGACCTCAAGCAGAAGCACTTTAAAGCACGATGTCACTAAAGGGTGTTAAACTTAAGCATGCATTGAAATGAATGGCCATTAAGACGCAGTAAAGCTTAGTACCTTTTTAGTAACAATAAAATATATAGTTCCCAGGATGGAAAACAATATTTACTAAGAGGGTAAGGGAGTCCATATGAATAACGGGACTAGTGCAAAAGAAACACAATAACCAACAAGGCAGAGATAAATAAGACAATAGTACTTATCCACAAATAGGGGGTGAGGAATGTACCACATAGAGGGGCAAAGCATAGAATGAATATGGGGGAGACTGTGAAAACAGGAGTGCAAAAAACAGTGAGGAGGAAAAAAAGGTGGGAGGACTAAAGGTAATTAAACAAGGGGGGGGGGGGGTAAACCCCTTCTTCAGGCCCTTTCCCACAGGAGAATTGCCAATGGTACTTCCCTAAAAAACCCTCAAAAAATATTGCGATCCCACAGTATACTTAAGGTCAATAAAGGAGATCAAACGCCAGCAGGCTCCAAATTTGCAGTCAAGAATTCGCCTTTTCAGAAATCTCCAACGGGAAGTCGCTCCATTGTATCCAAATCCAGAAAGGAGGAAGAGGCCTGAATTTGGATTTCATTTTTGTGCATTGTGTTTCTTTTGCATTAGTCCTGTTTTTCATATGGAGTCACTTACCCTCTTAGTAAATCTACCTTTTTGCTGTTTTGAGTGGTAGAAACTACAGTATTTTGTTTTCTGTTTTTGTTAACTTTATGGGAGATCTTTGTTCCCTTTGCACCACTTCTTTAGGAAAGTGTTTTTCTAATCATTTAGCTAGTTGCACTTGTATATTTATACTAACTGTGAATTCCTCGTGTGCGTGTGTCTCTGTCTATGTCTCTGTGTGTGTTTATGCCTCAAGTGTCAGCTGTTTCTTGTGAAGAAAATAATACTGTGCGGTGCCTAACGTGAATGTAGCTTATTGTGCAAATTCGAATTGTGTTAATACAACAAATATAGAACAAAGGTGAATAAAAAAAAAACTATCTAGACAAATACAACCGTGAGCAATGTCCTTTAGTGGTTGTCCAAATTACTCCATTGCTGATGGAACTTGGCATATGAAAAAAGAGAAACATAACCAACATAGTGTGATACTGTATATGAAGAGCAGGATGAACCTAATGGTTACGGAATAGTAAGTTCCTCAGAGGTAGGAAATAGTCAAAAAATAAGGTAAAAAATATACATTTAATAAACATTAAAAGATAACATGAGCAATTATCACAGTAGAATCCACTCCACGCCAGCAAAAATGTAAACCCTGAGGGATGAAACGCATCAGAGGATCCACCAGCTACACATGTCTGTTTAATAAAACCTTTTTGTAGTCACCACCCACGTCTACACCCTGTTTGTCCACGGCTGTGCAGCGCTACCTTCCCTGCTGTTGCTGGAAGAATTTTCCCTCCAAATAATGATGGTATACTAATAATGATCACGCTGCTAAAAAGCCACAGATCCTATCACACAATAGTCAGCATATGTTATCCCAAAAAAAGTTTGGAACTTCCGTACAGTAGCACTACAATGGCTACTAATCAGTAATATAGGGGATAACAATGGGCTACTATGGGAGACAATATTCATGAAATAACAGAACAAGAGTCCAAAGAAACAAAAAAAAAACACATGGTTGGCAGACATATAACCAGAAGGGAAACACCTGCTGTTGTTCCAAAAGAACCAGTGTACTATAGAATCATTCAACCAGGAAAGCAATTATGCTAAAATCAACATTCAGTCTCTGTGCGGCCAAAGTTTTTAACTCATAAATCCAATAAAGTTTTCTTTTGGCCAACTGTTTGGTTCTATCACCACCTCTCCAGTTATAAACCGGGGCTTCTATTGCTAAGCATTTGAGTCCCTGGGGATTTTGATTGTGCTATAATATGAAATGATGAGATACGTTATGGGTGATAAGGCCTCTTTTAATGTTGTATGCATGTTCATACAGCCATCTTTTAATGGGCCTGGTTGTCATCCCCACGTACTGCAGGCTGCATGGGCACTCTAGCAAATAAATGACATATAGACTAGAACATCGAATAAGTGTTTTTTATTTTGTATACACGGGACGTGACATTTGATTGAAAACACATTCTACTGATGCTATACTGTATTTGCAAGCAGTGCATCGAGTGCAACAAATATAGCCTTTGTTCGTAGAAACATTAATTTGGCTACTTTCTTGTGCCTCAAGTGTCGGCTGTTTCTTGTGCTGAGCGCTGCTGTGTTCGCGTCGAGCGGCGGCTGCTACTGTGCACGCTCCGGCGGTGGCTGCTGCTGTGCACGGGCCGAGCTCTGGCTGCTGCTGCTGTGCTCGCGCCGAGCTCCATCTGCTGCTGTGCTCGCGCCGAGCTCCATCTGCTGCTGTGCACGGGCCGAGCTCTGGCTGCTGCTGCTGTGCTCGCGCCGAGCTCTGGCTGCTGCTGCTGTGCTCGCGCCGAGCTCCATCTGCTGCTGTGCTCGCGCCGAGCTCTGGCTGCTGCTGCTGTGCACGGGCCGAGCTCTGTCTGCTGCTCTTCTCGCGCCGAGCTCCGGCTGCTGCTGTGCTCGCGCCGAGCTCCGGCTGCTGCTGTGCTCGCGCCGAACTCTGGCTGCTGCTGCTGTGCACGCGCAGAACTCCGGCTGCTGCTGCTGTGCTCACATCGAGCTTTGGCTGCTGCCTACTGTGCAGGCACGCATGCCCAGCTATCACCTACTGTGCAGGCACGCCGAGCCGGCAATGGTTCCTGCGCATGCGCGCAGAGTGTGGGAGGCCTCTTCTGCCAACGGTAACGTCACTTCCGGGACTGCACTTCCGTCTCCATCAAGCCGATTTACTCCCAAGGAAAATTTTCATTTGTTAGGTGCCGGCATAGAAGTTTCACTTCAGAAGGACTAAGGTTGCATCATGTTTTACATTTGGCTTCAAATTAAATTTTGAGAGCTTTTCCTTTGAATGTCGTGGATTGTCTAACTTTGTATGACTGACACATTACCAATATTTGTGCTGTACTATTTCATTCTGGAGCCAGAAGCCTCACTCTTTGTACTGTAAAAATGAACTGCAACAGTAAAAAACAGATGGCTCTAGTAAAACACAAACTGCTTCACAGCAGGCATATTTTAGAGGATTTGTGTTCAGACGGATATATTAAAGGTAAAAATAAGGTGCTTATGTGCTTTTGGAAACTCACACCACTACGATATAACGATTTTGATCTAATCATCCAATTTTTTGATGGAGCAATCATCTACAGTACATATGAACCATTATACTTATAGCAACAAAGAATTTGATGGCAGGTCAGAACCTTTTGGCCCACCTAGTCTGCCCATTTACCATGTACTTCCCGAGTCTTTAGCTTCAGAGCGTGACCTCTTGTTCTAGCACGTCTACAGTACATATCTGAAAAATGCTTCTCTCCTACTTTGTTGAAACCATTTACGTATTTTAAAGTTTCAATCACCCCCCCCCCCTCTCCCTTCTATCCCCTAAACTGTGCATGGAGTCATGGGTTCCTGAATTGAACACAGCCCTCTTGGTGAGGTTTCAGCAATGATCTATAATGCTGGCATCACCACCCCTCTCTTTCTTCTGCTAATACCTCTTTATAAGTCCACTTTTAAGTCGGCTGAAATAATGACTCCCAGGTCCCTTTCCTCTATAGTAGTAAACATTTTAGTGCCATAAATCCGGTATTCTGCCTTTTGGATTGTTGTAACCCAAGTTCATTACTTTGGATCTTTGGGCATTAAATTGTAGTTGCCACACTCTTGACCATTCATCCAATCTACCTTCAGTAAATCAAATTCAGATAATCTAAACTGTATAATAATAATAATAATAAAAAAAAACTAGAGAGACTGTTTCTTACTTAAATTTAACAGAATTTAGATATTTATCCTAAAAATCAATAAAATATCTTTCTTTGAAAGAGACCATTCCCTGTCTTCACCTCGCTCCCCCTCCCCTGATTGTGACAGAATGAAATCTATGACCTGAAACATAAAATGATCAAGAGTGGAGTTATGACAAAGTTTTTTTAAATGTTTTGAAACTTGGTGTTGTTCATCAACATTGTTTATTGTTTATTTATAAGAAAATGTTTTACCAGGAAGTAACACACAGGGAGTTTCCTCTCATTGTCAAGTATGTCCTGGGCACAGAGTTATGATAACAATACACGGTTACATTAAATGAACAGGGTTTTACATTATATTTAAAGACATTTCATGGACAATTAGAGATAATACTGTATATGTTATTGGTGTATGTAACAGTTACAGACAAGATACCTATTTGAGACAGCTGAAGTCTTGATATTTCTTAAACTGGTGGCAGCTTTGAGAGTCTCGGGTAGATTGTTCCAGGTGTGGGGTGCACAGTAAGAGAAGGAGGAGTGGTCAGATACTTTGTTGAACCTTGAGACCGTGAACATTCTTTTGGAGTCAGATCTCAGTTGATAGGAGCTCTGTGTATTGTTAATAGATCGAATACTGTGTTCCAACATGCACACTTTTAGTTGTGTAGTGATTTTACTCCCATATTGCTTTATACAGCTACACTGTAATACATAAATGACATCCTTTGGCAATTCATATAAGAAGCCATTTTATATTCTTTCCCAGTTACAGTGCTATTAACAAGTTTGCCTGTTTGCATAAATTACATGCTTTATAACATCCACATGGATCATAGCCAGGTATTAAAATACCAGTTGTGTTTAGAAATCTTTTTTTCTGAAATGGACTAAGAGCCCAATTATTGACCAGAATTTAAAAAAGGATCCAATGTAAATTGTGCTTATTAATAATGCATACTACATCTTTGAAATCCTCACTATAATTGCTAATACATTTGATTAGACGCCTCAGTTCTCTTTGAGGTTTTATGTTTACATAGCATTATTATTTTTTATCGTTGGCAAGTGTTCCAAACAAAGCCTCTTGCAAAATCATACCTTTTAATTTAAAAAGCAATGTAACAGAGCATCCGACTGTTGAAAGAAACTTTGTTCATTACAACAGTTCCTTTGAAGCCACAAAAAGTATCCTCCATAATCCCATATTTGGGATTGCATGTCAGATATCTGCTCTCAACAAAGTATCCAAATTTGGTTTCCAATACAATGCTCTCTCTCTGGCAGAAAAGGGCTTATTCATTACTCTGCTGGTCTCAGGTAGGGAAGGGGTTAATCAGGATAGCCAATCATCATTAATGACTCAGAGTGTGACAAATTGAGGGTTTCAAAATTATAATATAGGTAGATTAAGAATTTTATTTTCATATATATATATTGATATTTGTGGTGCCATTCCAAATATATGAAAAAAAATTCTTAATCAGTCTACCTATATTATAATTTTTAAACTGTCATGGTGGTGTCACGCTCTGTCATTAAAGCTGATTGGCTAGCCTGATAAACCCGTTCCCTACCTGAGACCAGCAGAGCAATGAACAATCCCTTTCCTGCCGGAGAGAGAGACCTGCAGAGCAATGATTACTCCCTACTCTGCCATGAAGTAAAATAGTAATTAAGGGGCAATTAATGAGGTAAAATAGTAATGAGGGGCAATTACTGAGATAAACTATATGTGAGGGCAATAAGGTAAACTAGATGTGAGGGGGCAATTACTCAGGTTAAAGTGATATGAGTGGGAAATAGCTGAGGTAAAATAGATATAAGGGGGCAATAGCTGAGGTGAAATATGAGTTACAATTAATTAGGTAAAATAGATATGAAGGGCAGTTACTGAGGCAATATAGATATGAGGGGCAATTACTGAGGTAAAATACAGGTGTGGCAATGCTGCCTTCAGTGCCATTCCTACCCGTGGCCACCGTGATTGCCGCACCAGAGGGGGGGTCTCTTTCGGAAGCATGGACACCCCCATAGCGCGGTCGCAGCAGACACTGTCTCCAGTGCCACAAACGTTTGCTTCTTTAACCACAGCACCAGAGACGGTGAGTCTTGCTACAGCTACGAGGGGTAATTACCGAGATAAAATAGATATGAGGGGGTATTTTGTTAGATAAGCCTGCATTCACAAATGGACAATTATATGTTGCTTCAGGATTAGATTGTATACATATTCACTCTAAGAAACCCAATATACTGTAATGTTTGCAAAGAAGTGTTACATTAAAACAATTTGCAACTAAAATATAACATTTTTCTTATAACAATCAAATATTTGTCTGTTTAAACTGGAACGTTTGCTCTCGGTACGAGGTACCGTTGTGACAATAGGGGGTAGCCGGCCTTCATTAATAAAGGTCACACCCAGCTGGTTACCCCGTAAACCGTATAGCAAGGGCTGAGAGTGTCAGCTCTTGGGTCTAATATTTTACATTACCGAGTTGCCCTATAATTCTGTTCCCTTATATTGTCCCCTATAGGGTTATAAGCTAGGAACCGTGTGTGTGGGGTTAACTATGTTAGCCCAGTGGGCCAGTTAATGCATTCTGTGCTGTAATCGTTTTGACTCATGGTCCCGTAGCTGCCTGTGCAAGCTTATAAGTGGGTTGCCCTGTATGGTGGCGTATGAGAAATATCTGCAGGACAGAGACTTCTGGAACATGAGGAAAAAGGGGGATACTTGGGGGCAAACAGGGTTAAGCTGTATTGCCTGCCAGCAAGGTATTAAAACTGGGTCTAGGAGGCTTGTATCGTAGAACAGGTTTTAGAGCCCCAGTTCACAGACCTCACGTTTTAGGTCCAAATTGTAGAGTGCCAGTTTTAGTGTTGCTGTGTTTTAAAACTACAGTGCATTTTGTGTTTGTGCTGTGAGCTGAACTGCATGCAGACAAAAAAACAGTTTTGGGACAAAAGGCAGCCAGATGTGGATTAGCATTTCAATGCCACCAGCCCAAGTATAGGGACTCCATGTGTTAATTGCAAAAGACATGCAGGTTTGTGGCACATGGTAAGGGGGAAGGGCTGTGGACTTGCTATCTGGAGTAGAAAGCCTTTGTTCAAGCTAGACATTGAGGAACCTACTCAGCAGGGGGTAAGGGGTTAGCCAGGAAATCAGTTGCTGGGTTTCAAACTCATTGGCACGATTTTTATTGGCAAGTTTTTACATTTTCCCCTCCTCTCATTGAATGCACAAACACAATCCGTGCTCTAATTGGCTGCCAGCCCTCTCAATGTATTAGATAGGCATCAAGCCCTATATAAGGGAGTGTAGTGTAGCAGGGCTGTTTTTTTTTTTTTTCAAGATTTGAAGAGACAAGGAGCTGCTGGTGGGCTTCTCAAAGGTGCTTCTGGGTGAAAGAGCTATTCACACATAGAAGCATGGAGAAGTCCAGCCAGCAGGCTGGAACCAAACGGAGCGGACAGGGTAACGCCTTTTGCTGAAGAAAGTGCCCAGTAACTAGAAAAGGGCTAGATCTCAACCCCCAGACCCCAGTAAGTGTGTATATTCTCTGTATTTTGTATTCCTGTGTATTTCCGAGGTCTTATCCAAATAAACCTAATTTTATTTCACTGCATTGTTTTGCTTTGTGACTCATCCCTTAAAGATAAATGTGTTAAAAGACCTGGTCTACTGTGACAACCGTATGATTGCTAGTTTAATATAAGTAAACTTTAACTCCCCCTGCTATTCCGCAAATAGTGATCATAATCAAAAAGTGACTTCTTATCCCCTTTCCAAATAATAATCAAATCTTCTACGAAGCTTTTGTGCAATACAATATTATTTCCAAATGGACTCCTATCTCCAAACACATGGCAAGTCTCTTAGAAACCTTGTAGTCATCTAATCCCTGGCTAATAAAGCCTCTGCCCTGACATATAAGCCCTGGTACCAGTGCAAGCAGTGTTAGGGTTAATTTCTTTGTGTTCTTGCTGTAGTTAGTATCTCTCTAGTAGTTACAGAGCAGGTGGGCCCACGGCCGAGGTGCTGCCCACCTACCAGGGCTAAGACCGGGGACCCTCCGCTGGTAATAAAAAGGAGATGCAGCTCCATTTAGGTGTGTGTTAGGCTGTTGAGCCAGAGATCTGGTTCTACCTGTCTTTCCCTCCTTCAGGAGAGTAGGTATTGATTCTCCTTATCCCATCAGGGGATAAGGGAGCTAAGGAGAGACTCTTGGGGCCTCAAGCTCCTTGGGTCTGCTCCAGGGACAAAAATGAAGAGATGTAGGCTGTGACCAAATCAAGGGGATGTCGGATTATGCTGTGTCTTCCAGAGAGGGGTCCTTTAAATCTGGCACTTCCAGATCACCCTCTACTGTGGGTTCGGTACACGATGACTGTGTTAATGTGCCTGGTTCTAATGTGGGAAAGGTAGTACAATGGTGGGATGCAATGTTCCAGGGGTACGTGCTACACATGAATAGGACTAGGTTTCTATTAATAAAAGGCAATGCAGTGGATCACTGGTGGGAAGAGGGGGAGCCTGAGGAAGCAGCATAGAACCTTAGGGATCATAACAGAAATATCAGCCTAGGAATGATATCGCCTTCAGGCCTGGAGGTGGTGAAGCATAAGAATACCCAAAGAGCCACTATTTTGGGTACTGCCAGGGCAAGCCTGTGGGCAGAACCTTATTAAGAATAGTAGGGCGGATCGCATAGTGGCACAACACTATAGAAAATTTCATGGATACGATTATCCTTATGTACCGGAACCCCTAACGAGAGAGGCTGAGGCTAATAAGGAGGAGTGGGTCAGAGATGCTGTCTTAGATTACTTGGCTGCCCGCTGTAATGTTGCTTGCTACTACAATGACGAGAAGGTATCCTACCTAGTCAGAGTGTGAAATGTGGGCAGGAACATCTATATGGATAGAGTAGAATACATTTCAGGGAGGGGCCAGAAGCATTGCTATTCGGTAACAATACCGGATAGTGAGGGCAGGATGGTATGCAAGCTTGAGTAGGGATTCTCCAGTATAGGGAGGTCCAGGTTGTTACTCATGTTATTACAATGTTATCTTGTATGTGTTACTGTTTTACCAGTTTATTGAAGGTGTATATATTGGGTATCTCAGCGGGGGCATGAGGGTTCCATCAGGGGGAGCATGTAGCCATCTAACCCCTGGCTAGTAAAGTACCAGTGCAGGCAGTGTTAGGGTTAATTCCTTTGTGTTCTTGCTGTAGTGAGTATCTCCCTAGTAGTTATAGAGGGGGTTGGTCCACAGCCGAGGTGCTGCTCACCTACCAGGGCTAAGACCTAGGACCCTCCCCCGGTAATAAACAGGGCCTGCAGCTCAATTTAGGTGTGTGTTGGTTTGTTGAGCCAGGGATCTGATTCTACCTGTCCTTCCCTCCCACAGGGGAGTGCGAGTTGATTCCCCTAACCCCCACAGGGGGCTTCTTGGGTCTGCTCCAGGGACAAAGATGAAGAGATGAATGCTGTGACCAAATAAAGACCTGTTGTTTTATGCCTGCCTGAGTTATTTAGGTGAAGAAGAGTTTCCTGCAGGGACTACTCCTATCTATGATAGGCCCCTGGACGATGGAGGCTCTGCACCATGGAGATAGAAGACAAACCTAAAAGCCTGACCAGTTGATCCCTAATACCACCAGCAGACGGTTAGAGTTCCTGTGAACCTACAGGTGAGCAGCACTACACCAGGTAACAAGACAAATCTCCCTGGGGGTGGGGGGGTTCAAAGGTGCCACACCTATAAAGAGATTTGTGTGTCATTACCCAGAATCCCTGGCTGTAGTGTAAGCATTGTATGCCAAGCCAGGGGTGCGCAAACAGGGTGGAGGGACCGAACCGAGCTCCGTGCTTACAGAGGCACTCTTCCTCACAACATTTAAGTTGATTGCCAGGACATAGCGCGGGGGCCTCTGCAACTGCCTCTTACCTTCTATCAGGCATCTTCTCATAGCGGCAACACAGCGTCAAATGGCAACACAACATCACGTGACACCGAAATGTTGCAGAGGATATACCGGAGAGCAGGTAAGAGGGCGGGGGAGGCGTGACTAAAAAAAAAGTTTGCGCACCCCTGTAGCTAAGCGATAATGGGAAAGGCATGGCTGCAGACTTGTCTGAGACATGCAAATGTACCCACAAGTGGTATTTTTATTTGCTATTTATAGAACACAAACTTTTTCCTAATGGTTGTTCCACATGTCTGGAGGTAGAAAGAGCCATCAAGCGTAACATAATTGAGATAACGTCAAAAATGAATAGAATCCAACAAAAAACAAAGTAATTGATCCAATAAATAGTCAATGGCTCCTATGTCATTCCTATGCTCTACATGAGTGTATAAAGGGGTACAGATGTAGCCAGATTTGCTTTCCCCAGGATCTGGAATTAACACTGGGGAGGGGTCCGATTCAGAAGCACAAACCCACACAGGCAGCCATGGCTTTAACTTTCACTAGAGTCGCGACATCTGGGAAAGTGAGTCTGGTAACATCTGTAGCATTCAGACAGACCCATGAAAATATCGGTAGACCAATGAAAGTCCTTGAGTACATTAGACCATGCTTTGTCTTGTACATAAAGTGTATAGAGAGAAATTAGGGCTGTGGATCAGGGACACAGGAGTGTATAGTCCTAAAAAAGAGGATATTTTTTTTTTAAGTAATTCAGGACTTACATGTAGTTTTATGGAGGAGAAAAAGTAATCCTTAGAGAGTAGCATACCTTGAAACAAACCAAATTTATTCCATGCTAAGCACTGAACTAAAGTAAAACTTAATTTCTATAGTATCTGGCTTTAAAGAGGCAATCCAAGCCGGTTTTTGTATTTATTTTTTTAATACAGGATTGAAGCAGGGGTCTCCGGAGCTGAACCCCATTTATTTCAGCTCCTGTGACCCCTTCCTTCTGGAGATACAGACTGGTAGCCACTAAAGGGTTCACTATGTCTGTTTTTCAAAGCTCCCTGGCTTTCTGGGCCATTAGGAAGCCGTGATGTCATCAGGTTGAGCTTCCTATTGGCTCATGTCGCGAGGAACTGCAGGAGATACAGACCTCTAGAGGGAGTGCCAGTATTTCCAAAAGCAGGGGGTCTCGAGCTAAAATTAATGGGATTTAGCTCCGGAGACCCCCTGCTTCAACCCTGTATTAAAAAAAATGAAGGTAAAATAACAGCTTGGATTGCTTTAAGTAACAGTAAGTGATGATACAAGTGAAACTTAGCTTATTTTTTTTTTTAACTTGTGTTTCATTGAAAGATTTTTCACAACAAGAGTACAAACAATTGGGGGGGGGGAGGTGAAGAAGGGAAGATTGAATATGTAGAAAATATTACAAGGAACAGGCAATATAGTGCCCTTTAAAAAGTAGTGTATATTTAAAGCTAACGTGGGCGGTGAGGTTCTCCTGCAGGTTGTTGGAATGTACAGCCTTTCATTCTGACAGAAAGTGCTCAAAAGCAGAGAATAATTGTCCACAGAGAAATGTCGAAGGGCACAAATTACCCAAAGTAACCATGTACACCCCGTCAATTTACAGGTGCATAGTAGCCATCCTCAAGTTTAACTGAATCTAACTGCCGTGCATAATAATGCGGAGAGCACAGAGGTGTCCCGTCAACTGCTACACTGTAGCCCCTTCCTCCCAAACCACGCGATGACGTGACTTTATGTACTAACATGTCACGTTGTTTACCCAGCACCCAATGTGTATCTTGCTGATCAAGCAGCTTCTTTTGTGATTTAATAGGAAGCCAGGAGAGGGATTTGAGATATATAAATATGTCTAGATTGTGTTATAACGGTGTGTGTAATAGTGAGCAACATGCTTGAAATATTTCACAGGATTAAAAAAAAAAAAATACAGGGAAATAATGTGTGTGATAGTTGTCACTTAGTTATAAACGCAAGGGGATGAGATATCTCAATTTTAGTACAATCTAGATCTGAAAAGGGCAAATATACACACCAAAAAGATACTCGGAAGATTGAAGGTTTCTGCATATTCTGGCCCCATTTTGCCATAATAAGCTGCTTGATTTAGAATAATCAAACAATTCAATCCTCCTTGATCATTTTAATACCACAAGGTATTTATCAATTGATGACAGTTCAAGGTAGGATTAAAAGTTTACCCTATAAAAAAAAAAACACGACAACACCTAATAGTTTATTAGACTGTTGTTCACAGTGAAAAGAATAGGTTAAACACTTTATTTGGTGTGGCCATCCTTGCTACTGCGATGGACTTGGGACACCTGACATTAAATACGGTTTAAAGTGCAACAAAGGAGGAGAATTGTGTGTGTGTGTGTGTGTGTGTGTATGAGAATATGGGAGGCAACAATTCATACAGAAAAAGAGGCGGATCTATCACCCAACATAATGAAGGCATAGTCCCTACAAGGACCATATTGAACCAATAGTGATTAAAACATTAATGACCTTCTTGGTAAATATCTGCCATAATATGGTACATTTTGTTGTTGTTGTCAAGAATCAGGAACCTGTAATATTTGAAAGTTACATAGTTACATAGTAGATGAGGTTGAAAAAGACGTACGTCCCTCAAGTTCAACCTATGCTAAATTTAGACAACAGATACTTTATCCTATATCTATACTTACTTATTGATCCAGAAGAAGGCAAACAAAAAAAACCATTAAGGGGAAAAATACATTCCTTCCTCACTCCAAGAATTGGCAATCGGATTAATCCCTGGATCAACATACTTCCCATGTATACTTATTTGGTATATCCCTGTATACCTTTCCTTTCTAAAAAGATGTCCAACCTTTTTTTGAACAAATCTATTGTATCTGCCATCACAGTCTCCATGGGTAATGAATTCCACATTTTAACTGCCCTTACTGTAAAGAACCATTTCCTTTGTTGCTGGTGAAATCTCCTTTCCTCCAACCTTAAGGGATGCCCTGAGTCCTTTGTACTGCCCGTGGGATGAATAGTTCTTTTGAAAGCTCCTTGTATTGTTCCCGAATATATTTATATAGTTATCATATCCCCTCTTGGACGCCTCTTTTCTAATGTAAATAAATCTAATTTAGCTAGCCTCTCCTCATAAGTTAGATTGTCCATCCCCTTTATTAATTTTGTGGCTCTTCTCTGCACTCTCTCTAGTTCCAGAATGTCTTTTCTAAAGAGTGGTGCCCAAAATTGTACTCCATATTCAAGGTGTGGTCTTACTAATGCTTTGTAAGGCTTTGGTCCCGCTGCGTCCGGCGGCTCGCGTGCGCCACCAGCCCCTTACCTGCAATCTGTTGGTCCCCGCTGCCTCCCCCCTCCGTGGCTCACTACGTGCTGTGACGCGTCAGCCGGCCTGTGCTACCAGAAGGTGGTGTTCTGAAGCGTTGACGCGTCATGCGGTGCTCGTGTGAGCCAATGAGGAGGTAAGGAGAGGAGCAGGGAAGGAGCTACGGGAGGGAGGCGGCCTGTTGAGCTGTGTGTGTGTGTGTGTGTGTGTGTCATGGCTTGTTTTATTTTGTTTTTTTGGTCTGCTCAGTTTCATTCTGGAGGAGGGAGGAGGAAATGCTGAATGCTGAGCTCTGTGTGTTGTGTTTTTTTTAGTTTGGCCAGCGTCAATCAGAGGGGCACTTCACTGAGCAGGAACTAGTCTGGGTGCGTGTGTTGTTTCACTCTCCCCTCTGCTGACCCACTTCCTATGCAAACACCCTGTGTTAATGCCTGGCTTGTTTGGGAGGGAAAGTGTTTGTGCAAAGATTTCTGGTATGAGGCATTTCTGGTATGAGGCATTTCTGGTATGAGTCTCAGGGGGGAAAACAAACATATGTTAGTTTGGCCGGTGTCCGTCGTGGCCCCGCCCCCTCGTCATGGCTGCACCACCCCGACTCGTTTTGGCCACGCCCCCGCATGCAAAAATGCTCCTTGTGGACCGCAGATAGCTTGAAGTGCCTCTCAACGCGCCGCCTGTATGCAGTGCGGGCGGGCTGTCTGAGGCAGCGGAGCCTTAGCCTAAAGGGGCATAATTATCTTTACTTCCCTTCCATCCATTGCCTGTTTAATGCAAGATAAGATCTTGTTTGCCTTTGCAGCTACTGCATGAACTTGGGCACTATTGCTAAGCCTGCTGTCTACAAGCACTCCTAAATCCTTCTCCATCAAGGATTCCCCCAATTTATCCCCATTTAATTTGTAAGTCGCCTGTTTATTCTTGCATCCCAAATGCATAACCTTACATTTATCTGTATTAAACCACATCTGCCATTTACCTGCCCATGTGTCCAGTATCTCCAAGTCCTTCTGAAGGGAAATTACATCCTGTTCTGATTCTACTACCTTACACAATGTAGTATAATCAGCAAAGATGGAGACTTTGCTCTCTATGCCAACCTCAAGGTCATTAATAAACAAGTTAAAAAGCAGGTGGTCCCAGTACCGATCCCTGAGGTACTCCACTCACGACTTTAGCCCAACCTGAAAAAGTTCCATTTATGACAACCCTCAAGTTATATTGTAAACATGCTAAGCTAAACTTGGCAGGGCTTTGACTTCCTTTGGCTCCTCTGTTTTGATGCTGTCACTATGGGGAATAAAGATGTAGTAAGACTACATTTGACCCCGGACAAACAAGTAAATGTCTGCGGAGCTGGGGACAGTGCCTGTGGGGATCGAGTAACCCTGCGGGGAGTTCATGCTTCTGAATGGGACCTCCGTAGTATTAACCCTTCACTTGATCGGACACACCAAACAGTATGGAGGAGCTGCGCAGAGTCCCAGAGCAGCTCTTGAGGTAAGAAGCAGTCTCTGTCCAAGGGCTAAAGACATTTAAAACTGCCCAACCCCCGTGATGACGTAGATACCCATATTTGGTTATCTACTGCACCTCATGCGGGTGAGCACTATAGGACTGTATACGGTCATCTACGTCATTAAGGGCTGGGACAGGACATTTAACACTGCCTAACCTCCTTGAAAACGTAGATGACCAAATATGGTCCTATAGTATTCCCCGTTATGACGTAGATACCCATTTTCAGTCCTCTACGTCATCAAGGGGGTTGGATAGTTTTAAATGTCCTTATCCCCTGCACAGAGACTGCTTCTTACCTCGAGTTGCTCTGGGACTCTGCACAGCTCCTCCATACTGTTTGACTTCCACGTAGATGGCTCAGAAGAATTAAAGTTACGAGGGTTCCGTTCAGAAGCAGGAACACCCACTGTTAATCCTTTCTGTTTCCAGAGCCGCAATCGCGAATGGTGACAGCACCTTAAGCGATCGGGGCACCAAAAACAGTAAGTCTTGCTACATCTCCATGTACAGCATCAAGAGTTACAATTTGTGTAATGTGTGGAATAATACTCTAAATTTGCTCTAATTGCATCATTTTGACTTTGCGTGACTCTTGCGTCAATGTATTAAGATGTTTTGCATAAATTTTGCTTATGTCAGTTTGCGATATTGGGAGTAGTTTTGGAGCATACGGAGCATGAGCAAATTGACGCAATTAAAAACTTTTGCCCCTATGTTTTGAGCATAACTTTGCACAAGCCCCCTCTCTCTACTCCTTTCTCCTAATTGGCCCTCTGAGTGAGAGGATATAGAATAAAGCTTGAAGAAGCACTTTGCATGGACATCGATCACCCTTTGCTGGGGGACATTGAAATGCTTTCTTAATTTCCAAAGCGGTTAAAAACATTGTTTGTTTTATGAGCATTACATTTGTTTAAGAAACCAGTTACATTATATACAGGAAAAAAATAATGTGTGTGAGCTAAGTGGAATTACCCTTTTTTTTTTTTTTCAACTTTCTGTTTTTATTGGAAAGTACAATTACAGCCAATATTCCACAGCCCATTGTTACATTTCCATTTTTATCAACCACATGTAGTGACAACATATAGACGTATCTACTTAACACAGTACAAACAAAACCAGATAAACTTGACAAGAAGACAGGGATAGAGGGTAGGAAGGGGGGGGGGGGGGGGGTGGGGGGGAGGGAGGTGGTATGTTTCCAGGCTCTGGAGAAGGTATGGAGACTTTTCGTGTTCGAATTTCTCGGCCCTCGCTAAGGATTTTAACTGTGACGGGATCTACAGAGATTCTTTTATTCTTCTTACCATTGTTTTCCCCATTTCTATGGCTACCGGAAGATCTGATAGCTGTGCGTCACTATGTCGTTTTGTCTAATCTGCCCATAAAGGAGAACGTACTTGATTTAATTAATGCAAGATTGAGGCGGCATCCACTCCTGGAGTTTCTTCCTGGGTCAACCATGGATCCCAAACTTTTAGAAAATTTGTGCCGGAGTCATTAACTAAACTCGTTAATTGTTCCATCCGGCAAACATGCCAAATTCTGTTTTTGATCTTAGGGATAATTGGTATCTCCTGCTGTTTCCATAGTGCTGCGATCTCACATCTTGTGGCAGTGGCAAAATGCGCGATTAATTTATGCGACGCATTTGATAGACCCTGGATCCGTCTGCCCAATAGGAACAGCCACGGGTCCAGGGGGATCTCCAAATCGAGAATCCGCTGAATCCAATCTCTGATTTTTTCCCAAATAGGGGCCACCTTAGGGCAAGACCACAGCATATGTCGGAGGTCTGCTGCCTCCCCGCACTGTTTAGGGCAGAGAGGAGAGTAGCCTTTTTTTTTTTTTTTTTTTTCAACTTTATTTTTATTGGTTTTTAGTGCATACAATCAATAGGTTACATGACGATGGTAATTATTCCAAGTATACACGTCCCTTGCGAGGACAAACTACATATGACGGACGTACGTTGGGGAGACCCACAGGACAAGACCTTGACAGACAAACCACAAATTATGGGAAAGTAGGGTGGGAGGGGAGGGGAAGGGGGGGGAGGGGAGGGGACGGCGTAGACGAAACCCAGACTACTTGTCGAGCCGACGACCTGCGCCGGTTCTATTGTCAGCTCGCTCTAGAACTCCTCGTTTGGATCTCTGCGCTCTAACTGCTTTCTCCACTCAACCTTGTTCTGAATGGGGTAGAACCATCGCCCTGGGGGCGCCCTACTGTCCTTCCGTCCTGTGTAGCTCCCTGTCCATCATCCAAGGAGAACCCATTTCCGTCTATCAAAGCCATATGGTGGCCTCACTCATTCCCTGAATATCGGTCTGTGCCAACCACAATGACCAAACTTTTTCGAATTTATCGGCCGAGTCGTTAACTAAGCTCGTTAACTTCTCCATTCGGCAAATGAACCAAATTCTGTTCCTAATTTTGTCTATAGAGGGAATCGCGTTCTGATTCCACAGTGCTGCGGTCTCGCACCGCATAGCGGTAGCAAAGTGTGCGATCAGCTTGTTGCCCGACCGAGAAACCTCGTTTGTAGGTTTACCTAATAGAAACAGCCACGGGTCCAGCCGGATTTTGAGCCCTAAAAAGATCCTCTGTAGCCAATCTCGGATCTGGGTCCAGATCGGCACTATTTTCGGGCAAGACCACAGCATGTGTACCAGATCTCCTAGTTCCCCGCACCGCCTGGGGCAGAGCGGGGACGATCCCTGTTTGAATTTGGCCAGTCTAACTGGTGTGAGGTACCACCGAAGTAATACCTTATACGAGTTCTCCTTCAATGTTGTACAGATGGAGCTAGTGGCCGCGGCTTTGAATACCTCGGCCCAGTCCTCGTCCTCTAAAATACCCTGGAGATCCTCTTCCCATTGCGTCATGAACCGGGGTTTAACTGTCCTGTCTCCGTCCGTATTCACCACCTCTCTGTATAGGGCAGAGATCAGTCCCCGTGTGCTTGTCCCTCTCGCACAGAGCTTCTCAAAATTCGTTAGCGGTGGTCTCACCGGGTGTGCGTTGTAGTATGCCCTGACCTGGAGGTATTTCATAAAATCCGTGTTAGGAATGTCTGTTTCTGACTGTAATTCTGCGAATGATTTGATCTTACCTTTAACCTCCAGGTCCTTCAGCCGTCTAACCCCCGCTCTACCCCAGCGCCGGAAGCCCCTGTCTGTCAGCCCCGGAGCAAAGTCTGGATTGCCATGTAAAGGTGCCATCAGAGTATGTTTGGAGGTTAATGAGCTGTTAACTTTGGCGGCCTCCCAGACCGAGAGTGAGTTGAGCACAGAGGTCAATGGAATGAGAACCTCCTTCACCCGTTTCCTCGGGTACCAGATCAGGTCCGTGAGTTCCAGCGGGGTGCACACCTCCCTCTCCAGTGCCACCCACCGCCGCAACTCAGGGTCCCCGTGCCATTGTGTAATTTGGCACAATTGTGCCGCTTTGTAGTAGGAAATAACCCTCGGCACCGCTAGGCCACCAGCTTCCTTACCCTTCTGCATCGTCTTTACTCTAATCCGTGGTTTTCTACCGTTCCAAATAAATTGAGATATAGATTTTTGGAGCCCTGTAATATCCGCTCTTACCACGGGAATTGGGAGAGTTTGAAACAAGTATAGAATGCGGGGAAGGACGTTCATCTTGACGCTATAGATCCTCCCTAGCCAGGAAACACCATATGCCTTCCAGTCCTGCAGCTCTTTCTTTAGAGTCCTCAGCAGTTTGGGATAGTTAGCCGAATATAAGGAGCTTGTCTGTTTTGTGATCTGCACTCCTAGGTATTTCATGGAGGAAGGGCACCATCTGAACCCAAAATTGAGTTCTACTAGCTTCTCCATCTCTCTCGGCATGTTGAGGCTTAGGGCCTCTGATTTGGACTGATTTATTTTGAAGCCTGAGATCTGGGCGAACCGCTCTAGAAGCTCAAACAGGTTAGGTAGTGAGACGAGCGGTTTAGACAGGGTTAGGATGATGTCATCTGCATACAAAGCCACTTTATGCTCCTGGGAGTGGATTTGTATCCCAGAGATATCGGCGTTTTTCCGAATTTGCGCTGCTAGCGGCTCGATGCATAGGGCGAAGAGCAGGGGCGAAAGCGGGCACCCCTGTCTCGTGCCGCTTTTAATCGGGAAAAGATCAGACGGGTGTCCTTGGTGGACCACCCTAGCTGTTGGGGCCCTGTACAAAGCCTTGACTGCCTGTTGGAATATGTCTCCGAACCCAAATGCTCCAAGCGTGGACTCCAGATATGGCCAGTCAATCCTGTCGAAAGCTTTTTCCGCATCTAGGCTTAGGGCCACACTTCGGATACCCTTGGCTCCTATAAATTCTATGATATCAATGATCCTTCTGGTGTTATCGGCCGCTTGTCTATTTCTAATGAAGCCAACTTGATCCGGGTGAATAAGCCTCGGCAGGATGACATTTAATCTGTTGGCCAGCAATTTAGAGTAGATTTTAACATCTGTATTTATTAATGATATCGGCCTATAACTCTGGCAACTATTGGGATCTTTGTCCTCTTTATGGATTACTGAGATTGACGCCTGGAGCATCTGTCCCGGAAAGGGCTCTCCTGCTAGCACTCCATTGAATAACTGGAGCATATGCGGGGCCAAAACTCCGATAAATTTTTTGTAGTACAGGTTGGAGAACCCGTCCGGGCCCGGGGCTTTTGACGCTTTTAAGTTTTTTACTACCGCCTCTAATTCCTCCCTCGTAAAGTCGCTCTGTAGTGCCTCACTCTCTGCCCTGGTTAATTGTGGTAGGGCCGCGTCTGCCAGGAATTTCCGTAGCTTACTACTTGTTCTGGCATTGTGAACTACCTTCTCCCCATTGTACAGTTGTGTGTAGAATTTCGCAAACTCTCCCACTATCACTTTAGGGTTTGAGGAACACTGGCCCCCGCTTGTTTTGATAGATTGAATATTAAAATTTGGTTTCCGGTTTCGGAGTCTGGTAGCCAGCATAGTGTCCGGTTTGTTAGCTTTCTCATAAAATTTCCTCTGTGTCCAACTCATGTCCTTCTCGGCCCTGGAGGTGAGGAGGAGGTTCAGTTCAATCCTGACATCCTTCAGCTCCTTAAGGGTGTCCTCTCTACCTGACCGGTTATGTAGTGTAGAGAGCTCATGTAACCTTTTGTAGAGCTGCGTTAATTTGGCCTCTTTTTTCTTTTTTCTACTTGCAGCGATGCTAATTAAAAACCCCCGTATTGTGGCTTTATGAGCCTCCCATAATATAGCTTGGGAAGCCACACTACCACTGTTTGTCCTAAAATAGGCTGAGATCTCAGTTTTGACTTTTTTTTGTAATTCCGGAATTTTAATGATTGACTCGTTTAGCTTCCAATTTGCTCCTGGTCTGACAAACCCAATTTGAGTGCATCTGAGCTCAATTGATGCATGGTCCGACCAAGTTATATCATGTATACCTGTGTCGGATATTTGTGGAACCATTCTGCCCGACACAAAGAAGTGGTCAATCCTACTGTAGCTGTCATGGGGATGGGAATAGAAGGTGTAGCTACGTTCACTCTGATGTTGCTCTCTCCAAATATCAACTAAGCCAGTTTGTCGGAGTCCCTTCAGGAGTGCGGTATTACTTACTTTCCTTATGGATTGTTTGGATGTCGTACGGTCGACCTTAGGGTTGAGTACTGTGTTAAAGTCCCCTCCTAGTACAATATGGCCCTCGGCCCACTGTTGCAGCTTTTGGAAAAAAGCGTTAAAGAACTCCATCTGACCCTCACTCGGCGCATATATGCATGCCAAAGTGATTCTGGTCTGTTTGAGTAGCCCGACCAACACGATATATCTACCCCCGGGGTCCCTTTTGATCTTTTCTACCTGGAATTGATTGTGATTGTGAAATAAAATAGCTACCCCTCTTTTTTTTTCCTCCCCTGAAGCCAAGAAAAACTGTCGGAAGTGTGAGTCCATAAATTTAGGGCTATGTCTGGAGCTGAAGTGTGTCTCTTGAAGAAAGACCACCTCAGCCCCTCGCCTCTTGAGCTCCGCAAAGGCGATCCTCCGCTTGTGCGGACTGTTGAGACCTTTAGCGTTCTGTGATACGAAAGTTACCGCCATATGGAGGCCAGTTGTGTGAGCAGATAGAGTGTAAAGGTGCAATTACTCTTACCCCAGTCCTGATGGGCTTGCGAACCGTTGTGTTTGTGCTTTCCGGTTGGGATCCGTCTAACGCCTGATGGGGCTGGGGAGGGGGCAGGAGGAAACATGAGGGAAAGATACAGATAAACAACACACATACAGATACAGATAACAGGAACCGTATTGGTCCTAACAGACCTCGGGTTCAGTGCCCGGCTGTGAACTTTTTTTTCTGGACCTCCCTCCCTCTTGGTCCCCCACCGTGGCTCTAGTGACCAGCCACGGGCAGCCGGGTCTTTGCCAGGAAGGTGGGTCTTACCCCATCTCCTGGAGTGGATGCACATACCTGCAGGCGGAGTGGTGGACACCCCCCCCTCCCGCCGGCAGTTATGCTTAACTAAAACCTAGCCTCCAATCTCTAAACATTCAACTTGAGCTCCCTCTCCGTTCGCTAATCTACTTTCCCTCAGCTCTCAGCTACTTTGACTCTTAAGTCTTAACCCCCTTCCGCGTTCACTCTGCCCCCCTCTGTACTTTTGGACAGCCTCACTTGGCCCCCAGACTCCTTTCCTCGCGGTGGCCGATTACCCCTCTAGGGACCTGGTATCTATGAGGCTTCTCGCCCCCCTGTCCGTATGCTTGCCCCGACCCTAGCCAGGGTCCCCTTTTGCTCAGTCCTGAGTTGGGGCTGCTCCCCGGCGGCGGATCTCGCGTGCCTCCGCCGAGGAGCTCCGCATCGCATCCGGGTCGTCGCCGTCCTCCTGACGTCACAGCGCCTCTCCTCTGGCGCACCGATGCCTTCCGTGCTGCCGCTCTCGCGAGATCCTCTGCCCTGACGTCACAGCTCCGGGCGTGTCCTCCTCATTCGGAGGCGGGCTGCTGAGGGGCGAGGGCTGGTCCGTGGGCAGCTCCCTGGGCGGGTCCCACCGCCGGAGCATTCCTTCCCGCCAAGAGCTGCACCGCCATGGAGGGTTTCGCGCGTCTTCTCTGCCTTCCCGCTCAGCCAGGTAAGGGAACGCCATCTTGGGTCCTTCCGAACAATGTGTGCCCGCTGAACATGATGGCCGCCATTTGGGGCCTCCTGACTCTGGGCATCCCCTCCTGTGGTAGATTTCTCCCGGGAGGCGTCTGGGCAGCCTTGGGGAGCGCAAACTTAGTGGGAGGTAAAACAGAGGCGCAACAAGCGCAACCAGAACAGTTCATTCTGTAGTCCCTTCTGTGTGTTAAGGGCTTTTCCCGCCCCCATCTTTTCTGCTGGAGCCCCTTTCCTTCGGGGAAGAGGAACCCTGCCTTCTTTACTGGGAATCTGCGTTAGTGCCTTGCTGGACCCCCTCCGAGGAGGCAGCCGTATTTCCCTGCACCCCCAACTTTTTCAGGAAGGCTGTTCCCTCCGACGGGTGTTTGAGGACATGGGGTCTGCCATTTTTTGTGGCCACTAGTGCAAAGGGGAAAGCCCAGCGGTACCTGATTTCATTGTCCCTTAGAGCCCGCGTGACGTGGCCTACCGCTCTTCGCCGATCCAGCATAAGGGGGGACAGGTCTTGGTATACCGTAAGGGTGATCCCTTCAAAGGTGATGTGGGGGGTTGCCCGAGCTATCTTACCCACCTCCTCCTTTATGGAGAAGTAGTGGAGGCGGAGAATCACATCCCTGGGGGGATTTGAAGCCAGTGGTCTGGAACGCAGGGCTCTATGACACCTGTCCATCCTGAAGTCAGCTTCTGTCTTATCCGGCAGGATGGAGGCCATCCAGCGTGTCAGCAGAGCCTCCGGGTCCAGGATCTCCTCCGGGATCCCCCTTATACGTAAGTTGTTCCTCCTGTCCCTATTTTCCCCATCCTCCTGGCGGGCCTCCAGTTCTGCCACCCGCTGTTCTAGGGACCGTACCCGGGAATTTGTCTCCTCCTGATTCTGCCCGCTCACCTCCATGCGTTCCTCTAAGTCATTAGTTCTGGCCCCAATTTGCATTAGGTCATGCCGGAGCCCCTCCATTTCCCCCCTAAAAAACGACTTCAAGTCCACTAGGAGTCTGGAGATTTCTTTTTTAATGATCTTGGACTGTGCAGCTGTTGCTCTTGACCCCTCGGCATCCTGGGCAGAGTCGGAGTCCGAAACCGCTGACATCTCCGCGGCCCCCACCTTGCTTTGTCCGGGGAAGTAGGCCCTGACATCCGACTTGCGTCGGACTTTCTGCCTCGTCGTAGCCATCTGGGATTTGGGTTGATGTGCCTCACCGGGGTGTATTTATGTGTCTGTACTGTCCGATTTTATTATTCTGCGGTCGGTTTTAGTCTCTAATATTTTCGTTAATATGCCGGCGGTTGGTGGAGCTGAGCGACTAAGCGTCCATCACCAGCCAGCCGCGCATGCGCATCTCAGGAGAGTAGCCTTTTACAAATTTCGCTAAGCGCGTCGGAGTATAGTACCACCTCATTAGGACTTTATATGCGTTCTCCTTTAGTGTGGTGCAGATTGAGATTTTCGCTGCCGCCTGAATAATTCTGTCCCATTCGTCGTCCTCTAAAGTCTCTCCTAGGTCAGATTCCCATTGTCTCATGTAACTCAGTCTATTGTCATTGGGCGACTTCTGGCAGATCACTTCCCTGTACATTCTAGACGTGAGTCCCCTAGTGTCCGTATCTCTAGAACACAGCTGCTCAAAATTTGTTCGTGCCGGTCGTATTGGCGTTTTGTTGTAGAAATCCCTGATCTGGAGGTACCTAAAAAATTCGCTGTTTGGTATATTCTTAGAGGATTTAATTTGGTCAAATGTTTGTATGGTCGCTATGCCCTCCAGATCCTTTAGGCGGGAGATTCCCTTCTGAGTCCAAATTAAGAAATTTTTGCTATTCAGGCCCGGAGCGAAGTCTGGGTTGCCCACTATTGGTGTCATTAATGACGATTTGGTTGTCAGGTTACATTTAAACTTCGTGGCCTCCCAAACTTTTAACGAATTGACCATGGTCTGTAGCGGGTTGTTCATCTTGCGTACCCCTTCTCTGGGTAGCCAGATTAAATTTCGGATTTCAATTGGTGCACAGCATCTCTTTTCCAACTCGACCCATCTCCGTAGGCTTGGGTCTGTGTGCCATTGGAAAATCTGCCCTAATTGGGCTGCTTTATAGTAGGCCTGCAAGCAAGGCACCGCTAACCCTCTGCATAATGTGGGACGTTTTAAAATCCCTTTAGTAATTCTTGGATTTTTCCCATTCCAGATAAATTTCATAATTTTTGACTGGAGGGAGAGGATGTCCGCCTGTACCAATGGGATAGGGAGACTCTGGAAAAGATATAGCATCTTTGGGAGGAGATTCATTTTCACGCTATGTATCCTCCCAATCCATGAGATGTTCCCCTTCATCCAGGTTCGGAGATCCTCCCCTAGTGTCTTTATGATCTTGGGGAAATTTGCTTTATACAAAGTTTTATATTCCCTTGTGAGATACACCCCTAAATATTTGATCGCAGAGGGTTGCCATTTGAACTGAAAATTGAGGTCAATCAGTTTTTCGACTTCTTTTGGTAGATTAATATTGAGGGCTTCTGATTTAGACTGATTGATCTTAAATCCCGAAATTTGGTTAAATTTGCCCAGTATGTTGAATATATTTGGGAGAGATGTGAGAGGTTTGGTTATTGTGAGAATTACATCGTCCGCATACAGTATAACGCGGCTTTGTGCATTTGGTCTCCCACTGGGATACCAGAGATATCTGGATTAAGTCTGATGTGTGCCGCCAAAGGCTCTATACATAAGGCGAACAGTAATGGCGACAGCGGGCATCCTTGACGTGTTCCGCTTTTGATTTCAAACTGTTCTGAAGGGAAGCCTTGATATCTCACTCTTGCTGTTGGGTTTTTATACAACGCCAGGATGGCCTGCAGGAGGCGTCCCTCAAAGCCAAATGCTCTCAGCGTTTCCGAAAGGTAGGGCCAGTCTATTCTATCGAAGGCTTTCTCAGCGTCCAGACTTAACACCATGGATTGTATTTTTTCCTTTTGGACCAGATCAATTAAGTCTATAATTCTCCTGGTGTTATCTGCCGCTTGTCTACCTCCGATAAACCCTACTTGATCCGTGTGTATCAACCCGGGAAGGACACTACCCACCCTGTTGGCTATAAGTTTAGAATATATTTTAAGGTCCGAGTTAATCAGTGAAATGGGCCGGTAGCTCTTGCAGTCTGCCGGGTCCTTTCCGGGTTTATGGATCACCGAAATTGAGGCTTGGAGCATTTGTGCTGGGAATGAGGCCCCTGCTAAAATTTCGTTGAATAATTTCAACATGTGGGGGGCTAGAATTTTTAAATATTTCTTGTAATATAAGTTTGAGAAGCCATCTGGCCCTGGGGCTTTAGCCGGTTTTAATGCTTTGATGACCCCAGAGAGTTCCTCCATCGTGAAGTCCGACTGGAGTGCCTCCCTATCGCATCTCTTCAAAATGGGTAATTGCGCCTCTTTTAAGAAGGTCCGTAACTCTCCTTTTGTTTTTGGGGTATGGGTTACCTTATCTCCATTGTATAATATTTCGTAATACTTTTTGAATTCCCCTGCTATGTTCGCTGGGATGGAGGTAAGGTCCCCGCCTTGATTTCGAATTGCGTGAATGTGATAATTTGGAAGCTTGTTTTTTAGCTTATTGGCAAGTAGTGTGTCCGGCTTGTTAGCTTTTTCATAGAATTTCCGCTTGGACCAGGTCAATTCCTTCTCAGCCTGGGCGGAGAGGAGAAGATTAAGGCTAGTTTTAGTGGCTAGTATTTGAGTTAACGTGTGGGCATTTTTATTGCTTTTATGTAGGGAGGAAAGCTCCGCTAGCTGTTCCTCTAGCTTCAAAATTTTACTTTCCCGCTCTCTTTTCCTCTTAGCGGCCAGGTTTATAATGACCCCCCTGAGGGTAGCCTTATGTGCCTCCCACAGTGTGGAATGAGTAGTCACACTCCCCTCATTCTCCTCGAAGTATTGAGTGATCTTTTCCCCTATTTCCATTTGTAGGGCTGGGATTTTCAACAAGATTTAATTTAGCTTCCAGTTCGCTCTAGGTCTTTCTAGTGGGATAAGTGTGCACCGCAGCTCTATGGGTGCATGGTCGGACCATGAAATATCATGGATCTCGGTGTGAGAGACCCCAGGGACCATTCTATTGGATACAAGGAAGTAATCTATCCTGCTATATGTGTCATGTGGGTGCGAGTAGAAGGTATATTCTCTCAGTCTCTGGTGCTGTTCCCTCCATATGTCAAGTAATTGGCAGTCACGTAGCCCTTTTTTAATTGTTAGTATGTCAGATCTGTGTGTAATATTAGTGGATGAACATCTGTCAAGGTCCGCCTGTAGTGCCCTGTTCAGGTCCCCAGCGACAATGATGTTGCCTCTGGCCACCTTGTTAAGTTTCCCAAAGAAGGTAGAAAAAAAACCTGGGGCCATCTCGTTGGGGGCATATATTGTTGCTAGGGTGATTGGGAACCCCTGGATTGCACCTCTGACTATTAGGAATCTTCCCTCTTTATCTTTGAAAATCTTATCGGGTACGAACGGTATCCTTTTATGAATTAGTATGGCCACCCCTTTCTTTTTTACTTTTGCGGAAGACAGAAAATGTGTTGGGAAATCCCTATCCAGGAATTTTGGGTAGTTGTCTTGAGAGAAGTGTAGCAAACAAACAATTATAAACCCTCTAAAAAGCGCTAACCTACAAAAAAATATATAAAATAGTGATAATGTGATAACAAATTAAGGTGAATAACCCTAAAGTGATCAAAAACGAAAGCAGCCAATGGAACAAAAAAATCAACAGACTATTCCAAACCTGTATAAGCCAAATAAACATACAAATAAATTGTCCCAGGCGCTGTGAATAAAGTCCAATGAACCCCAATACCGTGAGCCAATTGGGCAGTCTTTAGTATGGGCTTCCTATGCCAGATAGATGATCCTGATAGTTGGTGGACAGGCAGGGGTGTTGTCTGATCTGATGTTATGATGTCTCTGAAATCATAGAAAAAAAGCAACAGGGCACGCACATGGCGTGGTATGGCTTTTCTCAATCACCCCCCTGCCTAGAACCCTGAAATCCTACTTACAGGATGCGGGCTCTCGAGTACAGTTGAGAGAATCTGTGCCTCACGTCTCTGTCCCTCACAGCGTCTCACGGATCCACGTGGTCTGGTCTGCAGGGGTCCCCTCACTCAGCGATGATGGTAACAGGGATGGTTTACTCCAGCGCTCCCACAGATGATTGCGTGTGGGGGGAGGGGGGGGGGTTTGGAGACGGGGAAGAATTGGAAATATACTAGTGTGATAACGTACAGGCTATTTATTGACATACAACAATGATGAAATCACACTTACAAATTAAAGGTTTGCGAGAGACGTGAGGCACAGATTCTCTCAACTGTACTCGAGAGCCCTCATCCTGTAAGTAGGATTTCAGGGTTCTAGGCAGGGGGGTGATTGAGAAAAGCCATACCACGCCATGTGCGTGCCCTGTTGCTTTTTTTCTATGATTTCAGAGACATCATAACATCAGATCAGACAACACCCCTGCCTGTCCACCAACTATCAGGATCATCTATCTGGCATAGGAAGCCCATACTAAAGACTGCCCAATTGGCTCACGGTATTGGGGTTCATTGGACTTTATTCACAGCGCCTGGGACAATTTATTTGTATGTTTACTTGAGAGAAGTGTGTTTCTTGCAGAAACAGAATTTCTACCCCTTTACGCTTATAATCTCGGAAGGCTATTCTTCGCTTAGCCGGGCTGTTAAACCCTTTAGTGTTATGTGATACTAGCCTGAGTTCCTTACTCATTTAAGAGTGTGAAATATCTGTTTCTGCGTACTACATTTGGGCCAAGTTCTCGGTCGCCTCTCCTTCTTGAACTGCGATACCTCCCGTCACCACCTACAGAAATACACAAGGGGGAGCACACAAAAGGGAACACTTGGGGGGACACACCAAACAATAGACAAGACAGAAGACAATAGAGTTCTTGTCGTCTCTGCAACGCCGCCTCCACGACGAGATCACCGCCTTTGGGTGACTGGCCTCCTCTCCAACCGTCCGGGGGGAACGTGGGATGAAGTTCACTCACCCCTCGCAACCAGTCCCAAAGGGCTTCACTAAGGCCCAGGAGATCTCCCCTCCTCCCCCCTAGTGTGTGGCCCATACGGATTTCTGAAGCAGGTCACTCCCTCCCTCTCCCGCCTCGCTCTTTCTGAGCTTGAATTAAATAAAACCTAACGTGAAATAAACTTAACCTGAGTCTGTCCCCGACAAAATTCACCACCATAGAGTAACCAGCTAGACCTGTGGTGTCGTAGCCTCAACAGCCTGTGTTTATGTGCTTCCCCTCTTTTTCTCGTCCCCCTTTCTTTAGATTTCCCCCTATCCCATCTCTCTCTTCTGTGTCCCTTGCCCTTGCGTTACCCTGCTCCTTACTTCCCTTCTCCTCTCCCACTCACCTTGACTTCGCCCACCTGCTAACATTCCACCTCCTCCTTTGATAACCTACCTATCCAATCCTATCTCACTTCCCCCTACCTTCTACTTCCAGTCACCACTCCCGCCATCTCTCTTGCATAGTTCCATACCTTTCTATTTTTCTCCCTTCTCCTACTGTATTCCTTTTACGTTCTAGTTCCCTACTTACTTTCATCCTTACCCTCCCCTCTACCACTTCTTGTCGTCGTGCTGCTTCCCTAGCCCTTTGTAAATTCCCATCCCTTTCCTTTCTCCTTCTGATAACTTTGTCTCTAGGAATTTCTCCCTTTCTGCATGTTCCCCCTCATCCTCCGTCTAACTAACTCTTTGGCTAACTCTCCCTTTACCTGTGTATCCATCTTGGAGCTACCGCGATTACGCTATGCTATTTCCCCTCTGCTATGTTTCTTTTCCCTTCTGCTTTTCAAAATTCGAATCGCCCGCTTCTATCCGACGCTTCTGGACGCCTCGGGGGGCTTACGGCTGCCCTCAGTCCTGCTGATGACGTCATTTGGCCGCGCCCATGAGAACGAGCCCTGCCACCTCCAAGATGGCGCAGCTCCTTCTGGGGCCCAGCTGTGACGCGTATCCGGGAGGCGGCCATTTTGGAAGACGCCTCTCACCAGTGCGGAGGTGCGTGCGCTTGCTCCAGTTTCCCGCTCACCGCTCCCTTCCTGCTCCTGCGGCTCACCGTGGATTCCCGCCTTCTTCAGCTGCATCGCCATCTTGTGTCGGGGGCCGCCATTATCCGCAAGGTAGGCCGTAAAATTTCTCAACAGGGATGCTGATTCAATTCAGGCTGTGTTGTCCCAGAACTTCTGTAGGTGGGGTGTCAGGGCTCATCCCTCATTCGCTAGGGGGTGAGTCTCTATGTCTGGTGGCCACTTCAACGCAGCCGGGGTCCAGATCCCAGGTAACTTTAGTAACGGAACTGCAACAACATCGCACATTGAACTTTTCTTTTATTGTTAATGTTCATCAGGGCCCATTAAGTTGATGCTGCGCCCCTTTGCTCTCTGGGGGATCTAGCCCTTTGTTCCCACACAGGTTCTGGGAGGGCTATAGATGGATCCTCCGCTGCCGGGGCCTCACCTAGGCCCAGCTTATGGAGGAAAGCTGGCCCTTCTTCTGGACTTCTGATGGTGGTAGATTTGCCTCCCTTTGTTACTTGCAGGCCGAAGGGGAAGGTCCACCTGTACCTTACCCCTTTATCTCTCAGGATCCTGGTGAACGGTAATAGGGCCCTTCGCCGAGCCAATGTTTCTGGGGACAAATCTTGGTATATAGCCATTCGCACTCCCTCATATTCCACAACTGGTAGGGGTCTCGTTTTGTGGAGTACTGCACCGACACACTTTATTCGAGCAAATACCCAGTATGTACCTGGCAGATACCTGGAATGCGCCGCTCCTCACCTCTGACAAGCCCCGTTGTGTTTGCCTTCCCAGCCTGGGTTCATGCCTGGCTGACGGGCGGCTGATCTGTTAAATGATAATGATTAGGATTTAATAGGCTGCAATGCTTCGCGTGTCTACCAGATGGCATAAATTCATGAATTGTAATGCAGTATATATATATATACTGTGCAGTATTGCAGCCAGCGGGAATAAAATGCTTCAATCCCTGCCTGGAAAATACCTCAATGCACTCGGGCAGAAAACAGTCACAAACCTCAATACACCTGGGTATACCCGAATTCGTGGGACTAGCCGAGCTCGAATAAAGTGTGTCGCCAGTGTACTGCTTCTTTTGAGCGATAGTAGTGCATTCTGAGCACGATGTCTCGTGGTTGCTCATGCAGTAGGGGTTTGGAGCGCAAGGCTCTGTGGCACCTGTCCAGGGCTAAGTATTCTTTAGGGGTGTCAGGGAGCAGGGACTCTAGCCATTTCAGGATGAAATCCTCGCTATCCAGCACAGTTTCAGGGACCCCCCTAATCCGGAGGTTATTCCGCCTGTCCCTGTTCTCTGAGTCTTCTTGGCGGTCCCTCAGCTCATTTATTTGATCTTGGAGACTAGTGTGTTTGCGGTCTTGCCTTTTAATGGCCCTGATTGACTGGTCCACTTTATTTTCTAGGACGTTCGTCCTTTCCCCCAGTCCTGTAACCTCTTTCTTTAAATCTTTAAGCTCGGCCTGCAACAGTACCTTCAGATTGTCATAGAGTTTATCTAGGTCGCACTGTCTTACAGATCGCAGTGTCGGGTTATCGCGCTCCTCACCTTCCCCGTCCGGCTCAGTCTCCGATCCGGCATTCGAATATGGCGCCATTTCTCCCCCTGCACCGCTCGATCCAGCTCGGCCGAAATACTCAGGTAGCCCCTTTTTTTTGGATATTTTGGGGGTTTTCTTCGACATTGCGGGATATTGTGGGGCTTTATTAGTAAAATGCTCCGTTGAATATTCAGTTTTGTTAGGTTTTTGAATATATTCTAGCGAGGCACGGAGCACTTATCCTATGCGACCATGCTCCTTGCCGTCGCGCATGCGCCTCTCGGAATTACCCTTTTTAAATTCAATCCTACATAGCAGATAGAAAAAAGTTTTTTTTTAAACAGCCTAGCAATGTAATTGACTACCTTACAGAGATCCAATCAGCTTTAAAGGGGCGGCCCCACTGAGCACATCCAAAATAAATTAAACAATTTAACAGATTAATTGGCTTCCTTGGAACGATTAGTTTGCCCTTAGAGCACACCTGAAGAAGGGTGGTGTGGCCACCCCCAAATTGTAGTTATTATGTTTCTGTAACCTTGGTGAAAGTCAATAAAAGAATAACAATTTTAAGATTTTTGTGTGGTGTGGTTTCCTGATGCGGCTGGCTATAGCATTGTTCCCCCCCCCCCTCCTCTCCCACCTCTCTGGGAGATAACACAGCCGTTGCTACCTTGTGTGTGGTGCATTACCTGTTAGAATCAGGAGAGCTGAGCTGATCTGCTATGTAGTGGAGACCAGGACAGGTTTAGGTTCGTTCTCTTGGTGTTCAGCGCCTCCAGCTGTAGTGGGTCCTATGGTGTCCAGGAATCAGTCCCAACTACTGCATTCTCTCCCTCCTGCCCAAGGACTGATACTTAGACAGGGGAGTCATAACAAGGGCCTTTATTGTATGTTAGGCATCCACTGCAGATCTTCCTCACAGTGATGCAGAGTCTCATAGGTCCCAGACTTCTGGATGTGACGGCCCCTGGTCTTACAGGGCCTCTGTGGCTGAATCTGATGTTCCTACAGCCAAAGGCTGGGGATGAGAAATCTCATCCCGCCATAGGAGACTCACAGCTGTCTGCTTCCTCTCTCTTCCAGAGCAGGAACAGGACTTCCTCTCTCTTCCAGAGCTGAAGCAGGACTAAACTAAATTGGCCACTCTATCCTAGGAGGATCAAGAAGGGGTGGGCTCATGGTCTGTACCTATCCCAGGTAGGCTTACACAGGCCATGAGTCACCACCTTACTTCTATCACTCATAGGAGGAGCATGGGGGGGAGTCAAGAGCCCACAAAGTTAACTTGTTACTGCCTGCAGCTAACAGGACTTGCATAACAAGGATAACAGGGTGGGGAAAGGCAGGCAGAAAATACATACCCTGTTACATGTGGTTTTTTTTCAAACCCTTGAAGCAACAATAATATTTGCATCCTATTAAACATTAATATATTTCCCTTTTCTCCAGGCTCACTGACTTCAAGTATACCTGATAGTTATGTGTATCTGTTTCACTAATGATGGCTTCATGATTAATGTACAAACAGTGGACAAAAGAAAAACAACAATTCACCTCCAGTATTGAGGAATGACAGAGTCTTATCACCAAAAGTCATTAGATAAAAATTGTAAAAGCTTTCTTTTTGCCATGGAAAATCTAAAAGTTTAAACGTTATTTAAAAATACTTATACTTTTCTGACAGTTAAAAAATAATAAATCTGCTGCATTCAAAGTAGTCCGTAGTAAACATATTTGTCGTGTGAAAAATGAATGTGTTTATTTATTATTTATTTTTTATTTATTTATAAAATATTTTACCAGGACGTAATACATTGAGAGTTACCTCTCGTTTTCAAGTATGTCCTGGGCACAGAGTAATGTGATCTGTTAAATTTGTATCCTGTCTCACAATTATTGTCCTCCGCATACTGCCCCCCTTGGATAATCATCGCATCCGTAATACAGGTTTACCTTAAGACTTATACTGTACTTGTCAGATTAAAAAAAGTTTCAATCACCTACATTCTATGCGTGAAACATATCAATGTCTTTGGTTCATTCTGGTCCTAAATGGGACTACCCCTTTACCTTTCAGCATTTACCTACCTTTATTCTTATTGATTGTCCTCATTTGCATTTAGACAAAATAACACAGTGGGACATCGTTTTCCAGTTCAGATCAGATCATTAGAGCAGGTACTAGGTAAAGGATTTGTAACACGGCTAGTGGTTTCAAGTAATATTGCTACTTACTTAAGAAAGCAATTTAGAGCTATAACACGGAAGCCGAATGCTGGTTTAATGAAGTAGAGACAGCTAAACTGCATTGTGCTCCACATATAGCATCGGATTTGAATGTTGCCTCATTCTCAAGTCTGTAGCACTGCAATAGCTTCTTCCATAATGCTTAATTGGGTGGAGATTTCTGTCTATTATGGAAGTGCGTAGCAACCTCCAGGCACAGAATATGCCACTAAAAACTATTTCGAAGCAAAAGCATGTTGTTTATTCAAAACCGATTTTTACTTAATCCCCCCCATTACAGCCTTTATGTTTACACAAAGTCAATAAAGGTTTCTGATAAATAATTATGTATTTAGATGTCCTACATTCATTCTGTCTTTCCTAATTTCCAAAACACGTCCCTTTTGCAGAAGAAAAAAAAAACGTGCGACACTATTTAGTAACACTAGGACCATCCAATTCTCCAATATAATACCTCTTTATAGAAAGAAGACCAGGAAAAATGCTGTTGAAGCACTCTAGTTATTACCCATACCTCAGCAAAGCCCCAATAGATTCCACAAATATAGTAACCGATCTTTTCTTCAATGACTAAGGTCTGTAATATAGTGCACACGCGCGTGTGCTACCGTGCACACGACTGTGAGCGGTGGCGCGGCAGACCAGGGAAAGTACAAGAGAATTTTATTTCCGCGCTGTCGCCATGCCATGTGACGCTGTGAACCAATCACAGCACTGCCTAGCGCTGTGACGCCCCTAGCCACGCACGTTACTGCTCACCCTCTAGACACGAAACGCTGTGCCACGTACACACGCAAGGCCGTGCACACGCAACGCCATACGCGCGCCTGCACACGCACCAGTGCGCACTATAGTACAAGCCTTATACAGGGTCTGTAGGACATCCAACACATACCATCAGTATGGAGGGCTAGTGTAAAACTTTTCATTATTGTAGCGTAATTCTCTCATAACTGCTTCTTTTCACATTCCCACTTAAAGAGCCCTGTCGCACATTGTGCAAAAACTGGAGCAAAGTCCTTGATACACTGACTCAATGAGGCACAGCAGAAAAATGATGCAATTTGCACCAATTGTGTTACAAAATTACCTCATTCCATACGTCGGGATGCACTAAGCGCTGACTTGAATGGCAGTGGACACCTGGTTTCCCACATTGGCCCTGAATGAATCTCCCCCAAATATACATTAGAGTAACAGAATGTATTTTCAAACACGAGGCAAGATGTGTTGTGTATTTGAGATGAACACATCTATTTATTTAGAAAACATTATAATATCGTGTCAACTGTTCTTCAAACATATACTATAATTATTATTCCATCGATTCTTGTCTCCAGCCCACAATCTATGAATTATTTTATTCACATAGCACACTTGCAGCAATAAGATTCATACATTGAGCTGAAAGCTTTCTGCTTTGTTTAATGACCTTGATAGCGTTCTTTATTTTCCTCAAAAAGGTTATGATCCTAAGAGACTGCTTTGTCAGTAAGTAATTAGCTCTTACAAAGAACACCGCATTCAGTCAAGTGATCACCTCAGAGCCAAACATAATGACATTTCTTATGTTTTCTTAATTACGACGTTCCTATTTTTACTATGAATGATGCTTGTAAGTGAGTTGCTTAATGAAAAGTAAAGTAATCTCCTTATAGAAATTGGACAGATCATTGAATTATTCCCACTATGTTAGCCTGGTAATAGTTATTGTGTCAACAACTAGAAAGCATTACATGTGTTGCAGTGGCGGATTTCCTATTAGGCCCAATAGGCCCGGGCCTAAGGCGGCAAAATTTGGGGGGCCGGCATGCGTGATCGGTGGTTTCGTTGCCAGCAACGTGACGTCACACAGTGTCACATTGACATGTCAACGGGGTGGTGCTGGAGGAGGAGGGCAGTACCAGGTACATTCCTAAGGGCACCATTTTAAAAAAAAATCCGACAATGTATGTGAGCTCATTACAAAATTATGCATGTCGGTGTTCTTAAAGTGGGATTTCACCATGTTTTCACAGTGGTTAAGGGAGAGGGGAAATTGTGTAAGAACTGCAGTCTCCTTGCTTCAAAACCATGTAAAAGCCAACGATTTATTAAAGCAAAAATCTTTTTGAAAGCAATGTCTTTTTTTTATATATACATTTGTTGTACACAGGACACATTGATAAATAGACCCCAGTCTTTTTATTGTCATTCTGATTGCGAATATTTTTGTGTGAAATTGTGTGTATGAAAATGTCCTAAAAAGTAAGAATGGACATATGCCCCAGAATAGGGGGGCAATCCTCATGGACAAAATCTTAGGTCTTCCCTTTGAATCACGTCAGCTACTGATGTGGCTTCATTGCCAATGGTGAAAAGTCGCTTGGGAGCTAGGGTTGCTGTGTAAAATTCCAGAGAAAGTCAGAGAAAAGGACCTAGAATAGCTGAAGTGGCAATGGTAGGCTTGCTTGCTTGTGACTTTTGTTTTTTCAAACCAACTTTATTTACATCAACTTGTAAAACACAGTGTATAGACAAGGGGTGGTGTAACGAGTGCTCACCACAAACTAGACAGGACAGCAGGGCTGAGGTGGGGGTGTTGATAGCCACTGACCCACAACCGCGCAAGCTCATCCAGAGTGCAGAGTGGTAGTCATGTAGCCGGGTCAGGGTAGGAGAGGACAGATTGGTCGTAATACTCGCCCTGATCTAGGATAGGAGAAATTGGCTAGTCGTTGCGCGGTGCCGGGGTCCAGGAGGATAGAAGGTAGAATCGTCGTTATCCGGTGCTGTGGTCAAGGGGTCAGAGAAGGCAGGAGTCCGAGTACAAGCTGAGGTCAAAAATACAAGAAGACAAGGCAAAGGCAGGGCAGCAGGATACTGGAGGCAAGCACAAGTACATAAACAGAGTTTATGCTCAGCCAGTTTGTAGCAGGGTTGGCTGAGTATTTAAAGGACAGGCAGCCAATGGTAGGAGAGCACACAGCTGCAGAGTAATGAACGAGAACCGCCCCTAGACATAGTCAGTCCACTGGTAGGCAGGGGCGGGGAGGAGTGCAGGTGTGGAATAATTGCTGATGGAGTTAACCCCTCGTGTGCCCATGGTAGCGCGGTGCCTGCGCATAGCTTGTGTGCAGTGTGCCCCACCCATGAAGTCACAGGGCGGAGTATGAGTGAGATCCGTGCGATGTCCTCCAGCCTGGTAGAGCAGCGCGCGTCAGCCGGTACGTCACGGGGCGGGGCCTAAGCACGGGATGTGCGGTGTCCCCCAGCCTGGTAGAATGGCGCGTGTCACCCATCATGTCAGGGGGTGCATCATGGGGGCGGGGCCGATGGGCAATCCTCACAGGTGGTCACTGAAGTGTGTGCGACTTCACTCTGCAGGAAGTGCCCAGCCGCTACAGCTGAAGATACAAGGATAGAGCAAGGAGGGACCAACGAGTAGTCAACCCGAACAGGAGCCATGGAGGCTACCTGGGGCTGTGCTGTTATTACTTTTAATAATTGTGAGTGCTTTAGATTTCTTTTTATACTAAAAATACTACACCATTAGAGTGGTGTTTGTGTTCACTTTGTTTTATAGGATGATCTTTTGGAAGCAATGCAAGAAGGAAAGCATATTTCCTAAGTAATGCTGCATACCACTAAACTTTTTAGTGTATATGGACTGGTTTATATATTTTATATCTATTTTTTGGATACAACTTCCTAAGCGCATATTGACAATAATGTAGTGTTGGTTAGAGCAGCGGTGTGCAAATTCCCCGCGTCTGCGACACCCTACCTTCTTTCCTCCATGGTCGCGCCCCCCCCCCCCTCGTCTCTAATGTTGCGTCAAATGACGCTGTGGGGTAATGTGACATCACGTGACCCATTGCGTCATTTGACATCACATCTCTATGGCAATGGGCGTCATTTGATGCCGCGTTGTCATAGAGATGTGTGGCTGGAGCCGGGTAAGTAAGTTTACAGAGGCCTCGCGCTCTCAGCGCGGGACCTCTATAACCGACGCGCCTCCCCCCCGAAAAGTCTTGCGCCCCCCAGTTTGCGCACCGCTGAGTTAGAGCCACAGGGGTCAGCAGCAGAGGGGACATGGCCAACAAAGCCTAAAGTGGAGTTTAGGGGTGATCTGTGGTGGGCTGAGCGTAGCATGAGGGGGCTAGGTCCTTGTACAATAAGGAGTCCTAGTGTGAGCTTCAGGAAAATTGTATCCCAGTGTAGTGGTTTATATTTATCCCTTCTTTCCAATTTAGCTTCTCATATTAGGTCTCATGTGTGCAAGGCTATAGCTCGGTAGGCTGAGGTTTCTTCATCAGTTTTTCCCCATCTGGAGTTTGGCCTCTGAATCTCACTGGGCAAGGGTGATGTTTTGCTGCATAAATGTAGGTCACAGGTAGGGATGAGCACATTATTTGCCCAGATTTGTATTTGCCGCAAATATTTGAGAACTAGTCAAAAAAAAAGTTTGTTTTGCCTAACTTATAAAAGCCTTTAAAAATGTGTGTGAACGCATGCAATTCTGCCTTTCACCACCAAGATTGGCTTCAGTGAAGCTTAAAACTTCACCCAGAACGTGAAATATAGGTTTTGCTGGAGAGGAGAGAGGAAGAGAGAGAACCTCCATCAAAACCCATATTTTCATGTTTTTGCACTATTTTTTCTAACAAAATATTGGGACAAATATTTGCGGGTTAGCAAAGAAATAAAAATATTTGGGTGAAAATTTGTGGTGCAATTTTGACACATTCGCCCATCACTAGTCACAAGTGTTAACTGCTCTGCGACACCTGGAGAAGATGTGTGAATCACAGCAACTGGAACAACAGCAGGCCCCATGACCACAAAGCAGTCTGAAGAAAATGTCAGCAGTGCCAAGAAAACCGATGGCAATCGGGAGTGCTGGCAGGAGAAAGGAAGTGGCAGATGGTAGATCAGCGGAGAGAGTCCTAAGAGGGATGGCGCAGTTTAATCTGTGGTGAAAGATGCCCTGCAAAACCTCACCTACACTCTTCCTTTTGATTCTATTAGATAGTATGCCAAGTTTGGTGACTCTAGGACTAAGCATGTCGTTTTGTATAGTCGGACAAACAAACTTCCTGAATTATAATATATGTGTGTGTTTGTGAGGATCCCTAGAGGTCCAATATACCGATACAGCACAAGAGATAATCACATAAAAGTGGTTTATTGGGTCCAAATTGATTCACTGCTGAGGCGTCCTACATGCGACCGGGCACACGAACGCTGAGATGGAACCTCCGAACAGCTGAGCTGCTCAACAGCTGTCCGGGAAATCGTTTACCACCGCTTGCGTATTAATGTTTCAATTAGCAATGACCTCAATGCATTTTGCATGAATGAGCTTCTTCAGGATTGACATCACAGACACCAGGGTACTTGTATTTGTACCACTCAGGATGTATATTAATCAAAAAGCTGTGGCCAATCATTCCACATATGATGAATTACATCTAAACACACGAGGACAGCATACAAAATCCCATTCATGCCACAAGAAATTCCTTAGCACAAATAATCATCATTAGCACTCTAAAAATGCTTGAAATTAAATATTGCGCTACAACGGGGTTGAGCTGTATATATATTTACAAAATGTGCAATCACTAATATAGATTTACACTCCGCCTGATGTTATGGATGTAACACAGTTTTTGAGGAAATAATGAGTGTATGTTAGTGTGTACTCTCAACCCAGCGTGTTGTTTTATTAGGTGTCATTTTAGGTAATATACTTATATTTCTATTGGTTTCACATTGTGTTACATCATCACATCAATGCAATCAGGTATAATCTATTGGTAAGTTGTTGTGCTCTATCTTTAAAGATTCCTACTATAGAACAGTTGCGACGTAGGCACAGGAATTCACCATTAGGAATACTCTTAATTTGGTGTGGGGGGTGAAAACTCCCAGCATGCAGGACTGTATTTGTGCATGTCGCCTTACAGTGAATATCCATAAGTATGCATCCACTGGCATTGATGGAAATAGTAAGGTCCAGGAATTCCATGTGTGAAGCACTGAGATGATAGGTCAGTTTGATATTAAGTGTGTTGTGGTTGGGGACATCGACAAAACGTTTCAACTCCTAGGCCAAGCCCTGCCAAAGTATCAAAATATCGTCGATGTACCTCAACCACAACAACCCATGTACTGTAAATTCAGAATTGGCACCTGAAAACACCACTTTTCTCTCCCAGCACCCCAGAAACAAATTTGCATAGGAGGGTGCACATATAGCACCCATTACCGTACCCCGGGTCTGTAAATAAAACACAATTTTTAACACAAAACAAAGGATAACAGATGCGTCAATGTGTCTGTGAGTTGACTACTTAAATTTTGCATAGATAAAAAGTGTCTAGTGGTGCAAAGGCCATCCTGATGATGGATACATGTGTATAGTGACTCGACGTCACACGTGGCTAACTGTATATATCTCAATTGTGTGTCCTTTTGAGCTATTCAAGTCTGTTTGATTTCTATTTCAACTGTTGCTAGTTGCTTTTAGGGGCTGTTTTGTTCCATTAACTAACCATTCCTGTTCAGTGACCCGTTATTTTCTGACCGGCTGGTCATATACTGTGGGGAACCTTTGGGATCCCCTACTGTGCTATGGGTTTTTGTTGTGGTGTATTCATTCATTTTTCCTGTGTGCCATTTATGTTCCACATGTGTGCATTAGCATCCGTGTAGTTAGGGTCAGGACTCCGTAATTAATTCATTTTGTGGAGTCCCACCATTTGAGGTGATTATGAGATTTTTTGTTCTAATATTTTTTGTTTTTATTAATGTTGTTTAATACATTTATACTTTTTTCATCATTTTTGGTATATTGAGTACTTGTTTGGGGACTTTTTTCTTTTTATGTGTTTCTGTATTATCTTCCCTATAGCACCGTAAACAGCATTACTTTGCTGGATTGCTGACATTTTTGTGTATGTGTATTTTTTTACGTTATGGTGGGTGAAAAAGGCGACAAAACACCTCCACCAGAAGCATATAGCCAAAAAAAAATCACTTGTGAGCACATTCCCATGTCTTAGACAGGTCTGCAAACCTGCCTTTCACCATTATCACCCAGCATACAGTGCTTTCACTGCAGAAAGGGATTCTGGGAAATGACATGCAAATGAGCACACCGTGTCACCTTTGCCTGAAATCCATTTTTACATGGAACACTTATAAGCAAATGCTCTACTGTTCACACAGCTTTTAAGCACAGCATGGGATTAGATGCAAAGCCAGTCAAACCACTCACAGACAGCTGTTTCGACCTTTTGGGTCTCATCAATGTGAGTTTGGTTGTACTGGCTTTGCAATTTTCAAGCTGGGTAGGTTTACCATACACATGATTTTAGTTATGGTGGGTGAAAAAGGCAACAAAAAACCTCCACCGTAAGCATATAGCCAGTAAAGAATATCACTTGTGAACACATTCACACGTCTTAGACAGACCTGCAACCCTGCTTTTCACCATTATCACCCACAGTCAACCAACCTCACACTGATGAGACCCACAAGGTTGAAACAGTGTTTGGTTTCTCGGCCTTTTGGCCAAGACCATGTGTCTGAACCAAATGCCCAAGTGTGACGGTCCGGCATCTCGGCCTTGTAGCATCACCTTCGAGCTTAAGCTGTATGCTGCTATTGGGGTGATGCACCCAATCTCTGGGCGATCCAGGACCAAGCGGAAGGAACCCCTGGCTATGGTCACAGCATCTAGTCAGGTCCTTGGGAGAGACGACAAAGACCTACCCCCTGTGACGAAAAGGATGGCAACAGCTGCCCCCCAGACCGGAGCAGAGAGGATGGAAGCCTCCAAGGAGCCTGCAGGGACTACCCCTCGCAAAGCTCTGAGGAAGAAGATGAATACAGCACCCCTGGCGAGTCTCCCTACCAGCAGCCAGGAGACAGACGGAAGAGGCCCAGCAGCTACCAGCTCCAGCAGACCAGGTGACGTTCTGCTCTTATGTTAACCTGATGTACCTTGATATTTGCAGTGTGGCGATCGTGAACGGATGTAAGACTAACCCCTTCCCTGTACTCTCAGGGGTTAGGCAGGCGTCCTCTTTCACCTGTCCTTTTTGTCTGTTGTTTAGAGCTCTTCGCCCAGTGGATGTCGGTACAGGACTGTCGCAGGCTGATTCACAGCCTGCTTAAAGATTATTCCATCATTGATGACCCTGAGAAGGGGGACTAAACACCCGCCCTTAACCCCCCCCCCCCCCCGCCCCCCAACCTGCCCCACCAAAAAAAGTTGCAGGGTTGCAGACCTGTCTAAGACATGTGAATGTGCTAACAAGTGATATTCTTTATTGGATATATATATATATACATACACATACACATATATACATATACATATATATATACATATATATATATACATATATGTATACATATTTATATATACATATATATATATATAAACATATACATACATATATATATATATATATATACCACACTTATTAAGGTTATGGTGGGTAAAAAAAGTGACAAAACCCCTCCACAGTAAAGCATATAGCAACTGTAAATATTCCTGTATATTCATCTGCATGTCTTAGGCAGGTCTGCAACCCTGTCTTTCACTATTATCACCCAGGACACAGCACTTCCACTGCAGCAAGGGATTCTGGGAAATGACATGCAAATGGTGGTACTGTGAATGCCATAATGCAAATGAACATACAGGAATATTTACAGTATATATATATATATATATATATATATATATATATATATATATATATATATATATATATATATATATATATTTATTTATTAGGTACAAACACAGAGAACCTAATTCAGTGGGGGACTGCCAACATTCATAGTAATGTCTTACTGCAGACGTATGCATAATGTTTACAGGGTTGGCACACAAAGCCCTCGGAGGTCCCGCTGCCCTGTTTCTGATGAAAAATGTAAAAATGAACTAAGATGCATATAATTCAAAGGGTATTCAGTAAATCTGAGATAAAAAGCAGAGAAAGCATGATTTTAGAAATAAAATGTTTTATTAACAGTAAATCTAGTGTGCATTACTACAATGGCAATAAGGCTGCCTCTTGTGCCTTGGTAGACCCCATGGTTTTGGATGACTTAGTTGCACTCAGACCCCAGTGGTGCCTTATTGCATTACTACATACCACAAATCAATCATTCATCAAGAAGCATTGCGAGTATTCCTTTGTTTGGAATAGCAAATCCAGTCATCTATATCAGGGGTGCTCAACGCCAGTTCTCAAGAAACCCCCCCCCCCCTCCCCCAACAGGTCAGATTTTAAGGATATCCCAGCTTCAGAGCAGGTGGCTCAGTGAAAGACTGAGCTACAAGTTGAGCCACCTGTGCTGAAACAGGGACCTCAGGGCTCTGTGCGTCATCCTTGTGAACATTAGGTCTTGGGGACTGGAGTTGAGCACCACTGACCTACATGATAGAATTATAATTGACCTTTTTTGTTGTAGCAGACATTATTGCTCCCGTGAACACGTCGCATTGCAATAACGCTGGCACATTATGTAACAGTAGCGCTATTGAAAACAATGGTTAAGGAGATAACGCACGTCTTAATGCATTATTTCGCATTAACAAGGGTATGAATGGCTGCTACATTTGTATATGTGAACCTGATGCTATAAATCTGAAGCCAGAAGCTGGAGGTGATGGCATTATAGTGCATTTCAAGGCCCTCCAGTACCAAAGAGGTTAATACTGAAATCTTGCATATGCTACAAAGTCACTTAGCAGGACAACATTAAGATGTTTTTTTTTTTTTTTTTCAATATTTGAAGTTTTGGTTTCATTTAAAAAAATAACTTTGGAGTTAAAATGAAAAACAGCAGCATTGCTTTCAAGAAAAAAGTACAGTAATACATCTGGCGATAATGGACATACACAAAGACCTAATTTCATTAGCTGTACTGTATATTATGGTACAGTTTGCTATGGCACAACAGGAGTGACATCTTTTAAGAAACCACACAAGGCAATGAGATGCAAGAATGATGCTATACTGGAACATGCAGTCAATCGACTTCGAAACAGTTTGCACGAAAAATGTATCAAGCATGAGATTAACAGAGTATTTATTTTATCTCTGCAAGGCTCATTTCACAAATAGAGCTGTCTTTTCTCCGATGCAAAATAACAATGAGCACAAGTATCAGAAAATGGAAGCGGGACCAGAATTAGACACGGTTCCATACTAGTTTTTTTCTTCTTATATTGACAATTCACTTGAAGACACACAAAATGTTGCATCAATAATAATTTGTTAAAGCACTTGATTGCACAGTATGCCCATGCTTTGGAAAAGGGGTTGTTTGATTTTATTTATTTTTGCAAAGAAAGATTGTACTTTATTTATTTTTTTGTATCTTCTCAAAAGTGGAACCCCTTGTTTACGTGTTCATTTTTTAACACCACAATTGATGAATCCATTGATCGGTTTGCTGAGGGACACACACACACACACACACACACACACACACACCGAGACCATTGTCAAGAAGAGCACAGGAATAGGTCCAACAGTGGTACAATGGAAGGCCACTGGGTCATATACACAGTTATTTTTAACATTTTGGGAGACAATGTTACCTTTTCAGTAACCTTCTGTTTAAACTTGCGGTATTTGTGCTTCAAACATGAATGATAGTTTCTAAATGTGTGCAACGCACTTGCGACCAGTTTTGTAATGCAATGAAGTCACTAATCCTCCAGTTCTCAGTCATACGCAAGAGTCTCTGGCAGACTTGAGATGCAAAATCTTCGTCTTGCTGATAAATGGATAGGCAGTGCAGAGGCATCCCGCTGCCACTATCAAGCCCAGGCTGCACCAGGCACAAAACAAAGACCAGCTGTATCCATGCTCCACGTCACTTGGAAGCCCATAAATGAATTTTGGCAGACGATTTATATCATAAGAGACACTTGCTGCATAAGTACACAAAGAAATGGTACAAAAGATTCCTGAAAATAGAATCAAATACACTTTGTTAGTGGGAATCAATGACATTTTGGCTTTATTTTTGTTAAATAAATCACGACACGGTGTAATATGTCATGTGTTGTTGTTCATCTTGTATTTACCTAATTGTAAGTCCTGCTAAGGAACAGATGATTGTTATTATGTCCTGATATGTAAAACCATAGAATTCAAAGAGGGTGTACTTTCTTTTTCACACAACTGTACCTTTGGGATGGTCTGAGACCTCTGGTGCCCCAGCTCTCCCCAGCTGCTGATGGTTCCTCTCCCACACCGGGCCTCCTTCTCTGCGAGACCAGGCCTCTCTCCTGCCAGTGCGCGCTGGAAGCTGGGCCTGCCCCAAAGTCATGCTCAGCTTCTGGCGGGAGAGAGGCTTGACCTGGCAGAGAGGGGCCCACAGCAGCTGGGGAGAGCCGGTGTCCAGCAGCGACCAGAAGCCCCGCAGCCAGACGCACACGTTCGGCCTGGCCAGGCCCAACTTCAAGTGCCAGCTGGGCCCGGGACACTTTTCATGGCTCTCCCCCCACCTTGTTGCTTATACTGAACAGTGTTATTAATAAGGGAACTTGGAGAGGATCCCTCGCAACGAAGCACAGAGAGTTGTCATGTGATGCAACAATTAAGAAGTTGAGCTCCACAAGATGGCTGTTGCTTGTTATTGAAAAGTTTGTCATTCAAATGTTTTACTGCTTTATATAAACCCACGAAGACATGGTGTAAGAGGTGTTAAATGAGGAGGAGAGACCACGCTGCTCTTTTTTCAATGCTGGAAGACAGACAAAGCAAGTGGAGCTGTAAACTACAGAGGCTGTATAGCAAGTAATGGAAGTATTGCAAATGCATCCGGCAACTATTGTATCTGCCAATGTTGCAGATAACTGGAAAAAGCTCAAGCAGAGATTTGAACTGTATTTGGTTGCAATTGGAGCTGAGAAGTAATATGATAAAGTTAAATCATCAATGTTTTATTAATGCAGGGTTAGCAAGGATAAAAGCATTACATAAAATTGAGGAATTAATGGACTTCATAAGCTCTCTAGTTTTAATAGAAAAATGCAACGGTCAAACGCATGTGCCTACAGATCTTTTTAAAGCTATACAAAGTGAACACTAGATTGCCAACCAGAGAAGGGATTGTGGCTCTGTTTTCAAATGCACCCTTCTGCTGGATTTGGACAGCTGAAACTAACAAAGTTCAAAACTACTGTATGCACACTTAATATCACATTTGGAATGGTTTCAGTACCAGAAGTATATCACAAAACTACACTTATGCTTTATTAACATGAAGCATGACAACGTTATTTGGGGTTCACAAGGAGACAAGAGCATGATTATGAAGTGTACAAAGTCTAGGAAGCAATTCGAGCAGAAAACTTTAAATCCATTTTGTAGCGTAAAGAAATCACGTCTATTAGTGATGTTTTTTTTCCCATGAAGGTTTCAAATACGGTAAAAGAAAAGTGTCTGTCGTAGTCAACTGAGAACACTCCTGAAAACTAAAAATGAACAGTTATGGGGTCCAAAGCAGGAGGAATGATGGAAGATTTGTAAATGATTAGTGCAGGGGCCAGTACTGATGGGTTTATGCACTGTAAAGGCTTGTTAACATTGCACCAGACGTATCATAATTTTAGCGGTGTGCAGTAATTCTGCAGAAGCGCAATGATTGCTGGCAACATGTGGTTTATGCCTCCAGATTATTAAATGATGTGAAGAACAAGTATGCACAGATTGAGAGAGCTTTTAGGAATGTATTTTCCTGTGAGCTATTTAATTAATATATTCATGGCTAGATCGGGAAAATGCATGTTTACAGCAGATGCACTGTCCAGAACAGTGGCTCTATCAATGTATGATGAGACCTCAAAAATACAGATGCAAAGTAGATCTAATTATAAACGCAATCCTTGTAGCTAACCACCAACTGCAAAGAACCAAACGAGGAACAAAAAAGGATGAATCACTAAGGATCCTTGCTGATGTAATAATGAAAATATGGCCTAATGAAAATAGAAATTGCTCTAGTGTGTAGGAAGCTATTGGAACTGCAGACATGAATAGGGATAGAAGGAATCATTTTCAAGGGCAGTAATATTGTAATACCAATAAACCTTCTAAAAGAAATGCCACAAAAAGTCCATGATGGTTTCTTAGGGATAGAGAAGTGCAAGTCGGAGCACCAGATCAATGCATTTGCGCAAATTAATCAGGACATTACTAATGTGGTAGATAACACATATAATTGTTTTGCATGCTTGAAATATAAACTGTGCCAACAGGTAGAGCTACTGAAGCCTCATCCTGTTCCATACAGAGCTTATGAGAAGGTACTGTATGTGCTAATTGATTTACTTGTAACTCAAAGGACTATTAGAAGCAGCAATCTTGTAAGATTGGACCTTCAATTTTTTTATAGCATTTGAAGCTCAGCTAAGAATTAGAGGTGAGCACTTTCACTGGTGTTTTGGTTCTTAGAAAGGGGGGAAAAAATTATCTTTTGGTTCTGGTTTTGCCAAAACGTTATTTATTTCTGGATTTTTACCAAATTATAGAGAGAAACTCAAAATAGGCAGGACATACTAAAATAGTATTATACAGCCTTAACATTAAAAATAAATACAAATAACATACCTAAAAATTGAAATGTAAACTTCACTCCACTTTTGTGGTTTTGGTTCTAAATAATGTTTGGGTTTTATTCTAAAAATTTATAAGGTTTTTTGATATAAGGTTCTGATTTACACACATGGCTGTGCCAAACTCCACTAAAAATAGTACTGTGCAGATTGTGAATGCAGTTCCAATGCAGTAAAAAAAAAAAATACTCATGTGGAATTGCAGCTTTAATACAAAGATTATTATGTTCACATTAAGAAATTCTCGCCATAAATTTGAAAGTATGAAAGGCTTATTTGCCATGCATGCTATTCCAGATGAAGTCTTCAGTGATAACAGACCACGATTTTCCTGTGCTGAATTTAAATAGGTAATTTGCCAGGGATTTGGATTTGTGTCACAAATCTAGTCTAAATTACCCTCAATCAAACAGATTGGTGGGAAGCTCATTAAAGACAGCAAAGAACCTTCTTGCAAAAAAAGTGTGCGAATTCGATGGTGATGTGTAAAAAAACTTTTAATAGTTTACCAAAGTACACCACTGGACAATGGTTCTTCTCCAACCCAACTGTTGATGGGGAAAAGGATTTGGTTATATTTACCAATCATTGACCTCTTGTTGAAATCTTAAGTCAATGAACAAATGATAGAGGAAAGAACAGTAGAACAGGACACAAAAATATTAATTTGACTAAACAGCCCGCAATCTTTCACTGCTTGGCTCAGGAGGTTGAGTTTGTCTGCGGAATCACAGCTCTACTACCTGGGATCAGAGAGGTGCCATCATGCACACAAGCGCATTCAACAAGATGAAAATTAGGACCTTGCTGAAGAGCTTGAGAAGGTCAGTGAGGGACAACAAATGCCCATTGACTCATTGAGACACTTAAATAAAAAGAAGAAACAGTGGTCAACACTTCAGAGTCTAATCAAATATAGTTGTATATATGTGGTGAATTAATACCCTAAAGCTCAGCGCTGTGACCGTTAATATGTATAAATACAATTCTTAATATAAAGGTGGTGACATTAAACCTGTGTGTGATTTAGTGAAAGCTGCCGTGGGGTCCCTGCCTAACAAATAACTCACAAATTCATTTAACAGACAATAATAAAACAATGCAGTGATCCGGCGCTAGAGATAACAACAATACCCCAGTCCAATGTAATGTCCATATAGAATGGGAAAGTTCTCCTAATGTTCCAATTACAAACGGAGTGGTGGATCAATTGCTAGCTGGTGTTTCAAAATTCCTCCTGCAGTGGAATATACAAGGGAAACGAAACCATTGCGCAGCCACAAGCACCAACAGACGGCTCAAAAGGGTTTAAAAGTAATCAACTTACAAAAGTAGTGTTGCTATGTCTATTTGAGAGAATCTGTGCTTTTACCAACGTCTTCTCCTGGACTTCACGAATCCCCCGTGTTGTCAGTCTTAAGTCCGCTCACTCTCCTGTTAACTCACAGCCTGATCACTCAATGGTAATCTCCGTGGGTTCCCAGAAAGGAAATGACATAGGAGATAATGGTGCAGATTCCTAAAAAACTTTAATAACAGTAAAAAACAGCCAAAGGCTTACTCACATAAACCAGGCTGTTGCAGAACAACTGACAATGTGCCGTCCGCAGCTTGTTACAGATGGGGGGTGATGTACCCTGGGCTGAACGCGCTCTCACTGCTCTCAGTTCCAGTGCCTGACGCCGGTCTCAGCGCAACTAACTGACGTCACGCGATGGTGCCCCCTCCACTCTCCTTGCTACCGGACACCTCAGTCTCTCAACTCCTCCTTCCCCAAACGCGTTTCGTGACTCAAAGTGGTCACTTCATCAGTGGTATGGGGGAGTTCCTAACTACTGGTGTTATTTATACCATAAAGGGCGTTGTACACCCCCCTGGACAATTTACATAAAATACAATAAAATGCACCCATAATTTACAGCACGATCACTGCCACTAGGGTAACAAAACCCTGTGATTAAGTAGCAATATATCTGACAAGAATAAGTGATATCATTGCTTTTCAACTCATAATTGGATCACGATTCAATTGAATCATTATTAAACACATGTTAAACTTAATACATGTTAATGAATATGCAAATGAACTCAGATTGGTTGATCTGATGGGGATGGAGACCACTCAATCCACCAAAAAGGAGGCCAGATCAAATTCTATATTCTATATCTCTCTTAAGAGAGGTTTGGAGACACACTTTAAAATCAAACATAATCAGAACCCAGAGGGGCTTGTCTGCAGGGGAATAGAATGCCCAAAAGCCAACTGGAGGGGGGGTGACAGACTCAACTATTTATCCAAAAGGCAGACCTTTTGGATCTATACTTTGAGAACTCTGTCACCCCATGGCCTAAATATAGAATTTGATCTGGCCTCCTTTTTGGTGGATTGAGTGGTCTCCATCAGATCAACCAATCTGAGTTCATTTGCATATTCATTAACCTGTATTAAGTTTAACATCTGTTTAATAATGATTCAATTGAATCGTGATCTAATTATGAGTTGAAAAGCAATGCTTTATTCTTATTCTTGTCAGATATATTGCTACTTAATCCCAGGGTTTTGTTACCCTAGTGGCTGTGATCGTGCTGTAAATTATGGGTGCATTTTATTGTATTTTATGTAAATTGTCCAGGGGCGTGTACAACGCCCTTTATGGTATAAATAACACCAGTAGTTAGGAACTCCCCCATACCACTGATGAAGTGACCACTTTGAGTCACGAAACGTGTTTGGGGAAGGAGGCGTTGAGAGACTGAGGTGTCCGGTAGCAAGGAGAGTGGAGGGGGCGCCATCGCGGGACGTCAGTTAGTTGCGCTGAGACCGACGTCAGGCACTTGAACTGAGAGCAGTGAGAGCGTGTTCAGCCCAGGGTACATCACCCCCCATCTATAACAAGCTGCGGACGGCACATTGTCAGTTGTTCTGCAACAGCCTGGTTTATGTGAGTAAGCCTTCGACTGTTTTTTACTGTTATTAAAGTTGTTTAGCAATCTGCACCATTATCTCCTATGTCATTTCCTTTCTGGGAACCCACGGAGATTACCATTGAGTGATCAGGCTGTGAGTTAACAGGAGAGTGAGCTGACTTAAGACTGACAACACGGGGGATTCGTGAAGTCCAGGAGAAGACGTTGGTAAAAGCACAGATTCTCTCAAATAGACATAGCAACACTACTTTTGTAAGTTGATTACTTTTAAACCCTTTTGAGCCGTCTGTTGGTGCTTGTGGCTGCGCAATGGTTTCTTTTCCCTTGTATATTCCACTGCAGGAGCAATTTTGAAACACCAGCTAGCAATTGATCCACCACTCCGTTTGCAATTGGAACATTAGGAGAACTTTCCCATTCTATATGGACATTACATTGGACTGGGGTATTGCAGTTATCTCTAGCGCCGGGTCACTGCATTGTTTTATTATAGTTGTATATATGCTGCATAATAGTTTGTTTTGTGTATGCATAAATATGTGTCCCGGGTTTGTTCTTGTGAAGAAAGATGTGGAGATATGTGCATTTTACTGTATAAGATAATATAATTTATAGATGGTGCCTCAAATTGAACAGTGTTATTTTAAGTGAATTCAGAGATGATCCCTAGCAGCGATCAGGAAGAAGCTGTGCTTTACAAGAGGACTGTTGCTTGACATTCAAAAGTTTGTCTCATTCAAATTTGTCCCTGCATTATAAACCCACAAAGATCATTACATACTGCTGGGTAAATATGGGCCAATGCCTCTTATGATTGCATGTGACAGTGTGTCTCATTGCTCTTTGTTCCAGTAACTAAGAGGGGCTCAAGAGGCCCCTTGAGTATTAAAAGGGTGATATCTGAACTCCTAATAGATTCAAGGACTGCTGACCATATTTATTAAGAAGTACTGTACTAGTCCATAAGACACTTCCGTGCTGGAAGACACACTTACAGTCCTATTCAAGTGATGGACCATATTTACTAAGATGCACTGAAGGGCATCTTATGGAGTGGCTTAGTAAATATGGCTATATCTGTCAGATTGACACAGATGTTGTGTCCTTCACAGTAATTATGTAGCCACTTACATCGAGAAAACAAGAAGTAAGAGTATTCAAGTAATCTACTGTAGGTGCCAAATCTGGGCAAAGCCCTTCTTTGTCTTTTTTTTTATTACCCAAAACATTTACTGATAAACCTATCATAACATTGTATGCTGTCTCACAGTTTATTTTGTTTTTCAATACAATACCTGTCATGAGGAAGAGTAGACCTGCCACATGTTGTGTAAGGCTTTCTTCCCAAAAGAAGCTGACTGCTGCTACTATGCATCCACAGAGGAGAACGGCAGCTGCCATGCCCAAGAACCCCGCTGTAATTCTTCTTAAATCTATGCAGGCAAAGACAAAGCAAGAAAGGAAGTGAGTTATCTATTCAAAGCAGGCAATTCTAGAGGCCAGCAACAGTTCATAATTCCTAAGGCATTTCTATACTAATTAAAAATAACAACAAAGTACTTACATTTTTTTTTTTTACACTTGGGATATTCTAATGCAAATTGTGAAAGGTCTGTATTGTTGGCTGCTGTTTCAGTTTAATAGTGAGGCTAGTTACCTTTTTCCATTGTTTTACTTAAACCACTTGCAACTTTTCATCCTGCCTTAAAACAAAGCATAATATTTACCAAAATGCACCAGTGTTTGTAGGGGTTGATTACATAATGCAAGAGATCCATTACTTTTCAAAGCTCTTTTACACCAAAATATGAAAGCATTCTTAAATTACATAATATTAATCTTTTTTTTTCTTTTTATTTATTATTGGAAAACAAAGTCAATGGATTAAGGAAGAGATTCACAATCCTGCCCTCCCATCCATGAGAAAAACCATATATTTGGGTTAGCCAACAGGTATCTAATTAATAAATAAAGTATGTGTGTGTGTGTGTGTGTGTGTGTGTGTGTGTGTGTGTGTGTGTGTGTGTGTGTGTGTGTGTGTGTGTGTGTGTGTGTGTGTGTGTGTGTGTGTGTGTGTGTGTGTGTGTGTGTGTGTGTGTGTGTGTGTCTCAACAAATGCAGTGGTTCTTCCTTGAAAACCAGGACTGCTTAGGGGTCTGAGGATAGGTTAGCACTGTGCTGTTAAAAAGCCTTAGTTATAATGATGTGCTGTGGGCTAGTGTCATGTGAAAAGGTGGTGAATCATGTTGTTATAAGGAAAAGCTGCACTGATGAACAAGTCCACATCAAAGATAACAATTGATAAGAAAGTTGCCATTGCTCACATTAAAGGAGCAATCCTTAGCCTGCACATTTTTTACATTTTTATATAGAATTGAAGCAGGGGGTCTCCAGAGCTGAACCCCATTCATTTTAACTCCGGGACCCACTTCTTCCATAGATACTTACCTCCGTAGTTGGCCATGGGTTACAAATAGGCTATTAGGTCTTGGATTATGTTTTATGGTGGAGCATCAGCATTTTATTATATTGGTTTTGGGGGACTTCAGCCCTGAAGATGAGGGTGGCCTTCATCCAGGGTGGGGTGTGTTAACCAATTTTTATTACAGGTCCCCAATGATTGTCATGTGGCTATCTAGGCACCAATTAAGAGGTCCAAGGTAGCCACAGTGACAATCAATGGGGTTGTTTTAAATGTATTTTTTCTTATTCATAATGTATTTTCTTTTAATACAGTAGATGTGTTTTTTGTGCTTTTTTTTAAGTGGCCAAAGGCCCTATTATAGCCACATTTGGCCAATATGTCTATTGACCATTAGTCTTGAGGAGGGAGAGTCAGATTTGATGGGGTTGGCTAATGGGGTAGTTTCCCCAGGGAGGGTGGATAAGATCCATGTGGGGGGAAGGGTGGTAGGGGTTAATGCCTTGTTTGTCTTAGCAGTTGCAATGCTTTACTTGCCACAAAGGTAGCCAAAAGGGGGTAGGTAGTGTAGTTTGTGTGTATAGTCACAACATCAAAGTGGTTAATATTACTTCTACCATAAGGTTCTGTAATAATAGATATTACAGGAGCCTATGGTATGAATATTATCAATGCAATTGCGATGCAGGAATTAATGCGTCATTAACGGTTGTGTTAATTCCCACTTCACGACTACAGGGAAAATAGCGCACCCAGTAAATTATTACCGTAATCTTGATGACTTTGGTCATAAAATTGCATTAATAAGTGATGTATTTTTTTAATGGGTGCAATATTATACATCTGATATTAAAGCTGCAGTTCAAGCTGCCATTTAAAAAATATATATATACCCGTATATTGTTTTTCCCATTCAATATGTGCATCATCAATACAATCTGAACACTGACAAGTGATTAGCTAAGCTGCAGATCGATCCGTTCTCCTATAATCGATCGTTTGCTCCGGGTTATTTAATTCAGTTCTTGCACAGCATTCTGGGCAATGTAGTCCTGGAATATGATCGACTGGGCAGTAACTAGATACAATTGGTGCACTGCTAGTGAGAGGGCGGGTCTCAGAGCCTATCAGAAGGGCAAGGGGCTGTCACTTTGGAAATGCTTCCTACATTAGAAACATTAAAAATATCTTTAAAACTTTTTTTTTTTTAATGCTACAAGTATTTTCTCATAGCACAGAACTGATCTATTTAAAAAAAAACACACACACGTAGGATATTGCTTGAACTGCTGCTTTAACTCCGTTTTAACTGAGTTTGATGGTACCTAGGCCTTGGTATCTTGTAAGTGGGTGTGCTATTTATGCATTCACATAAAATATTGAAGTCTGACCCTGTGCATTAGAGGAGAAAAAGAAAATCTCCAAAATAGATAATGACATGTATATATGAGGAGGATAAATAAAAGCAACCCCCTACTCAAATATGTGGATATATTTCTGTTGCATACTATCTACCCTGACATGAATGTTGTCAGAAAAAAAGAAAGAAAGATGGGCAAGAAAATTGGGGGGATAATGAGTAGAGTACATAATTGCTTTGCAAGACGCTCAGGCAGAAAAATATTTTTGTATTCTATCTACACATATTAATCATTCTATTTGTTCCTACCCTGCTTTTTACATGATTTTGCTTCAGATACGAAGTTGACAGTGTGAAACAAACCAAACAAGTTATCTGGGACAGGGATTCTCGTTCCTGTTATATCCTTTTGTGATGTACTTACTTATTGGGGGGGTTGCATCAAACTTTACTGGTTGAAAAACTAGAGCAAAAATTGCACCAGAGTTTGTATAAAGAATAAGGATACAATGGGATTTATTTTTTTCTTTGAGAAAAATGGCACAGTTTTTTGCGTCAGTTTGTACTTTGTACAGTTTGTACCATTGTAGTTTACTGTTTATGGTGTAACGCGGTGTACATGGTTGATGCTATATGAATAAAAAATGTGCACACATAAAAACAGATTTTTTTAGTTACTTTCAGATTTTTCAGCTAAGGAACAACCAGAATTTAGTACCCGGAAACTATATAAAAGATTGTGAACTGTTGATGGTAGCTCCAAAATCCTAATGTTCTGACACCACAACCTGGTTTTTCCTGACATATATTTTAGGAACGTGGCATGTATAAATTTAAGTGTTCATTGGGTGTTTTTCATTATTTTACTGAAACAGAAAATTGAGCCCTCTGGCAGCGTAAGTGTTTTAGATTTATTGTGACTTTGTGAAAACCCAGTCCACATATCCTATGTATGTAAATATACTACTGCTGTGGTAGGGCTTATGTGTTTTTCTTTAATAAGATATCAGATTATTATTATATGTGTGTGTGTGTGTGTGTATATATTTACAAAATAGCATTTAATAACCTTTGTAAATGATTATAGTAAAAACTATGACACAACATTTGTGTATAAAATATCAGCTGACGAAAATAGTTGTTAATGGGAATCCCTAGTAAACTCCTGCAGAAACCCAGGACAAGGCCGCCAACAGAAATCTTTGGGCCTAGGAAAAATGTAAGAACAAGGACACCCCCCTGGGCCTGGGGAAAAGGGCTGGGTGGCCGCGGAAGTGCCTGTTAGAGGGACCGTTGACGTGACTGTTAGAGGGACAGCAGCCAGAAGAGCAGAGGGCCTTTCAGGCCAACACATTGAGCCAGGGCGTTTTACTCACCGGGCAAGGACAGTAGTCCCGGCTATCCCCCTACCCCCTCTCTCGGCAGTCCTGACCCAGGATAGTACGACAAACAGGTTGAACATAGTTCTATTATAGCACTTGTTACTTACGTAAAAGGTGCCACTCATCTTGCTGAATGGCCCTGGTCAAATTGAATGGAATATTTCGCAAACGAATAGGTTGTGAAAAGTGATACTTGATTGCTGTGCATTTCTGAGCAATACCTACAACAAGAAAATACAAAGACTTAGCACATTCCTCTGTGTATAAAAATAGAACTTTTAAAACAAGAGCAGTACCAAGTACAGATTGAGTTTCAAACATAATTTGCTCACAGTCAGACGTGCAGCTTTGGGATCTTAGAACATTGATTAGCACTGATTAATTAATACTTCAGAAAAACGAGCAAAGCAAATGGCACTAATGAAAGGAGGGGGGGAAATCACTAAGATTCTGTATTTATAGGTTTGATTTATGGCTAAACATAGAAGGAAAAAAATACTCACTAGCAGACAGCTGCATATATTTAATGAGTTCTGAAATAATCTGATTACATTAATTAGTTCATGCTCACTGTCTGGTTTTAGATTTGAAACCCTTTGTAAGAATTATAACCATGGACAGTTGTCAAACTATAATACTTGAAACCCATTGCTGTCAGAGGCGTCAGCCACACATTGAATACATTGTGTTGATGACTACTTTGGCAGGAATTAATTTTATTTTATTATATACGTTATATTTGTTTAAAAAAATGTCCACCAGGAGGCAGTGGAGCCATTATCTTTATGAACCAATGCTCTGCACCATTAACTCAAGTTCTCGTGTTTACTTATTAAGTTCATCTCATACATGAAACAATACTTTGTTTGGAATTTTTGAGAACTCAGAATACTGGTCCTACATGATTTTAACCTGCTAGTGTTTACAGCCTGTTTTCCATGATCTGAACGAGGGGGGTGAGGGGGGGGGGGGGGGATTTATGTATCGGTCACCCAAAAAAGTGGTGTAAAAGTAGTGTAAACAAATGTTTTGCCCCCCTTCTGCAGCCAAAAGACTTTGATAGAGAACCTTTGAGGTTCTGTCCTCAAAAAAAGGGTGTTTGCCCCGAGCACGCGTGTTGTAAGTGAAACTTCTTTGCGTTTTGTCACTAAAATGGTATTTTGATATTTATGCTTTTGATGGAGTGAAAGACTTTTGAGATTTTTTTTTTTCAGCAGAAATTTCCATAGTATGAGTTGGAATAGATGATAAAATTGAGTTATGATAACTAAATTAAGATACTTATATTTTGGAAAAGAAAGAGAAACCCAGTATGGGCACTCTAATACCGTTCTGGATGATTAGGTTAGTAATTTAATAAACTTTAATTAAAATAATGGGTGTTAAAAAAACGAAAATTGACGCACGTGATCCTCTAAAGCAGGCCTGCCCAACTCGTAAAGTGAGAAGGGCCGAACTGCTCCAAGAAAAAAATAATTGGGCCGCACGGGTTAAATCATCATCATCATCTCTCCTCCAGCACCTCTCATCATCATCATCATCCTCATATCTCCCCCAGAACCCCTCACTATCAATCTTTACGATACTCCCCATCTATCTCTCATACCCCCATCTCTCCCCCTTACCCACACAATACCCCCCTCCACATCAAACACACAATACCCCCCTCCACATCAAACATACAATACCCCCCTCCACATCCCCCCAGCCCATTCCATGTCAGCATCCCCCCCCCACAAGTCAGCATCCCCCCCATGTCTCTCTTCCCTCATTATGACACTTTCTCCCCCTCCCCTCAATATGACACTCTCCCCCTCCCCTCAACATGACCCTCCCCCTGCAACTCACATCACTCTCTCCCCCCCCCTGCAACTCACATCAGTATTTCCCCCCCCCTGCACCTCACATCACTCTCTCCCCCCCTGCACCTCACATCACTCTCTCCCCCCCTGCACCTCACATCACTCTCTCCCCCCCATGCACATCACATCACTCTCTCCCCCCCCTGCACCTCACATCACTCTCTCCCCCCCTGCACCTCACATCACTCTCCCCCCCCCCTGCACCTCACATCACTTCCCCCCCCTTCCCCTCACATGTCAGCAGCCCAACTCCCCCCTCACATGTCAGCAGCCCCCCCCTCACAAGTCAGCAACCCACCCCCTCACATGTCAGCAGCCCACCCCTCACATGTCAGCAGCCCACCCCCCCCACATGTCAGCAGCCAACCCCCCCACATGTCAGCAGCCCACCCCCCCCTCACATGTCAGCAGCCCACCCCCCCTCACATGTCAGCAGCCCACCCCCCCTCACATGTCAGCAGCCCACACCCCCACCAGCCCGTTTTTCACACCCACCCACCCCCACCAGCCCGTTTTTCACACCCACCCCTCCACCAGCCTGTTTTTCACACCCACCCCCCACCAGCCGTTTTTCTCACACACACACACATACCACACACACACACACCACACACACACACACACACACACACACCTTAGATCAGCACATCCTCTCTCCCAGGTACTAAGCCCCACCCCCGGCATGCTCTGACCTCCAACCCACCCCCCCGGCATCCTGCTATTGAAGAAAAAAAAACACACGGCTGCCGCATCCTCCTCATGCTGCTGCCCCTGCGCACCGCAAAACCCGGGGGCTGGGAGGGAGAGGGAGGGAGGATTGATGAATCGCCACCATTTTTTTAAAGTTTTTATTTTTTATTTGTATTTATTTAATTAACTGGCGCCCGGCCAGAGTAATCGCGGGCCGCACAGAGAGGCCAGACGGGCCGCATGCGACCCGCGGGCCGTATGTTGTGCAGGCCTGCACTAAAGAGTACTATGATAGGTGCTCTGGATCAAAGAGAGTCAGTAGAATAGATGGATACTAGTATATCCTAAATCTATTCACGTAATGCTTGCGCTGCCCATGAGCAAGACAGGACCCCGGTACTGAGGTGGGGAAGTATTGAACCACGCACACACAGCAGCGTGCCTGGCAGGCGGATTGTCAACGTAGCCGGGTCTGGGTTGGAGATAGCGGGTTAGTCCAGATACTTGCCGAGGTCTTGGGTTGGAGAGATTAGAATGGTCAAAGTCCGTGTAGCCGTGGTCTGGGGTTGGAGAGATCCGAATTGTAGTAGTCCGTGTAGCTGTGGTCAGGGTTGGAGAAATCAGCAGAGTCGAGGGTAAGCCGGGGTCAGTATCCACAGGAGTTTCCAAGTACAAGCCGGGTCGGTACACGAAGGGTTAACAGTAGGGTAGAGGACTGCGGGACACAAGGTAAGGAGGGAACACGCCGCAGAGGACGTGTTCCCAGATCCTTACAATAACAAACGTATTGGGTAAGTATATAGCCCCGCAATGTGAGCAAACAAGGAGGGGGCAAAAAGTTAACCATAAAGCATGGGTGGGTCCTGTCGTAAGGACTCTTTGAGGTAGCTCAACAGTGGTCAGGTGTAAATATGCTCTTTCAAAGCTCCATTACTTGCACTGATTCTATGCCAGGTATATATAATCTCTTATTGCCACAAATATTCTAGGTGTAGCGACCAGTCTAGTAACACGATAACGCAAGTCCAGTCACCGCTTATCATCAAAAGATGATCAGTATGGGCAGTAATGGTAGCGATTATACCCAATGTGAATACTACTACATAGACATGTTGTATACTGCAGCATGATGCCGCAACCATGTATCGCTGCGATCACTATATCACTGTGGTTATTACTTACTTGCACTGATCTAACACTACAAATTTATATTGGATCCATACCCTAACGTCATTGAGACTATCGGCTACACAGTTGCGGCATCATGCTCATTTACATTGCTGCAGTATACAACATGTCTATGTAGCAGTATTCACATTGGGCTTATGCTCTGGGGGCGGTGGGCGCCTCTGTGCATGCGCTGGCTGTGTCGGCCGCCTCTGCACATGTGCTGGTTGTGCCTGCTGCTTCTGCGCATCCGGTGCTGGTGGCCGCATCTACCCGTGCTGTCGGCTGCACTGCGCATGCACAGACATTGTTGGGAACTTGTGCACATGCGCAGACATTTCAGACTGTTTCTGCACATGCTCGGCCATTGCTGGCCACTTCTGTGGCCCGGTTATACGCATGCGCATTCCCCTACTTCCATTACAATTCTGGCCCCATGAAGGAGTTTTTATCCTATGATATTTTTGTAGGTGCCACTGTCAGCTATGAAGTTTCACTTAAATAAAATGTCAGGTGTTTGACCATTTTACAGTTCAATGTGTATCACAGTCTGATTCACATTTCCAGAAGAGAAATTGATTCAGTATTCACAGTCATAACTAAATTAGAGAGAGGATTACTACTGGGTTTAGGGATTTCTTAGAAGACTGAATTATCTTCAGTGCATATTGAGGGTTATGTATCAAAGGGGAATATGTATAAAATGTTGCAAAATTAAGAATTGCTTCAAAACGTGTACAAATTGCATCATTTTAACAGTGTGTGACTGCATCAGTGGCCCAGGAGTCATCAAAGCCCGAATCGATGATATCTGCCATTGACTTTAATAGAAGGTATCACCAATTCAGCCGTGTTAGCACGGATCGTGCTTTGATGTATCGAGGGCGATTTGACCCACATTTTACTCCAAATTGTTCCACTTGCATTGTGAGCACTTTGGTGAATAGTTGAGGGAGGAGTGTAATATTACACTGAGATGTATCAAAATGTTCACCTAGAACTGGTGCAGTTGTCCTCTCTCTGCATGAAATAAATCCACCAGGTTTAGTACGTGACGTTAATCTCTACTACTAAACAACCTGCACTGTATATACGTAGCAAGACTGATACATTTACATTCAGCAAATTATTTTTATACATGTCCCCCAAAATCTCCCAAATGCTTTAAGGAGAAAAAATCTTCCCCCGATTTGTAAACCCCAAAAATTCCTATTAAAAGAAATTGAAAGGGTTTTTTTTTTTTGCCTTTAAAAGATCCGTTGTTATTATTCATAGCACTTTTGCAATGGGAAACTTAGCTACATCGCCCCCCCCGTTATTGTGTTGTTAAGTTTGCTCAAATTGCAAGTTATTAAGTGATCTTATTACAGCAGAATATTACCTGATTCACAGCCCCATCTGACACATTTTCAGAGGTCTTAGCCAAACATTAACAGCAAATGCCACTGGAGTGCATGTGAAGTTTTATGGGGGTTTTTTTTTATGAACATCAACGAAGATGTTACACTAAAGCTTTCACGGGATTTTTAAGCCTCTTCTCAAAACAGAGAAAAGACTTGTGGGATCTTAAATGGTTATGTCCAGCAACAACACCTATAAAGATTTCTCATGATGGCCCGATTAAAAAGGCATCACATCCTGCAATGTAGTTTTTCATGTTCCTAAATCAGTATACAGCAGCTAAAATAAGTCTGATCTACCCCAATGTGATTTCTCATTCTCTGTCTGCGTAGGCTTTGAATTAAATGAAATCTGCTTCACCCTATCCTTAGGTGATGTAGCATTTAGTATGAAAAGTAAACCTGGGCTCGTTAGGACAATTTCTTTGTCAGCAATGTTTATGCACAATTTATAGAAAATCAATATTTTTAATAAAGTTAACATCACAAGTATAAAGTACGGAGTTACTGAAAAATCATTCAGCACAAAATGCAGACAAATGGCTTTTCTTGCTGGACGAATTATTTATTGCATTGCTCTTAAAACTGCGCATCCAATATAATGATATTTAACTTAATCAGATCACAGTGTTTGCTTGCTCAGTTGTATGTCGAGTGCACTTATGATGAAGAAAGTTCTGCTTTTGGGTGGAAAAAAAATGAAATATTACACAAGGGCTGTTCAGTATTACATATTACAAGGTTCACTAAACTGCTTGTTCTTATAATGGCAATAAAAATAGCAAAGCCACTTACACGCTTTATTGACCTTTATATGGGGACTCTGCTATGGGAATTCTCCCAAGCTGCAGTGTGTAGTCATTTGCGGAGCAATAGTAGCCGTGTAGTTGAGAAACTGACCTCTGACGAACCCGGGAAAGGTCTCGAGCTTTCCAACCAGCAGATCTCTATTCCAGTGTTAGTACTTTATCGCCATAAACAAGATATTTTGTATCCCACAGCTGTGGGTGCTAAAATATGGAATTAAATCTTCTTCGGGGCTCTGCTATTTTCTGCAGACTTTTTGTTTTATAAATACCAGTATGTACTATGCTGAATGTAAACAGTGTAAGAAATACGTTAGGTCAATGGTCTTGGTGTCCACACTACCCAGCAGTGGAAATCTCTAATTTAGAATAATATGGGGGTATTTAAAAAAAAAAACTCTGCAAAAGACTTGCATGTTCCTAAACTGATGCTGATATCTTCCTTTGTGAGCTGCACAAGGTCAACATTATTTATTAACGTAGCCTGTGCCTGCTGATTTTTGTTGCCGCAACTTTAGCGTCTTTCAGCGCTGGAAGTTTGTTCAGGTTATTTAAATAAAATGGAAAACTTGTGGGCGTTAATATTAAAATAAACTAGCACTAAAATGGGCCGTTTGAGCTTCAGTGCTAAAAAGCAGTAACGTGTCCATATTTGTGGTGGTGGTGGGGAGGGGGGGAATGGGGTGTAATGGTGCATTTGCATTTCCCAGGAATTTCAGATATTGGAGGAGGATGGCACGTGGGACGTCCTCTCCCACCTCTACAGGGAGGTGTAGTCCAGCTCCTAATGTACGGTTACAAATGAGAGAGGCACCAGGACCACGAGTCCCAGAATACCTTGAGTGTAGGGCCCCTAGAAGGCGGTCACATGGCAGGCAGCAGCCACTCAGTGCAGAGGCTGCCTGCCATGTGACCTTCTGTAATTGTTCCCTCAGGGGAAGTCCCTGTACTCACTGCCTCCCATCTTTCTCTTGACCCAATTACCCTCTCTCCTGCACCCAAATTACCCCCTCTCCGATACCCACTCCTGCACCCCGTCTATATCCTGCACCCACTGCCCTCTCTCTGACCCCTCTCCTGCACCCTCTTACCCCCTCTCCTGCACCCACTGCCCTCTCTTTCTCTCTGACCCTCTCCTGTATCCACTGCCCTCTCTCCCCCTCTCCTGCACCCAGTGCTCTCACTCTCTAACCACTGTATCCACTAACTGCACCCCTCTCCTGCACCCACTAATGCCTTCTCCTGCATCCCATGTCACTCCTGCACCCACTGCCCTCTTGATGACTCCTCTCTTGGACTCACTGACCCCTCTCCTGCACCTACTTACCCCCACCTCCTGCTCCCACTGCCGTCTCACGACCCTTCTCTTGCACATACTTACCCCTCTCCTACAGCCACTGTTTCTCTCTCTCTGATCACTGCACCCGCTGCTCCTTTCTCTCTTCCCACTGCCCGCTATCCTACACCCACAACCACATCTGTCTCGCACTCATGCAACAACTGCACCTCCCCCCCTCTGTTGCACCTTCCTGAACCCACTGCACTTCTGTCTCTGCCCACAGCCCCTCTTCCTCCTCCCGCTCTGCATCTCTCCTGAACTCTCTGCCCACTGCCCCTTTCTCTGTCACTCTCCATCCTGCAACCATTGCCCTCTGTTATATTATATTTATAAAAATATAAGAGTAGATGAGGGTGATGTTTTTAAGAAATTATCAAAACATAAAAGGAAACTAGACTTAGTTTTGTAAGTTCAAACAGTAGTTTATTCTATTGTGTGCAATAATAAATACATTAATATAGCAGATATGCAGCCCATTGATTTATTTATTTACAAAACAAAAACTTTGCAACCCCCCCCCCCCCAAATATGTAAACAAAAACAGAAAGGCAGCGCAATATACAAAATGCCACAACATATAGCACAAATATGTGCCCCTGAAAACTAGGAGAATCTCCAACGACCACCACTTACCCGTAAGTAGGGTGACTAGATGTCCCGGTTTAGCCGGGACAGTCCCGTTTTTTTAAGGTCTGTCCCGGGGGCCCAACATACTTTAAAATGTCCCGTTTTTTGTGGCTGTCCCGGATTTGACCAGAGAAGGTGGGGGCAGCAGACAGCAAGAATGCAAGGAGGAGAGCAGAGGCCGGTCCTCGGGCTGCTGCAGAGGGTGGGGGAGGGGTTAGTGACAGCGGAGCCTCAGCAGTGAGAACCAGAAGTGAGGTGGCTTTTCCCCTAACCAAGATGGCTTGCCCCCCAACCAAGCTCCACAGTGAAAGGTAGGACACCCCCCCCCCTCTACAGCTGCTCCTCAGAGCTGGTGTCAGTGCCTCAGTGCAGGGTCAGTGTCTCAGTGCAGGGTCAGTGTGTGTCTGTGCAGGGTCAGGGTCAGTGTGTGTCTGTGCAGGGTCAGTGTCAGTGTGTGTCTGTGCAGGGTCAGTGTCAGTGTGTCAGGGTCAATGTGTGTCTGTGCAGGGTCAGTGTGTCAGTGTGTGTCTGGGCAGGGTCAGTGTGTCAGGGTCATTGTGTGCCTGTGCAGGGTCAGTGTGTCAGTGTCAGTGTGTGTCTGTGCAGGGTCAGTATGGCAGTGTTATTGTGTGTCTGTGCAGGGTCAGTGTGTCAGTGTCAGTGTGTGTCTGGGCAGGGTCAATGTGTCAGTGTCAGTGTGTGTCTGTGCAGGGTCAGTGTGTGTCTGTGCAGGGTCAGAGTTTCAGTGTCTCAGAGCAGGGTCAGTGTGTGTCTGTGCAGGGTCAGTGTGTCAGTGTCAGTGTGTGTCAGTGCAGGGTCAGTGTCAGTGTCTCAGTGCAGGGTCAGTGTGTCTCAGTGCAGGGTCAGTGTCTCAGTGCAGGGTCAGTGCGTCTCAGTGCAGGGTCAGTGTGTGTCTGTGCAAGGTCAGTGTCTCAGTGCAGGGTCAGTGTGTCAGTGTCTCAGTGCAGGGTCAGTGTCTCAGTGCAGTGTCAGTGTCTGTGCAGGGTCAGTGTGTCAGTGTGTCTCAGTGCAGGGTCAGTGTGTCAGTGTCTGTTCAGGGTCAGTGTGTCAGTGTCTCAGTGCAGGGTCGGTGTGTCATGGTCAGTGTGTGTCTGTGCAGGGTCAGTGTGTCAGTGTCTCAGTGCAGGGTCAGTGTGTGCCTGTGCAGGGTCAGTGTGTCAGGGTCAGTGTGCCTGTGCAGGGTCAGTGTGTCGGGGTCAGTGTGTGTCTGTGCAGGGTCAGTGTCTGTGCAGGGTCAGGGTCTGTGCATGATCTGTGCAGGGGCAGGGTCTGTGCATGGTCAGGGTCTGTGACAGTGGCTGTGCGGGCCAGTGGCTGTGCAGGGTCAGTGGCTGTGCAGGGTCAGGTTCTGTGTAGGGTCAGTGACCGTGGCTGTGCAGGGTCAGTGGCTGTGCAGGGTCAGGGTCTGTGCAGGGGCAGGGTCTGTGCAGGGTCAGGGTCTGTGACAGTGGCTGTGCGGGCCAGTGGCTGTGCAGTGTCAGTGGCTGTGCAGGGTCAGGTTCTGTGCAGGGTCAGTGACAGTGGCTGTGCAGGGTCAGGGTTTGTGCAGTGTCAGGGTCTGTGACAGTGGCTGTGCAGGGTCAGTGGCTGTGCAGGGTCAGGGTCTGTGCAGGGTCAGGGTCTGTGTCAGTGGCTGTGCGGGTCAGTGGCTGTGTGAGTGTCTGCACAGGTCAGTGGCTGTGTGAGTGTCTGCACAGGTCAGTGGCTGTGTGTCTGTGCAGGTCAGAGAGAGAATGAGGGGGTAGCGAGAATGGAGGAGGATGGAGAGAGAATGGACGGGGTAGAGAGAGAATAGAGGAGGGGATTGAGAGAGAGAGAGAAAATGGAGGAGCGGAGGAAGAGAGAGTGAATGGGGGGATGGGGAGAGAATGAGGGGAGGGAGAGAAAATGGGGACGGAAGGGAGAGAGAATGGGGGAAGGAAGGGAGTGAAACTGGGGGGGAGGGAAGGGAGAGAGACTGGTGGGGGTGAGAGAAAATGGGGGGGGAGGGTGAGAGAAAATGGAGGAGGGGAGGGATAGAGGAAATGAGGGAGAAGGTAGAGAGAATGGGAAGAGGTAGAATGAATAATACAGCATCAATGGTGACACTATTAGATAAATATCATTATAATATTCATTTTTTAATAATGTAATTTGTTGTATTAATATTTTTTTTTTACGTGTCCTGGTTTTTCATTTTCAAAATCTGGTCATCCTACCTGTAAGTAACACACAGAAAGAGGTAGGTGTATGCTAAACACACCTACTCAGAAACGTTAACTTTAGCGACAACATCCACCATTCACCATTCACTAAATAATTGAGCAATTCCATTTATAACGTGTCTACAAAAAAAAAAAAAAAACACAACCAAGTATGCAAATTTCCTGCGGAACTAGTATTACTAAATACTAATTCTCAATAGATTACTTTGCTGTTACCCAACGCATTTCTTACATACCAGCACTTTAACTTGGCATTAGAGTTAAACTTACCCTTTGCATTATGACCTATTTATTTACAGCAGAAACTAATATGTTATACTAAAATAAATTAAATTATAAATCAACGTTAAAACATGATCTGTCTCAATCTTACTCTCTTTTGTGAGTCTTTTTCAAGTGCCATTATATCTGTTAAACTCATGCTAGCAGAGGAAAGTTTAACCTGAGCCTCTTTGCCGACATATCAAGGTATTTTGCATAACTTGCTTCCAACCAATTATAGGGTAATAAAATGGTTATGAATAGCAAGTATTTTATTTTACAGAGGGCAATATCAAGGGTGCAATGAGCGGAGTCACCCCATGCCCTATGTTTGTCAGGGCTATTTAGTACAAAAGCTATTTGCCATGGAAAGGTTAATTAGTTAAATTACCTTGTTTAAAAGAAGCCACTGTCAGCAGTAACATAGAATCCTATTAAAATTAAAATATGAGTTTACAATTGATAATGTTTGAACATTAGAGAAACATAATTAGCCAGTGTAATTGTTGTATGTTCAATTAATGATAATATACATATCCATTAGTGTCTGAGAGCACAGGGCTGGCATTGTGTTATTGAACTAGGATTGTAAAGTTTGTTCCCCAGAGACTGGCTTAAAGCTGTGGCTTTCAGTTTACTTGCCTGAAGGTCACCTTGATCTGTAGTACATGATAAATGGCACACAACATCTTTTATACCAGACAGGTAATGTGTTTCAGTAAATTTGAACCATTCATCATGCTGTGGAGTGATGGAGCAAAGTACAAGATAAAGAATGAACCATCCTGGTGAGAGATTGGTGAAAGGAAGAACGCTTACCCCATTCAAATTGAAGGTGAGTTGGGAAGCCATGTTTGTCAGTCCATTACAGGGTATATTTTTGTGCTACAAACCTGAACTGTGTCGTTGACATAGGTTTTGTGAGGTACGGTAAGTGCTCTTTTAGCTCAATAAATAAAAATTAAAAAAAAACAAGTGCAGCACGCCAAAAATTCACTCAATTCAACACAAAGCTAGAAAAGCTTCATAAGGAGTACAACGAAAGGGGGGATCTCTACACTAGTTATAAACAGAGGTAGCAGATGTTATTGCACTCGTTATTGCCCCGAGAATGCGTTACCGCTGACGTGAGCTTGAACGCATTGTGTGATTTGCAATGCAGAGAAACAGAGCCGTAATGTGCCAACTCATGCAATTGGTTTGCAAATAAATGTGGTCGTTAACGTACGATTATAGGTGCAGTAACGTTTGCTACATCTGTACAATAACAGCAAATAAAAATATCACTTGTGAGCACATTCACATGTCTCAGGCAGGTCTGCAACCCTGCCTTTCACCATTATCTCCTAGCATACAGTGCTGCCACTGCTGCCATGGTTTCTTGTATACAGAAAGCCAGTATAACAATTCTGACACTGATGAGACACAAAAGGTGGAAACATCTTGGCCTTTTGACCAAGATCAAGTGTAGTGTCTGTCCTGTGAAGGACGGATATATAGTAGTTGTACTTGATGGAGCCCGAGTTAACGTTCCGCCATCCTGGGATATGGTCCCAGTTGATATGGCTTTAGTACTACACTGATGCACGAATTGGCATGGAGCACAACTTTAAGGACTTTGCACTTTTTGGGAAGTTTTTTGCACTGCCAGCCCCTGGGCTTTTTAGCTAAGGGGTCCAGAATATTTTTTTAACCCTACCTAGCCTCTTTGGTCAGGTGTGCACTGGTACACCTCACATGCACTTATGCACTGTTTTTACAGCGCACTGAGCACGTATTCTTTTGTCACTTGATTACTGTTTTTGTTTATGAAAGCCACTGTTCTTGGACTTATTTGGCTTGCGGGCTGAAGAATCTGGGAAGATGGTAAGAAAATGCCATAGTAACTGATCTTGAGGATCTGTTGGGTATGATAGACTGAAGGGGCAGAAAAGGACCTGCTTTGATTTTGGGAGGTTTGTCGTAAGAGACACAGCACCTGGATCACAAACACTTTGTGATCCAAGCACAGTAGGAGCACCACTCCACTTGGGACTCGTAAAACTGAAAGCTGTCTGTGAGTTGGTTTACTGGCTATGCTGAAAAGCGGTGTAATATGGCAGACAGAGGGGAATTGGACTGCTGGGAAACAGGGCAAACTCCTGTTGGCAATGGAGGTTGGGTCCAACTTCTGCCTGACCGGAGGAGGGAGTTGCGGAGTCCCTGTCCTGGAGCAGCACTGAGAAGACCTTCTCACCTCAGGCAAGTAAGATTGTTTTGAAGGGGGTTGTATAGTGCTTGATGGCGGTTACAAGGTCCCTGTACTCTTCACAACAACAATTAAACTGATATGTTGGGGGAGATCACGGGGCCTCAATAATGGTCTATTACCAGAGCGGCATCTCCTCCTGCAGCATCACATTGTCATGGCGACCCGACGGCGCAACGCATTGCCATGACAATGTGACGTCACATGGCGATGCATCGTGGGATGAGGGCTGGTAAGACAGATATCGCCTGGGCCAATATCTGTCTCCAATCTGCCCTGCAGCGTAATCTTATAAAGGTCCATGTTAAAATGGATTTGAAGCAAGAGGTGACACTGTGTGCTAATTTGCATGTCATTACCCAGAATCCCTAGCTGCAGTAGAAGCACTGCATAGTAAGAGATAATAGTCAAAAGCAGCGTTGCAGATCTGTCAGGTGTGAATGTGCTCACAAGTGGTATTTTTATTTGCTGTACTTGTACGTTGGAGGGTTTTTGAGCCTAGAGTTATGGAGCAATAAATATGGTGCTTATCATTTTTCTAAGTTTTAATTATACTTTTATCATTAATATCAAGTGCTTAGAATTTTTCCTTTAGCAAATGTACACATCTTTCATAGACAATGCACACCAAAGATGCATCGTTTGAGTCTTTTTCATAAGTCTGGTTATGTTTGTATTTACTCTATAATGCAAAGCCAAGAACTGTGTGATTTCAGTTATAATATGCTGGAATACCAAACTGTTAAGAATTGCAGCTGGTAAATGTTGTGCTAAACATTTTGCTTCCAGACATTGGGGCTCATTTTCTCCTCTGTAGCAAAAAAAAACAATTTGCCTATTTCTTCATACAGGATCCTGCTGCAGCATAGAACCAAGAGAGGCACTTTCACTAGCAGAAGAATGATGCTCCAGGGACTGGATATGTGCACCTTTAAACTCCCAGAGCACCTAACAGTGAAAGAAACAGATATTGCCTAGCAATGGAGCAGCTGTTAGCATTACATTCACTTACTGTAAACATGTTTTGGAAAAAGATACTTGTTCAAATGCATTACTCAAATAACAAGTACAAATGTTTCATTGTTTTGGACTCCTAACAAAATAGCAATAAAGCATCTGAGGGGTTTGATTACTATTATTTCCCAGAATTCATAGCTGCAGTGGAAGCATTGTACTGTGTGCTTGGAGATAATAGTGAAAAAGCAAGGTTGCAGACTTGTCTGAGACATGGGAATGTGCTCACAAGTGATATTTGTATTTGCTGTACAGTGGAGGGTTTTTGTCTCTTAGCCGCCATAACTTATTTTATGTGTGGTTGAAACCTATCTCGGTTTCAACTGGTGAAGCCAGTATAGCCAGCCTCACACTGAGGAGACCCAAAAGGTCGAAACTCCTGTCTGTGAGTAGGTTTCTTGGTTGTACGGAAAAGCTGTGTAATGCAACATGCATATGCTTATAGGGGTCTATATTAAAATGGATTTGATGTAAAAGGTGACACTTTGCTTCTTTGCATTATATTACCCAGAATCCTTAGCTACAGTGGAAGTAGTGTGTGCTAAAATATAATGGTAAAAAGCATGTGATATTTTTATTTTCTGTATACTATATAGTGAGTGGGATGGGGGGTTGTCACTTGTTTACCCACCATAACTTCTTTAATGTGTGGTTGACTACTATCTACTAAATTATGTTTGGCTACAAGTCATTTGGATGCCCTTGTGCTTTATTAGGCCCCAAATGCTAACATTTCTGGATAGCGACTGAACCCCTTGTAGTACCTTATTATATTGTGGGTTTTAATTTAAAAAAATGCATTATGCTGATGAATATATATTTTACTGTATGTAACGTGTTCTTCATCTAAAAACAAATCTGTGCCTTCAGGAGCTATTGCACTGCAAGACTGGTGCAAGAATCTGTACCAGATTTATTATTAGGAAGAAAAAAAATGATTTTAGTAGGGTAATCTTTGTTTCTGATAAATCTAGTGCTGTTAGCACTAGTTCTGCATTCAGAAGACTTATTCATACGCAACCAGTCTCCAAACAGCCAGGAAAAAAAACACTCGTTCCAATTTACAGCGGACATTTCCTCCTTATAAGAAAAAAAGTGGGGAGGAAAAAAACAAAAGATGTGACTCCAACAATTAAGTGAGGCTCACGTATGTGTATACAAAATATAATAAAAGTAACAATGAACCTGAAATGACTTGATATACAAGGTGGAAAATCTTTTGATGAAAGATATTTTTGGTTCATTCAGACGAAAAACAGTCAAAAGCTTGTAGTCAAATTCATCCAAATCCTACTGATGTTAGCATCATAATAAATGTTATATACTTATGGGATGTTGCTATATAGAAGTGCAATGGCACATAATGACTATACCAGGTGGTTGGCATCAAATGTAATCTGTCATAGACTATTTTGTTCCCCTACTAACACAAAGTGAACCAGAAAAAAAAACCTTTAAAAGCAAAGTCATGGGAATATGACTTAACCCCATTATATCTAGAAGGTTCTGCAATGCTTTCCACAGCTTTCACCTCTGTGAGATTATACTAGCGAACTCCCATCGACTGAAACAAGGACCAACACATTATTGTTGTAGAGTTAATTTTTTGTTTGTGTATGTAACCATGTTTGGTTTGGCTACCAGTCTGCCCTCCCTGACATGCAATCCCTGGTAAGAGCAGGCAGTGTCAGGACAAATTATGGGGTTTCCCCACAGAGGCAGCACCCTTGAGTGACAGGGGAGGAGGTGGGACAAGGCCTGGGTTCTGCCCAATCATGGGTTCAGACCTTGTACCTTCCTCCCACTGTACTTAAGGGGTTGCACCATCCAAATTGAGCAGTGTCTCTACCGTTGAGAGAGACAGGTATCACGCAGGATTGCTTGTGCATTGGCATCCCCTGTCCCTCTTCCCCTTGGGGGAGAGTGAGTGATTACCATTCCCCTGTCCCTGCTAGAGGGGCAAGGAAGAGTATGGACTGCTTCGGGTACCCTTGGCCCGGAGTGGAGGTCCAGGGACCATCCAGAAGTTGGAGACCTGCAGTGAACTGTATTGGGCAGCAGCCTGTGATACTGTCAGCAGAAGACCAATAAACCGGTTCCAGTTATCTATACCTCCTGCCTAGTGTGCAATCTTACTGGGGGGAGAGGAGTACGTTCTTCTGTGGGAGATTGCCTCCATACATCTGGAGCCTGCAGTAGATGGAGGCGCTGTGTACCCAGGAATTGACAACGGTAATGTACCCCAGAAACCTGCCCTGTTCTCCCCAACAACATCGGCGGAGACTCAGATCTACTGTAAGCCAGCAGGTATGCACCTCACACCATGTAATGGCCAAATCTCCCAGAGGGTGGGGGAAACACTGTTACATGTATAATTGTGTATTTTATGTTTTAGCATGTAAGACACAAGTTGAATATAATTCTATATGGAAATTTCCCTCCATACTCCTTGCTTTCGTCTTACAGAAGCAGTTAATAAAATTAAAAAACGTTTTTTTTTTTAAAGAAACAAATCTATCCTGTCATGGAACAGAAATACCCATTTATGAATTCTCTGTTTCACCCCCCCCCCCCCTTTCCTTGGCAGTTCTGCCTGCTAGCTGAATTTGGATGTTACTTTCCTTGCAGTTTCACTCCCAGTGCAGATGGAATGGATACATTATGTTGCTTTTTTTCCTTCCAGTCTGTCACACCAGATCCTGCATATATCCGGCAGAGCATTTCACAAGGGAAGTCACAGTGATAGAACTGGACAAGAGTCACAGTAAACATTGACAACACTGCAACATTATCATAATATTTCTCTCACTCATTTACTTGCTGACGGCGACATGGCTGCTGGCCATTTTGATTTCACCATCAACCCCACAGATTCTGCCATTGATATCAATAATAAATAGGAGAAACCCCACAAATAATCCCTGGAGCAATGCATACTGCTGTGTTAGTTTACAGAACAACTGGTAGTGGCCACCACCAGCAAGGTCAGTAACCATTGTCACACTGATGAGACCCAAAAAGTTGAAACAGTTGTCTGTGAGTAGGTTTGCTGTAAAAGCTGTGTAAACCGGCAGACATAAGCCTATAGTAATCCATGTTACAATTGATAAGAAGCAATAAGGTACACACTGTGAGTGTTCATTTACCGGTCGTTTTCCAGAATCCCTGACTGCAGTGGAAGCATTGTATGCTATGAGGAATGGCAGGTTCTTTGACCTGTCTGAGACATCTTAATGTGTTTATACTGTAAGTGGTAATATTATTTGAAGGGCACCATACAGTAGTTTTAAGAGAGACTGGGAAAAAGCAATGGGAAATAACATACAACATTGTATGACCAAGTTCAAAGGACAGCCAGTGTTTAAAGCAATTTTCTTGTTCCGATCACTTAATTGTTAGAAATAAGACAAATAGAAGTTAAGGAGTTTAAGCAGCGTTTTCCCCCAACATCAGTAAATGCATCTTTAAGAGGTGTCCAAATCTGGTTACCAAACATTTTGCAAAGTAGGCCTGATACACAGAGCTATGACTGTCCTATAAAACACCATTCTTTTAATGTACCTCTTAAACCAAGTACAGTACAGGCGGTCCTCAGTTTATCCACTGGAATCCGTCCCGCAAACCGCCGTCGGATAGCAAAACGTCGGATTGCGAATCCAATGTTAATCCGCGGTGGTAAGCGTCAGATAATCCGTTCCAACGTCAGATAATGCGCTAAGTGGAATGCATTATCTGGCGTTGGATACTCCATTCGACGGATAACAGACCGTCGGCTAGCGAGGACCACCTGTATAGACATAAAAAAGAGGTACAGAGTGAAAACTATTTAAGTAAGTCACAAAGAGAAATAGTTTATCATCTTACAGCGCCCCCACCACTTGGTTTCTGAAAAGATAATAAAAAAATCTAACCAAGCAAAGGTATTGGTACTGTTATGTAATGGGCAAAAAAATGTAACATAAATGTAATCGCATTCCTGAATATGAAATAACCATTAAAATATAATATTAAAGTGATGCCATTTTATGGTGATCACCCCCTTTATAGGTCATTGGTGACTTCACGTAGAATACTGTGTTCAACTCTGGAGACCAGATTTTCGAAAGGACGTAAATAAATTGGCGATTGTGCAAGAAAGGGCCACTAAGATGGTGCATAATCGACATCTACATCGAAAGACTAAAGGACCTTCATATTTTCAGCATAGAAGATAAAAGGGAGAGGGATAGGGATTCTGTATGATTCAAACTTTCTAATACATAAAGGTTTTCAAGAAAATACAGTGAAAAATCATATTTCAGAGAAATAGAAGTGCTAGAACAAGAGGTCATGCCCTGAAGATTGAGGGTGGCAGGCTAAGGGGGAATGTGAGGACGTGCTTCTTCACGGAAAGGGTGCTCGATTTGTTGAATAGCTTTGCAACAAAGGTTGTAGGGGCCAATACATTAATGGAATTCAAATATGATTGGGATAGACATAAGGCTAAGAAAGCCAGAGATAGTTTATTTTGCAGATAGGAAAATGGTCAGACCAAGTGGTTCTTATCTGCAGTCATTCTTCTATAAAAAAATATATATACATTTGTTTCCTGGGTAAAAGTAATATGTTTCCATTTTTTTCTGTGTTGTTGACATTTTCTGTGGCACATGCTGTGCGTCTTCTTTATCTGTTCCATTAGTGAGCGCAGCATAAATCCCTCCAAAGCATTTACTTAATATGGACACATTTAAATTGCAAGTCAATCACAAACATTTCCCATATTAAACATGCCACTGCTGTTAGTTCACATTAGTCCTATGAGGGACTTATTCTTTTACAGTACATTAACAGGCAAAATTACTATTATTCAGATATGGATAATAGCTCATTTGCCCATTATAACATAAAATATTAGCCAGCCAGCATAAATAAAGTAAATACACCTTTCTACTTGCCCCTGCTATCATGAAGGGCATCCTCGTCAGCATACTATAGGTCCGTGTCCTCCAATGCCAGCAGGAATACATAAAAAAAATACAATTTAATGGCCCCTAACCCTTTAATGGATAATAACCGCTATAGTAATTAAGAGGTTAACCCACCCTCCCCCGCTACCCACCCTGGAGGCTTAACCACCCATCCTGGGATCACTATAGTAACCCTTTACCCATTGATTGGCATAGTGTTACATCATACCCATATAATATGGACATGATAAGCTACGATATCACTCAATTGTCACCCTAATAAAAAAACATGAAGGCCAAAAATACACAATAATTAAAGATATACACAAGCATCTAAACACCCCAATTAAATTTTAAAAAAGCACTATCCAACCAATTAAATACATAAAAGAACTAGCTAACTAATCAATTTAATAAATAAAAGCACTAACCAACCAATCAATTTAATAAACAAAAGCACTAACCAACAAAACAATTAATTTTAAACATTAGCCAACAAAACAATTAAATACTTTTAAACACTAGCCAACAAATCAATTACATAATAAAACCACTAGCCAATACATCAATTAAAACCAGTAGCCAACAAAAGAAATAATTAATTAAAAACACTAAACAATCGCAAAATGAAATAAAAACAAGCCATCCAAATTACAAACAATTTAAGCCAAACAATAAACAGAAACCTAAAAAAACAACAATGACTTGAAAAAAGCATTTGCCAAAAAATTAATTACCGGTAAAAATACAAGTACATACATTTAATATTTTTCTTATCTTTAGAATCGTTGACCCTCCGAATCCCGGAGATTCTGCAAGCTCTCGTACCGTGACATCAAAGTCAATTCAACGCTATCCACCTTGAAGATCCAGAACAGGTAACAAAATTCTTCTTTCTTTTATCTTCTAGCACTGTCTTCTTTCTTCACCTGTTACTATTTCTTTATTTTCTTTAATCTATCGTCATCTGTCAATCCAAAACCCAATGGTAGATCCAGAATAGGATGTTCTTTAGTCATCTTCCTGTTAAAGGAGGCGTCCAAGCCTTATATAGGGCATGTGACGTCACATTTTCAGGTCAGATGGTACAGCTCCAATCTGATTGGATGCTGTATCATGTGCCTGCCTCCTTTTTTTTGTTGTTGTAAAGAATGTGATGTCATCTCCAAGGGAGGTACGTCACATCCTTAAAACCACATGACTATATCACATGTTATTATAGCCAATGGGATTGAAGACAATCCTATTGGTTGCTGTACCATGTGATAGGTTACATTAGTTCAAAAGGATGTGACATCACTTTAAGTGAAATATTGAATGTATGTAATTTAATTTTTTCAGGTTTTTTTATTGTATTTTTTTAGTTTTATGTTTTTCATTGCCCATTGACTTATTATGTATTAATCTGTGCCCGTTTAGGGTACGATAAATACAGTGACAGCGAATGCATTTTTTGGCAAATGTATTGTATTGTATGTCTTTATTTATATAGCGCCATTAATGTACATAGCGCTTCACAGTAGTAATACATGTGGTAATCAAATAAATAACAGATAATATAAATAACAGATCATGGGAATAAGTGCTTTAGACATAAAAGTAACATTAAGGAAGCAAATGCTTTTTTTCTATTGATTGTGGTTTTCTGTTTATTGTTTGGCTTAAATTGTTTGTAATTTGGATGGCTTGTTTTTATTTCATTTTGCAATTATTTAGCATTTTTAATTAATTAGTTCTTTTGTTGGCTACTGGTTTTAATTGATGTGTTGGATAGTGGTTATAATAATTAATTGAATTCTTGGCTCGTGGTTAAAATTAATTAATTGTTTTGTTGGTTAGTGCTTTTATTTATTCAATTGATTGGTTGTCTAGTGCTTTTATTTATGTATTTAATTGGTTGGCTAGTGCTTTTATTTATTGAATTGGGGTGTTTAGGTGCTTGTGTATATCTTTTATTATTGTGTATTTTTGGCCTTTATTTATTTATTATTTTTTTTAGGCACATGATTGGTACCGCAGGCCAGCAGGGCCCCCCGCACACCACCCGAGGACCCCCAGACACCCATGGGAACCACCCGTGGACCCCCGGACACCTGCGGGGACCACCCGAGGGCCCTTGCTGGCCTCTGGTATCATTCCTGTGCATAAAAACTTAAAATTGCTTTTGTGTGTGTTAGGGAGGTATAGGGGTTGTTGGGGGCACAGGGGGTGGGGCGTGTGTTAGTGCATAGTACATATTGCAATGTTTATTGGGGGCAATTGCTCCCAATAAACCTGCTATTGTGCCTTAACCCCTTCATTGCCTTAGCGGCTATCCGCTAAGGTAATGAAGCTGCTTTAATGTAAATTGTATTAAGTGTGTGTGAGCAGGTGGTCTCATGAGCTGAACCGCATTGATTTCTGCCTCAGGGACACCCTGCTTCCCGAGTTACAGGCCACGGTATTGGGCATCGGCTGCTGGTATCGCCGCCATTTTTAAATCGTCCGCGTCACTTGACCGTGGGATTTAAATACTGGAGGAGATACCGGCACCCCGTACCAGGGCCTGTAACTCGGGAACCAGGGAGTTCCTGAGGCTGAAATCAATGCGGTTCATCTCAGAGACCCCCTGCTCCTGCACACCACTAATACAAATTACATTAAAGCAGCTTCATTACCACAGCGAATAGCCGCTACGGTAATGCATTTTTTTGCTAGTTATTGGAATTTTGATAATAGTGTACATGAGCAGGGGGTCTCCTGAGCTGCACCGCATTGGTTTCAGCCTCGGCGACCCCCTACTTCCTGAGATATAGGCCCCATTATGGGGTGCCGGTATCCCAGTGCAGGATTTAAATCCCCTGGTCACGTGACGCGTTAGATTTAAAAGCATAGGGGATTCCGGCACACCATAACGGGGCCTGTATCTCATGAAGTAGGGGGTCGCCGAGGCTGAAACCAATACGGCTCCGCTCAGGAGACCCTCTGCTCATGTACACTATTATCAAAATCAATATTTTTAATGCACGATCGCCTGTAAGAGCCGTGCATGGAGACGTAACGTCTCCATGCAGCTCTTATAGGCTGCAGTTTTTAGCGTTATAGCGCTATAGCACTGATACAAAAAACAGGTCGCACGATAAAAAATAAAATGCACTAACGGCCTTAAAAAAATGGCTTTCACTTCTTAGTGAATCCCGCTTTTGGCTTCATGTTTTAAAGTTTGATAAAAAAAAATGCATAGTCGGACGCAAAAGCACTGATTTTATCACTGCTTTGTTATTCGGCCCCTGAAATCACTGGGGGAAATGTCCCCAATCAGGGAAGAAATATGCTTTCAGAAAAGGAGCTGGCAGCTTTCCTTGTACTCGTTTTAAATAATGGAATGGCTTTCTCCAGCCAATTCAACATACTTCTCTTAATCAAAGCATGTGGTTCTACAAGTTCACTGCTGATTGTTGCATAGTGATAAATACCAGCATAACTAGAGAAGGTGAGTGCAATGTTGAAATAATTTCAAGAAATAAGCAGGCTGCCAGGCTGATAGATTCCTTGCAATTGCCCTAAAAAGACCCAGTCAAAACAGCTCATACTTTACTGTTTACTCTCAATGCTGATGGAGGGTCCCTGGAACGCAGTAAGATTACTTTTCAGCGGCAATGGTTATTTTTGCACGCATTATATATAATATAACATATAGTTCTGGAAGTCTCAGTAGGGTACAAAGATAGGTATTGTTGCAGTGCTTTTACGTTATATTTGAAATAATTTGTAATGGCAACAGAAATCAGTCAATTATGACCATCCTGAAGTATAGTGTATAGTTTTGCCTAATATATTAGTCATGACTGAAATAAGAATAGTTGCTGCCATTTTTTTAAGCCCCATTAGCCGTTGGACAAACAAAAAGAAAATGATAGTACATTTTTCTTTCCTTTTTCATTCATATCATATTGCTCAAATCCCTCTGTAGTCTTTTGATTTGAAAAACAACCTGTTTTTCCTATTAAATTATGGGTTTTTTTTTACTGCCTTACGAATTAGTTGGGATTAGTGCAATATTTGTAACTGTTGCTAATGTAAATTCTGTTGTCATTTAGCTGTGAGTCACTAATGAAAGCAGGGAGATACTTTGGATGCACATTTAACTTGAAGCAGTTTGCAAAAGTTGGGAGCACAAAAGCTTTCACATGCCATTGTATTTTTGTTTATAGTTTTCAATAGCCCTGTTCAACATTGCCTGTAATGCCATAGAATATTCTTGCTGACATTGTGAAGGAAACACCTGCATTTATGCACATGGAAACAGCTGCCAGTACAGCACAGGAAACATGAGTACTATAATATTGTGACACAACAAAAGCAGACAAAGCTCCAACCGAGCTAAAGCTTATTATGCCGCTACCTATCTGTGGTTATTATTGATGTACTGAAGATAATAGATTCTATATAGAAAGCTGGTTATTGACTAGCACACACTGATTATGTGGCATGTTGTGCTTTTTATCCAAAGAACTGATTATCTCCCAGGGCCTATTTCCAGGCCCATGCTTAGGGTATGTGCCGCTCTTAGGCAAGCACTATTAAGGATGCCCCTTTCCCCCCCAGAAATCCCCCCCCAAGTCTAGAAGCAGAGGGTCTCCGGAGCTGAACCACATTCATTTCAGCTCCAGGGACCCCCGCTTGCTGAGATACTTACCTCCTTAGGGGGTGCAGGTATTAACTGTCCCATCACATTGGCCAATAGGAAGCCGTGACATCATATCCAGCTTCCTATTGGGCCATGTGACCAGGGGCTTTAAACCTGAGCAGGATATAACATCGTCGTATAAGGAGTTAAGAATCTCAGGAAGCAGGGGGTCTCGGGAGCTGAAATTAACGGTGTTCAGCTCCGGAGAGCCCCTGCTTCAATCCTTCATGTAAAAAAAAAGAAGAAAGAAGCAGTGATGCTACTCTCTCCCTCTCGCCTCTGCCTGAGACCAGCCGCCCCTAAGCGGTAACTTACTTGCTTACTGCCTAGGGATGGGCCTGCCGATTGGCCCTCTTTTGAACTACTTTGTGAGCATTGAAGACTGAATCAATTGCAAATCATTGTTTAAAGCTGCAGTTCAGTGAATATCCTGCATGTGTGTTTTTTTAATAAATCAGTTCTGTAGTAAGAAAAAATACTTTTAGCATTTTCTGTTTTTAAAAAAACAACTTTGAAAGACCAATTTTCTTGTATTCTATTTTAATAGCCATTTGCTAAGGCACTGCCCCTTCATGTCCTGTCACAAGCCCTGGCACACCCCTTTGTCAGCCCTGCCCTCCCTCTAGCACTTGTCAGTGCAGGAATGCTCATGAATATTCATGAGCTTCCACTGACAGACAAGCAGATTATAAACAAATCCCAGCTTTTAATATGTCACCAAATTTCGACCTATTAATACATGGAAAACGAATTGACCTGCAGCTATACAGTTCTTTAGCTAATTAGAGATTGCACACATAAAACTATTGAAGTAAAAAAATAAATGTAAAAAAAAAAAAAAGACTGAACTGCAGCTTTAATAGAGCAAACACTTAAGCCCTCCACTCCAAAAGTTAGGCAGCCAGCAGGACATGTAAATGCAATACTGTTAACCCATGACCACTGGTAGCCAATGAGCTTTTCTTATTTAATGGTGCACTCAACCTACTCTTTATTTGTTCTTTTGTACATTATTATTATTATTATTTTTACAAAGGACAGTAGGTTAATTCCAAGGCTAATCCACTTCATTTATATAAAAATAACTGAACATCTACTTATTTAGTTGCATACTTAATAGTTCTAATGCTTTTTTAGGGACAAAGGGATTTATTTTGGAAAGATGATCACTATCTCTCTAGCAAAAATATAGGAGAAAATCTTTACATGATACAACCTTTTTCACAATGTTTAATAAATCTAATATGACAATAAGAGAACACAAATTCCTTGGCGCAGATGAAGAGTATATCTACCACTCCCGAATAGATGTTTTCAACAGTCCAAGTAAAAGAAAAGTCTTTGTAGTGGTTGATCTCCTCCGGATGTTGCAGCACCGCAAAATACAGAAAAAAGAAGACCCTTGTGCAGTAACCTCTTAACTTCAGAATATACTCTCCATCTGCGCCAAGGACTTTGTGTTCTCTTATTCTCATATTAGGTTCACAAGTCATTCTGGATAGACTTGTTGTTTAGTTCTTTGGCTGCCGTCCCATTATGTTTTATGTAATCTGCGGGATTTAGCATAATATGTTTATTTCACTGTGTGTATGCTTGTTATTGTGGCATTATTTGTGCACAGTCACATTGGGTAATCACTGTATGATTTTAGTTAGAATTTAATCACCATTACTTATTCCGTAAGCATTGTTGTTCTGTACAGGAAGTTTAGTTTAAAAGACACAAGTTATTAGTTTGTAACCCTGCTTCCTATCACTAGCAAGCTGTTACTCTGTGCTGTGTTACCTGCTGGCTCACAGGGCCCGAGCCTCTGCCACGGAGAGCCTGGGGTGCATACAATATATATAAATATATATGGGTTCGGTGCAGCGCCTCCACCTGCGACAGATCCCGCCAAAGAGGGAGTTAGTCTTCGCAGTACGTCTATACAAGAATTACTCTTACACGACCATGTCATAAAACCAATCTCGTTTACTGATAGATTAACCTTACGATACATTACATGCCATGACATTCCGATAAGCTAGTACACATCATTTAACACGCCACGGAGGACGTCAACACTCTTGCGCCTCGGCGGACGCCAACAGTAACTTGCGCCTCGGCGGGCGCCAACAACACTTGCGCCTCGGCGGACGCCAACAACACTTCCCCAATCCCGCCACCGGGTGATCCCACCCGTGTCCAGATACGCTAATCAGTTCTCCCGTTCCCACAGGTATATGTATGTGAATGGGTGACTGCGCAGCCATTATGTCTTAGGTGATTGAAAGATAGAGTTGGTGCACTTGATGTAATACCTGCCGAGCACTCCGGTGCTCGGAACTGCTACGATTCTTCGAAAAGAGTCTCTGAGGGCACCACGCTCTTGCCCTTGCCGGATCCGGGGCTTGTTCTCGAACTCTGGCCGCGCTACGGGGTCGGAGTCCGATCTCCTTCTAGACAGAATAGTCCCAAACAATACTACTAGTTGGGTTGTCCCTAGCGCAGCTTGTCTCTACGGTGACTCAGGGCTAACTGGGCCGGGGGCACCTGGCCTGCGCCTGGGAGAATATCCTCCCAGTGCAGTATCTCCGTCTCCTCGTCTCTCCTCGAAGCTCTCCCTCCACGTGCGCGCAACCTCTGCCTATATGTCTGGCAACTCCTCCTCCCATAGGCTAGAAACTCTCACCTGACCCTCCCCGCAGGGCTGCTGGGTCAAGGGACTGCTTTACTCACGCCAAATGCACTCTCCTCCTTCTCGGGCTTTTGCAACTACTCTTTGCAAGCGCAACCTCCCGTTCTAGGGGGTGAATCAGGGGTCAAGGCTACAAGTTTTTTTAATTATATGGTTCACAGGGTGTTGGCTCATTAGGTTCAACCACTTGTGAGTATTATCACTGATCACCCAGTATTGGTTCAAAATTTCTATCACATTTCTTTTTAGTATTGTGTATTGTTAGAGCTAGTTAGCTCTTATTTTGTTGGTAGATTATTATTCCCAACAATTCTAATAGGTAAGAGCACTTTTTTATATATATGTTTTCACCAGATTAATAAATCTAGATTTAAAATAAAATCTGGTATAGACCACTACTTTTTCACAGTACCATTTTGAGCACTGTTTAGAGATAGGGTGTGTAAGCAAGTCAGTGGGGATTATCGATGGAGAAGGCAATCCCTACCCATACAATCTTATTCCAAGGAAGGAATAAGTATAACTCAGGAGAGTATTCAGAGTTATACATGGCTCCAAACTATGGATAACAATACAAGCATCTGTATTTGTAGAGTTACTGCAGAAATGTGCCCTACATTCCACATCCTGCAATAGATCTACATTGCAGGTTTTACATCTATTCATGCATCCTGAACCACTTTAACTCACCCGTGATTACATCTGTCCAGCGTGCATCTCACTAAATGCAGCCTGGGGCATTAAAAACATTACAGTGAACGCCAAGTGAATTTAGATAGTAGGGCAATCAATATGAAAAGTGGTGGCTAAAGGGATTTTGCTCAAAGTCTAACAACACCCATGGGATCACAATACATGTTTTTTTCTTTAATAGAATATTTTCTCAACCCCTTTATTAAAGGATAACTGTGCATAGATTTATGTCCAACCAAAAGTCCTGTGTTTTAAACGATGACCTTCTATGAAAGGCTACTGATAATGAAATTTTGAGAACCTAAAGGATATTAGGACTGTGAAATACTGTACTATGTATAGATGCCTGATAACTGTATTCTTAATGTTTCCCAACTATAGTTTCTAATACAAAATTGTGAGTATCTCTGAGGTGAGGCCATGCTGATCATGCCCTAGAACAGGGGTTCCAGACTCCAGTCCTCAACCCCCCCAACAGGTCAGATTTTTGGGATATCCCACCTTCAGCACAGGTGGCTCAATCAGAGGCTCAGTCTTTGACTGAGCCTCTGGTTAAGCCACCTGTGCTATAGCAGGGACTGATTGAGCCACCTGCACTGAAGCTGGGATATCCTTAAAACCTGACCTGTTGGGGCAGCTTAAGGACTGGAGATGAGCACTCCTGTCCTAGAAGGCCCCCTGATTCAGTTAACTGAAAATACAAATCAAGGAAAAACATGACAAGCATCACAGTTCACTTAAAGAACTGTGATTTTACTGCTTTACAACCTGACTACTCAATGTGACTTTGGAACTGCTGTCAAATCTTTTCCTCATTTCCACCTTAGTCCCTGAGTACATCTAAAACAGCCTTTAATCTTCTTTGGTATCTGCTATTAATATCTTCAGAGATAGGTTTTCAAACCTACATTCACAAAGCTATATAAATTATGGATCAATGTTACCACTCTACACATATAATTTTTTTTATTAAATTACTCTAATTAACAAGCTGGTCCAGTGCTAAAAGGATTTACCAACTTGCTGCGTCTTTCTTTATCTCTATATATTTTCAAGTATGAAAATCAGATTATTATCTGTCTTTGAGACAGGTATTTTCTATGCCTATACTTTCTACAAGCTACTTCTCTGCACACAGTGCTGGCACCGTGTTAAAATAATACCTGACTCAATCAATTATTGACTATTAGTCATTATTTAGGCACTTTTTTATTTGGCTCAAGATCTAGTTTCAGCAACACAATACTGGGGTATTTGGAAAAAGAACACACTGTTCACATTGACATTTGAGAATATCACCTGGTCATCTATATATCCTCTGTTCCATAAGTAAACTTTGTGCGCCAACATTCCATAAAATAGTGTTTTCTTATTATCTGAATGTTCCACATTCTTAGACAAGACAACCAGCAACGATATGTGCTAAAAAGAGGATGATGACAAATACTAGTAACAGCTGGAGCACTGTGTTTTTTCTTTCTTTGTTATAGTTTTCTTCTCTAGTACAGCAACTCTACCTTATAGTAGGAGTTCTCCCAATCATTAAAAAAAATCTAACCTAAATCAGGAAATTCACCAGAGCTGAACTATTATTGTATCAACATCAGTAATAGACCTAGTTTTGGAGATATTCACCACCACTGATCAGTCCTAGCTTTATATGTAATTCCTTGTATTTTATAATGACTGGATATTTTAACTGTAAAGTGTTGCAGTGGGCTCAGTGTGTCCCAGCATAAAGTGAACCGTCAAAGTCCAGATTAGCCAAGTCTCCCAGAATGACTCTGCAAATCTTGGGTACGCGCGGCAGACTGGCAGAATCTTCCATGGCAGTCTGTCTGTGCATGAGTGCGGCTGCACGGGGAGTCAGTTTGTTCTGTGTTTATCAATGTAGTATATGTACTGTAGGTGTCAGTTTGCGCTGCATTTATCAGTGTACATAATGTATGTGTATACAGGTATGTAGGCATAAATAAATGCTTAAAGCTGCAGTTCAGTCTTTTTTTTTTTTTTTTTTTAATTTATTTTTTTACTTTAATAGCTTCATGTGGGCAATCTCTATTTACCTAAAGAACTGTATAGCTGTCAGTCAATCCGTTCTCCATGTATTAATCGGCGAAATTTTTGTGACATATTAAAAGCTGGCATTTGTTTATAATTTGCCTCCGGCAGTCAGTGGAAGACTCATGAATATTCATGAGTCTCCCAGTGACGTGTGCTCGCTCCCGATCTGCCGCTGTGTGGTGCCCCCTTCTGCCCGATCCCTGTGGCTGTCAGCCTGCGCGAGATGGAGGGGGCTTGTGCCGCCAGTGGGGAGGGGGGAGCGGGAGATGTGTCCCCTTCTGCTCCGATCCCTGTGCCTGCCTCCCTGCCCGCGCACGCGGGAGATGCAGGGGGGTTGCGCTGCCCCCGTGGGGGGTGGGGAAGGGAGGGGGGAGCGGGAGATGTGTCTCCCTTCTGCTCCGGTCCCTGTGTCTGCCTCCCTGCCCGCACGGGAGATGCAGGGGGGTTGCGCTGCCCCTGTGGGGGGTGGGGAAGGGAGGGGGGAGCGGGAGATGTGTCCCCTTCTGCTCCGGTCCCTGTGTCTGCCTCCCTGCCCGCACGGGAGATGCAGGGGGGTTGCGCTGCCCCTGTGGGCGGTGGCGAAGGGAGGGGGGAGCGGGAGATGTGTCCCCTTCTGCTCCGGTCCCTGTGTCTGCCTCCCTGCCCGCACGGGAGATGCAGGGGGGTTGCGCTGCCTTGTGGGGGGTGGGGAAGGGAGGGGGGAGCGGGAGATGTGTCCCCTTCTGCCCGATCCCTGTGCCTGCCTCCCTGCCCGCACGGGAGATGCGGGGGGGTTGCGCTGCCCCCGTGGGGGGTGGGGAAGGGAGGGGGAGCGGGAGATGTGTCTCCCTTCTGCCCCGCTCCCTGTGCCTGCCTCCCTGCCGCGCGGGAGATGCAGGGGGGTTGTGTCCCGGAGCAGTGGTGGCAGCAAGGTGGTGATTGTGTGTGTGAGTGTGAGTGTGTGTGTGTGTGTGTGTGTGTGTGTGTATATATGTGTGTGTGTGTGTGTGTGTGTGTGTGTGTGTGTGTGTGTGTGTGTGTGTGTGTGTGTGTGTGTGTGTGTGTGTGTATGTGTGTGTATATATATATGTGTGTGTATATATGTGTGTGTGTGTGTGTGTGTGTATATATATATGTGTGTGTGTGTGTATATATATGTGTGTGTGTGTGTGTATATATATGTGTGTGTGTGTGTGTGTGTGTATATATGTGTGTGTGTGTGTGTGTGTGTGTGTGTGTGTGTGTGTGTGTGTGTGTATGTGTGTGTATATATATATGTGTGTGTATATATGTGTGTGTGTGTGTGTGTGTGTATATATATATGTGTGTGTGTGTGTGTGTGTGTATATATATGTGTGTGTGTGTGTATATATATGTGTGTGTGTGTGTGTGTGTATATATGTGTGTGTGTGTGTGTGTGTGTGTGTGTGTGTGTGTGTGTGTGTGTGTGTGTGTGTGTGTGTGTGTGTGTGTGTGTGTGTGTGTGTGTATATATATATATATATATATATGTGTATATGTGTGTGTGTGTGTGTGTGTGTGTGTGTGTATATTAGTGTGTCACCACAAGTACCCAGTCGCCCACCCACCCACTCCCCCTCTCCCGCCCACCCACTCCCCCTCATACCCACTCACCCACCCACTCACCCTCTCCCGCCCACCCACCCACCCACCCACCCTCTAAACTCACTCTCTCCCGCCCACCCACCCACCCACTCACTCTCTAACCCACCCACTCACTCTCCCGCCCACCCACTCTCTCTCCCGCCCACCCACCCACCCACTCTCTCTCCCGCCCACCCACCCACCCACTCTCTCTCCCGCCCACCCACCCACTCTCTCTCCCGCCCACCCACCCACTCTCTCTCCCGCCCACCCACCCACCCACTCTCTCTCCCGCCCACCCACTCTCTCTCCCGCCCACCCACCCACCCACCCACTCTCTCAACCCACTCTCTCTCCCGCCCACCCACCCACCCACTCTCTCTCCCGCCCACCTACCCACTCACTCTCTCCCGCCCACCCACCCACCCACCCACCCACTCTCTCCCGCCCACCCTCTCCCTCACTCATTTATATCTGGCTTTTTTTATTAGATTAGTAAGGAACTATGTATAGTAACAAGGACAAGTTGAAATAAAGTATAAATGTAATACAATAAATAAACGGTTATGTCAAAAACAAATGTTATTAGTTCTTACTAGGAATTTTATTCCATTTCTTTTTTTAAAAGGTGGGACTGGGGCGAGTAGATTTTTGGGTGATTTGTCTAGATAGAGGTGTGTGTGTGTGTGTGTGTGTGTACACTGGAAGTCAGAATACTTCTGTCAGACCGCTTGCGGTCTGACAGAAGTATTCTCTGACTTCCAGTGTCTACCGCTGCTACAGCGTAACTCCTCCCTACCGCCCTCCTGTCCCGCTCCTGTCCCATTCACATGGTCCTCTTCTCCCTCCGCCACCACTGCTGTCCTCTGCCGCTGCCGAGCTTCGCTGCAGGATGCCGTCCTTCTCTCCCTCCGCCGCCGGCTACTGTCCTCTGCCGCTGTCGAGCTTCGCTGCAGGATGCCGTCCTTCTCTCCCTCCGCTGCCGGCTGCTGACCTTCGCTAAATATCCATACATACATATACATATATACATACAGTATATATAAAAAAATATATATATATAAATATATATATACTGCTGCGGCACAGTTTATTCGAGCATTTGCCCGTTCTGTGCCGCAGCAGTAGCCTGGCGCGCGCCCGAGTGTGACGGGCGCACGCCGAAGCAGCGGAAGAGCGCCCTCCGATCGGGGCGCTCTCCCTACCGCTGCCGGGTCCGCCGGGTCCCCCGGAACCCCCTGCTGCTGTCCCGCGATCGCGGGACACCAGGGCTCCCTCGGGGAGCCCCTGGACACGCGTGCAGGGGGCGCACGCTCCCGATGACGCGTGACCGCGCGTCATAGGGGCGGCCACTAGCAAGCCGGGAGATTTCCCGGCTTGCGGTACCGACCACACTTCAATAAAGTGTGTCGGTAGTGTATGTTCTTCAGTATTTATTGATACCTTTTTTTTATTTGGACCAACAATTTGTGTCATGGGACAAGCTTTCAAGAGTTTTCCTCAGGTCAAGCAATACCATAAATATATACGCACATAAACATGCGCACACAGTGTATATGTTTGCGTGTGCGCATGTTTATGTGTGCGTGTGCGCATGTTTGTGTGCGTGTGCATATGTGTGCGTGTGCGCATGTATATGTGCGTGTACGCATGTATACGTGTGTGCATGTTTGTGTGTGTATATATGTGCGTTTGCGCATGTTTATGTGCGCATGTATACGTGTGTGCATGTTTATGTGTACGTGTGTGCATGTTTATGTGTGCGTGTGCGCGTGCGCATGTTTGTGTGCGTGTGCGCATGTATGTGTGCGTGAGCGCATGTATGTGTGTATGTGTGCGTGTGTGCATGTATACGTGCGTGTGCACGTGTATGTGTGCGCGTGCGCATGTATATGCGTGCGTGTGCATATATATCTATATCATACAAACACTCACAAAGGGGGTAAGCGCGGCCCTCCTAACCCAGCCGCCAAAGCTCCCTTACCCCCTCGCCGCTCCCTCCCCCCCCCCCGCCCGCTCCCTTACCCCCCCGCCTGCTCCCTTACCCCCCCCCGCCCGCTCCCTTACCCCCCCGGCCGCCAACTCCCCAGCCGCTGGGGGGCCAAGCAGCCTCGGATCTGCGCCAGTCCCACTTTCCACCACCTCTCACTCCCGTTGTGTGTGTGTGTGTGTGTGTGTGTGTAGGGACATTTTACTCCTGCCAACAATTTGTGCCTCACTTTCACCCCACCCTACCCCTGCCCTTCACCCCCCCTACCCCTGCCCTTCACCACCCCTGCCCTTCACCCCCCTCTACCCCTGCCCTTCACCCCCCCCTACTACCCCTGCTCTTCACCCCCCCTAACCCTGACCTTCACCCACCCCTACTCTTCACCCACCCCTACCCCTGCCCTTCACCCCCCCTACCCCTGCCCTTCACCCCCCCCCACGCCTGCCCTTTGACTGACGCACGCACACATCCTGACTGACGCACTCACACACCCTGACTGACGCACGCACACACCCTGACTGACGCACGCACACACCCTGACTGACGCACGCACACACCCTGAGTGACGCACGCACAGACCCTGACTGACGCACGCACACACCCTGACTGACGCACGCACACACACCCTGACTGGCGTACGCACACAAACCCTGACTGGCGCACGCACACAAACCCTGACTGGCGCACGCACACAAACCCTGACAGCCACACGTACACACACTGACAGCCGCACGCACACACCCTGACTGACGCACGCACACACCCTGACTGACGCACGCACACACCCTGACTGACGCACGCACACACACTGACGCACGCACACACTGACTGACTGACGCACGCACACACACACACACACTGACTGATTGACGCACTGACTGACACACATACATACTGACGCACGCACACAACCCCTCACAGCCGCATGCACACAACCCCTCACAGCCACACGCACACATACACAGACTGACGCGCGCACACACACACACACACACACACACACACACACACACTGACTGCTGCACACACACCCACTGACTGCTGCACACACACACACTGACTGCTGCACACACACCACACACACTGACACACACACACACACACACACTGACACAAACAAACACACACACACACACACACTGACACACACACACACACACACTGACTGACACACACACACACACTGACTGACGCACGCGCGCACACCCCCACACCCACGCGCGCACACACACAGACTGACGCGCGCGCGCACACACACAATGAATGGTACACACACACACATACACTGACACACACACACTGACACACACACACACTGACACTGACACACACACACACACACACACACTGACACACACACACACACACACACTGACACACACACACACACACTGACTGACACACACTGATTGACACACACACACACACTTACTGACGCGCGCGCGCGCGCACACCCCCACACACTGACTGAATGACTGACTGACTGCCGCACGCACACACTGACTGACTGAGGCACACACACACGCACACACTGACTGTGTGTGTGTGTGCGTCAGTCAGTCTGTGTGTGTGTTTGTGTTTCTGCGTCAGACTCACTGACGCGCGCGCACACACACTGACTGACTGACGCACACACAATGACTGACGCACACACACTGCATGAAGCTGTAAAGGAGGGAGGGGGGAACTGGATTGATGTGAATGGGGGACAAACAGAGAGAGGGGGAGGGGTGAGGAGAGAGAGAGGAGCGGGAACATTACATCCCGGGCAACGCCGGGTCTCTCAGCTAGTATAAAATAAACGTAAAGAGAGGGTGCATACCATTCAATGATGGATACAAAAAAAGGAACAACAGGACAGTCACTCTTATACTCCCAGAAAGTGAATATATATATATCATTTACGTGAATCACTATCCGTATTTGAAGTGTGTGTGTATATAAATATATATATACATACAAATGAGCATACAGTAATATTTCCATTTGCTATTTGCCTTGCTATGGAGGGTTTTTGTCACTTTTTTACTCACATAACTTCACATATACATACATATATAATATATATTATATATATATATATATATATATATATATATATATATATATATATATATATATATATATATATATATATATATATGCAGTGGAAGTGTATTGTGTGTATTTACCTACACACTCACTCCACATTTCAGTAACATACATATACATCTAAATAATATTCACATATACACGTTTGCTATAAATGGAATTATTACAATTTTACATTATATACACGTGCACTGAATGGAATAAACACTGTAATAAGTTTGAAATCGCCTATCCGAGCTGCTATGCATGGCTGATCCCTTTTCTCCAGCTTCCTTGAATGTACTACTGTATGAGGAAGATCATGTGACCAGATGCTAGTGCACGTTTAGAGAGAGGGAGGGCAGTGCTGACAAAGGGGTGTGCCTGGGTTTGTGACAGGCCATGAAGGGGCAGTGCCTTAGCAAATGCTTGTTAAAATAGAATACAAGAAAATTGGTCTTTCAAAGTTGTTTTTTTAAAAACAGAAAATGCTAAAAGTATTATTTCTTACTACAGAACTGATTTATTAAAAAAAAAACACACATGCAGGATATAGACTGAACTGCAGCTTTAAATGCCTATGTATGTATACATGAGTGCAAGCCCTATTATAACTTTGACATTTTTTATTTATTAACAACAGGCCTACATAAGTCATCCACTGTACTCTACAAATATAATTATATGGATAACATGCAAGCAGTTATTATTAATCAGTGCAAAAAACAGCCTGATTGACACAAGTCTGGGAAATGCAAGTGAGCACATGTTCCTCACAATTTCACTCTGAAACAAAGCACGTGCTGTGGATTCCAGGATTCTGGACACATTTATAGAGTACAATTCTGGAATAGAAGGTGAAGGATCATCGTGCCCAGCCTTTGATCATTCATTGAGGATGCTGACCAACATTCCCTGATTTACATTCCCTTGAGCTTTGTCAGGCAGCATCATTAACAGTGTTAAAAGAAGTGCCAACATCAAAGGGTGCCTATATTTTAGATTTAACAGTATTTTAATCTTAGAAGTTCATTTGAGGAGGTGTTTTGGATTTACATTTGAAAGCTGATTTTTAGATCTGATTCTCCCTGCCACGTTACAATACTCACATGTGCTATTGTGCACACAAAAGATTGGATGCATTTCTCTCCCACTTTTCTGAGCGGCAAATACCAGAAGTGCAGAGAAACGTTCCCTTTAGAGGAGGCTTAGAACTATTTTCACCGCCTTACTTCATATGAATGAATATATTTGTTTTTGTTTTTACCATGGCTTGTGATTGATGTCTTCATTGGTGGTACGATCGAATATTAACTGCCTTTATTTTTAATTCTGCTTGATATTAAGCTTTATACAGTACCAAGGAAAACTCGGTTCTCATCCGATTTATTACTGATTTTTGCTTCTTACAAGCAATTTTATTTGTGCAGAACAAGATTCTCTGCCCCAAAAGATGACATGTAATACTCATGATTGTGACCATAGTTATTTATAAAATGACTTTGATTTTCTACAGAAAATTCCAAGTTGTAGTCAAAGACTACACATTTTCTTCTCGGAAGAATGAGGTTGGGTGAGCTCAAAGTACATACACATACTGCTCTATCTAAAGTTGCGAAGAAATTACAGTTACTGTTTTCTACAAAGATGATACCGGTGAACTAGAAATACAGCGTTTGTTGTCAATTGTTTCTATTTGTCATGGATGTGCACAATAAAAAAGAAAGGAGTATGGATGAAAAATAATATCTAAGAGCATTAATGCCCTGTGAAAGGGCAATTCCCATGGTTTAAAAGGGCACCACACCAAAAGCCTGTCTGTTGCAGATGAGTCCAGCAAGGAGCTGGTTAATGGCAGCTTGAGTCAATTAACCCATCTCCACTTGGCTCATCAAGCAGCTTTAAAGGTGTGCTGCACAAACTGCACGGGGTTGTCTTGAGCACAGAAGGACTGTGCTACCAGCAAGAGCCTAACAAACCAGATCCTCAATTCCAGGACACAGCGGTCACTGGAACCCGTCAGAGGGTTCACCACCCGGACACCAACTCAGACCCTGATATAAAGAGCCCCCTGATAACAGGTACCTATTTGGCCTTTGTGGTCAGAGGCTGGTAAGAGGCCTATTCTCCCAGCCCTGCAGATAAGGACTGGAAAGTGTGCGCCCATTACAAAGGGATAGGCTGTTTTGTTTATTTTGTATGCTGCCTTAAAGCTGTGTTGTTTTTGGAATATACAAGCTAAATAAAGGCCAATGTTTCTTTCCCCCAAATCTATGTCTCCCTGGTTATACCTCTGCACTCGTCTCCTACAGGCCCACATTCACTAAAGGGTGCTAAGCATTGGCATGTATTAATTCCCATTAATTTCTAAGGGACTTAAGGCATTCCGAAGCTGAGGGCGCTTTACTAAATCTGGGTTTGATAAAAAAAAAAAGCAAATGGCCCATACTTGCATTTCATGTCACGTTTTATTTATGTTTCACAATAGCACGTCCTTGTTTTGAAAAGCCTCCTTTAGAAGATCATATTCAATTTAAGGTTTTCTAGGAAACTATTCAGAGTCATTTTAACTTTGTCTGATTTACTTGGGCAAAGGGCAGTAACATGTTTTCCACTTCACAAGAACAAGGAGCAGGATTCCTGTGATACAGGGACCCTCAACAGATACATTGTTTGAGTTATATAATGCACAGTTAAGACCCAGTTCTTTTCACTAAGCTTACATACAGATCTTAGATAGAGCTTGCATGATCTTTCTATCACAATCAAAAGGAATGAATTAAAGTAGAGAAAAACAAGTTTGGATTTATAACACAGAAATAATATTCAGACAATATTCACTAAGATCTGTTAGGCAAACTGCAAGTTTATTTGTTATGCATTTTTTTTTAAATATTTTCAATAGGCCCAAGTGGTGCTATGCTAGAAGCCAAATTCTGCATGATTGGACCAGGTTTCCTACAGATCTCTACGGCTTACTAAATATGCTTCTTAATGTTTATCATCTAATTTAAATAGATCATCCTTTTAAAAAAAAAAACCTTTATTTAAATGGCTTGAAAAATAGTTTAAGAGTTGGGCAGCACAAAGTTTAAAGTATATGGTTTTAAAGATGTGTCCCCATTGTAAACAACTTGACAATCATAAAGGGTAATAATGCTGCAAAACAAAAAGGGCATTTTCTTGTTATTTTCGTAGTTTTTAAGACAGGTCTTCTTAATCTCAGTAATATCTCATAAAAGGTATGAACTCCTTTACAGACAAAAAAAAAAATAGAGGTGCAGCACAGGTGATATGTAGTGAAAATTGTTAAACCATTTAGATTTACAGAATGCTTTTTAAGACCAAATTCTTGGGGGAAAAGCTCTTTTGGTAAAAACATTTTTTTTAAAGTATTTTGTTCATTGTGAATATTATATTAATGATGTATATATTTCTGCTTATTTTTTTTTTTTTTACTTTTTCAATTATTTTGTTCTACTGAAAAAAAATATGTAAAATGTTTTAGAAAACAGATGAAAAACATAGTGGGAGCTATATACAAAGCATCACAAACTTATTTTTTGGCACAAAGAAATAGCACTTGGATGCGCCAGTGTACTTACACGAAATGTCTCCATCTGCTCTATCAGTGTCAAAAATTCGGGGTTTTTTCAAGCGCACAGAAAGGGACTGAAGTCATGCAAATGTACGTTGTAAAGTAAGGGACTATGGGCAATGTTTAGTAAGCGGTGCTAACAAAGCCATAACACACCTCACGGCCCCTTACAGTGAATTATTATCATTTATTTATAATGCACCAACATACTCTATAGCGCAGTACAATGGGGTCTGAAGACAATAATATTAACATACACTTGTACAATAGGGAAGTAGGGCTTTGCTTAATTGAATATAATGAACAATAAGGTACCTTACAACTTAGCATTGCTCCCTGAACCCTGGTCTATGCCATATTTAAGACCATGTATACAACAAAAAACAAAGAAGCCCAGAGCTACATCCAATATGACAAAAATACACAGTGAAATACCTATACTGTATATCTCTTGAAAAAAGGCTCATTTAGTGAAACCCTTTGGCCAAAGCAGTTTAAGCCTGCGAGCCACATCAAGGCATGACCAAATAAAGCAGTTCCTAACACTAACTGATTACAATTATTATATACCTCTATAATTGGAGGAAGAATGATCACATTGGATCTGTCCTAACCAGCTGCATGAAAAAGACTTGTTCATTTGGAAAGTGGGGAGGGGCAAGCTTAAACCCTGGAGGGGGGGGGGGGGAGAGGTGAGGGGCCACTGACCTCCAAAACAGCTGAGAACAAAATGAACAAGTCTTTTTCATGCAGCTGGTTGGGACAGATCAAATGTGATCATTCTTCCTCTAATTATAGAGGTAAATAACAATTTTAATCTGTTAGTGTTAGGACCTGTAATATTTGGTCATACCTTGATGTGGCTCGCAGGCTTAAAATGCTTTGGCCAAAGGGTTTAACTAAATTACCATATTTCCAGAGATATATAGTTATTTCACTGAGTATTTTTGTCATATTGGATGTAGCTCTGGGCTTCTTTGTTTTTTTGTTGTATACATTTAGCCACACCCAGTAGCACTCCTTTTGACACTTATATACGTATATAAATTATGTGGTAATTTGCGGGATTTCTTAGAGCTTTCTGGGTATCTGTGTGTTTATATATAAGACCACAAAGAGAGAAAGCTTTAATATGAATCAACTTTTTTTCTTTTAAAAGGGAGTGCACATGTAGGCTTCTACATAACATTAATAATAATGTGAACGCCTGCATGCTATTGCACTTTGATCAATGGGAACATGTGTAGTTAGTTACAGAAAGATAGGATTCACAATATATTTCTTCTATTCAAACCGTACAAGAGGAGCGGTTACGGTACTACTGAGATTGTAAGAAGAAATACATTCCAAGGATGGCCTTTGTGTGAAATCTAGCATTAAAATTGACTAACTGCTATAATAGCTTTTGACCAAGGGGGAAGAATAAAGCAAGACATCATTAAATGTGCGCTTATCTGTGATCCTTTTCAACACTGTCTCTCAGTTGTTAGATGTTAAATCTTGTACTAACGCTTTCATGGCCAGAGGAAGAAACCTGTCAATTCGCAAGGCTTTTCTGTTAGTCTCATTGATTTGGAGTCAGCTTTTTTAATTTTTAGCTTCAGAGTCTCACTAATTGAACGAAATGCTTTTTGCATAAAATGCCAATTTTATTTTCAAAGTCTCACTAATTTGGGTCGTTTCCTGTTTTGAATTGACTGGTGCAATCCTGATTAACAACATATATTAGACTTGCATTAGAGAGCTCTCTGCAATGTAACACCTTTCCCTTCTTCCCCTCTCCCTCTCTCTTTAACACCCCCTCTCTTTCTCTCTCTCTCTCCTCCCCTTTCTCTCTCTCTCTCTTTACACACTCCTCTCTCCCTCCCTTCTCTCTCTCCAGTGTATCTTTCATTTAATACTTTATGATGTCATCAATTCTTTCTGCCTTTCCTCCAGCATACTTGCTTTCTCCTCACATGCCAATTGAGATGCTCTTTCTTTCTTCATCTGCTGTCTGTCTAACCTTTATAGCTATCTGACTCTCCATATCTGCCACCAGGCTATGTGCATTATGATGTCATCGATAAGCTATATCTCTCAGAGAGGTAGCGAAAACTGTTTTTATAATATAGTAAGTTATACCACAGAATAAGTACTACTGTTTGCTTTCATTAAGGGCTCAGTTAGAGTTTTTGCGTATCAGAAAAAAATAATCAGCATTAACTATAAAACTGCATTGTTTGATCAAATTTATAAAGGCAGTCAGGTCAACTTTATTTTCCATACTATGCTATAAGATGCCTTTTGGTGCTAGAAGGCACTTCATGGCCCATTTAAGAAAATGGTCTATATAGGGGTCATATGACACAACTACAGTAGCACTACTTAGTAAATATGGCCCTATATGACAGTGAGCATATACAAGTACTGTACTACCATTTTTTTCTGAAAACAATCCCTAAAAAAATGAATGACAGGAACTTTTGTAGTTTTAATGATTTCCACTGTATCAGGAATATTGTATTGTTGCTATTTAGTATGCCAGCATCCCCAGCTCCTAATACTGTTTAGTGATAATTTCAGATTGCGTATAAAGCTTTATTTGATTGTGCGCCACCATGTTGTCTTAACCCAGACTGCAGAATTTTCCCACTTTAAAGGGTTCAAAACAAGTACAGAAGGGCATGTAATAGAAAAAGAAGTGCAACAAACACAGACCATGGTGTCTGATGATGATGATGATTTAATATCCCCACTGTGAGGTATTAAGGGGAGGGGACAGTGACAGAGCGATTAACAAAGACTCCATGGGTGGAAATACCTGTGACCCTATATTTGTGACACCTGAGATGCCTATATGAATTAAATGTCAATAATATATGGCATATAGGTTAATACAGTATCTCTCTTTATCTCTCATAGGGAATATGATGAAATAATTTATGGTGTAGGGACATACTGCTTGTATGATATAGAAAACTCGTTCATACACGTACAGGCAATTGCTATAAACTATATGTAGATAAACTATAAGATGGGTAAGAAAATATTTATATAATTCTAAATTCACGTATGACCCAGTGTTTTGGTTGTTAAGGATAATAGTATTAAATTGACAGTATTTGTGTTTTCATGGGAATTTTATTTGGATCGTGCACTTTTGGTCCATTTATGTTTTCATCTGCAAAATACACAATGGATTTCAATTTCACAGTTCAGCTGGAAAGTAAATGACAAAGGATAGCTTGGTACATTAAAATTAAAGTGTTGCATGACAACACTAACATTATCTCTAACATTACACATATGTTACAGAAGGACTCTATCTGAATACAATCCTACTGCTAATGCTATTTTACATTTTTTATTCTTTCTGCCATTTTTAATCTTGTAATAGAGGTTATGTTGCTTTGCACTAATATACATTGTATGCCACGGTAAGAAAATGTTAGCTAAACTTACAGTCCTGTCCTCACGAAGAAAAGGTGGGTATTGAGTGTTGTGGCTTGTATGAATAATACTTAATACAGGTCAACCCCCTTATAACGCGGTGCTTTGGGTCCAAAGAATCACATGGCTTTATAAGCGGATCGCATTAGAAATAATGTACAATTGTATGCACTGTACAATAAGTTATTTAAGACACCAATAATCGTGTTGTAAAGTATTCATAAATACAAAAATTGGGAGCCACGATTGCATCGTGTTATAAGCGGATTTGCGTTGTAACGGATTGCGTTATAATGGGGTTGAGCTGTATGTTGATGGAATCTGATCACCAATAGATGTATTGTGGGAGAACTGAAGAAGGAAAAGTGGCGAGCACACAAGACAGTGTACTCAAAATAGAATTCACTTAGATGCACACCACATACATATAAAATATAACCTTTATTGACATTACATAAAACATATATTACCGATAATGTAGGTGTAACCAAAATTAAAATAAATTTGACGACTGTCTGTCATCTGATCTAGATATTTAACCACTTAATAGCACGTTAAACTAATAATCTAGGAGATACAAGGCAGATACAGCAGTGGTATGGGTGAACCACCTAGGACCAGAACCTAATTTGCACCAAAAATACCATATAATGATAGTACCAGGTAAGTGCATATAGTTACAATCATAGGTAGAGAGCTCCCTTAATAAACAGATAAGGGTATGGAAAATCCTAATATCAAAACACTGCTCCTAATATGATGGTGATACTAGGTCAGATACACATAGTTATTATCATAGGTATAGTGTGATCCAGATAAAAACTAGAGGTGTATACAGCAGGAACAGGTGAACTCCCTTAACGATCAGGTTCAAGTGTGGAAAAGCCTAATATCATGACCCAACACTGCACCTGAATAACACAGATATCACCGCAGGTGTAATGAGCCTTAGGCACCACATATATAAACACAGGCACAGCAGGTTAGTGCCAGTAGATGAAAACCATAATCAAACTATAAAGATGTAACTATTGGTCAGCTGCAAATTCGTCAAGTTTAAAATAAAAGACTTCCAAGCAGGAGTCTTGCAACATCCCTACGTGCCCTACGCACGTTTCCCTCCAGCTATGGAGCTTCCTCAGGGACATTTTTGCAAATGAAGAAAGGCGAAGATTTTTATAGGGGCTGATTGAAATGACAAGCCAATCGCAACTCCGCGCATGCGCAGCTCAATGGTTAAAGAGTTGTAAAAGATTTACCCTGCGCATGCGCATATATCGCTATGTTACGGTAAAATTCTTATTGTATATTGATCAAAGCAGACACCCCAAGCATCAAGAGTCATTGGACAAGTGATATCCAACCGCGCAACTCAAACAAACTCACCTACTCCGCAATGGTAATTACCTCCAGACATCGCTATTACAGCCAGTGCACATGCATCCTACTTGGAAGTCTTTTATTTTAAACTTGACGAATTTGCAGCTGACCAATAGTTACATCTTCATAGTTTGATTATGGTTTTCATCTACTGGCATTAACCTGCTGTGCCTGTGTTTATATATGTGGTGCCTAAGGCTCATTACACCTGCGGTGATATCTGTGTTATTCAGGTGCAGTGTTGGGTCATGATATTAGGCTTTTCCACACTTGAACCTGATCGTTAAGGGAGTTCACCTGTTCCTGCTGTATACACCTCTAGTTTTTATCTGGATCACACTATACCTATGATAATAACTATGTGCAGTGGTCGACAAATAACCCAAAAATCTACTCGCCAGACAAAAAAATCTACTCGCCACCTAGTACCACATGTGTGCTGCTTGGGCCAATAGGAGCTCGCCACGATGTTAAATCCACTCGCCCGGGGCGAGCAAATGTATAGGTTTGTCGAACACTGACTATGTGTATCTGACCTAGTATCACCATCATATTAGGAGCAGTGTTTTGATATTAGGATTTTCCATATCCTTATCTGTTTATTAAGGGAGCTCTCTATCAATGATTGTAACTATATGAACTTACCTGGTACTATCATTATATGGTATTTTTGCTGCAAATTAGGTTCTGGTCCTAGGTGGTTCACCCATACCACTGCTGTATCTGCCTTGTATCTCCTAGATTATTGGTTTAACGTGCTATTAAGTGGTTAAATATCTAGATCAGATGACAGACAGTCATCAAATTTATTTTAATTTTGGTTACACCTACATTATCGGTAATATATGTTTTTTGTAATGTCAATAAAGGTTAGATTTTATATGTATGTGATGTGCATCTAAGTGAATTCTATTTTGAGTACACTGTCTTGTGTGCTCGCCACTTTTCCTGATTTACTTCAGTTCACAGTTTTGCACCCATCTGATAATTATCGAATTTTCATTAAGTTAGTATGGCCCTTACTTGATCAATCCCTATCCCTCTCTTTGTTTTTTGTACTTGTTATTACTGGGGTATCTCCTATAAGCCCCTTCTTGGGGGTCGATCCTAGCTCCATACATACCATGGCGGGGTATCTAACGAGTAGCATGGACACCTAGTTGGCATGAAGAAGCTAAAAGCGTGTTCACTAAAGAACCATTAGCAGCCACAGAGGGTGAACCTGATATTATTAACTATTTTAGAAATGTTTCAAAGCTTTTGAGAACCAAGAAACAAGTCTGGTGGGAGATCACCAGCCTGCAGAATTATATACAACATAATATGATCCCTCGTGGATTCAGATTGAAGCTGAGCCCTGCATATCATATTACATCAACTGACTTTATTAAAAAATGGGAAGATACATTATCTAACTGTTCCAAAGAACTAATGTCTCTACTAATTGAATATGAAACTATACGTTTTGAGACTACCAATAAAGATCTGGACATTAGTTTAAAAGATATTAGCAAGTATAACCAATTGCAGGAATTTGAAGAGCACGAGCGTCAACTAGTATTGAATATGGTTAAATTTAAAAAGGAGTTAAAGGAGCGAAAACACAGAAAATTCCTCCGTGATACTGAAGACTATGAAACAAATACTGTTTATAAATATCCAGTCAGATCCAAGAGACGGCCAAATTTCTCTGAGTACTCTACCTCTGAGACTGATGTATCAGAAGGGGCACAATCCACCTCAAACTCGCGTGGATCTGGGAGAGGACGGGGTAGAAAGGCCACCAAGGCAAATAAGGTGGGTTTTTTAGCCCAGGTACAACTAAACGCAGAGTCCGTAGGGGAAAAAAGAACCCTAAGAGAAAGGAAAACCCCAGTAGTTCCCAGTCTGTAATATCAACGGATAATGTCACTGACTCATTACAGATTTTTAATCTGTCTAAACATATTTTCAGTCCTAAACAAGGGTTTATCCTTTTCACCCACGTCTGACTTTAATCTGTTCGAGTGGGTGAAGAATTTAAATCTTTTTGGGAGGAGACTATTACTACACAAATTTCATTCCAAACGGTCTAGTGATGTAGCCGCAAGCATGAGCTTACAAGATAGGCAAAATCTGGATGATTTAATTATGCTGCTTGAACAAAGTACATCTACCGATAGTGACATCACTGGCCCGTTTACGAACCTCAAAAAGAAAAGTAATTTTACACCTTCATTAAATATTTGTCCTGCTGTGGATTTGTTCATCTCATGTGTAACCAGAGATCTCGAAGCGAGCCTACACAATGCAAAACAGTAAATAACCTGACAGCTAAAGAGAGAAGTGGCCTTAAAGAACTTTTGTCAAACACCACATATACAATTAAACCATCTGACAAAGGCGGTAATATCGTTATTCAAGATACCGATGCCTACGTAAAAGAAAATCTGAGACTTTTGAGCGATAGGGAGTGTTATGAAGTCCTGGCGAGTAGTCCAACATCACAATATAAAAAAGATTTACTCGCCATATTACAAAAAGGCCTTGACATGGATCTGATCAGTAGACAGGAATATGATTTTATGTACTCTAAATCACCAACTGTGGCGACATTTTATACACTGCCCAAAGTACATAAACAACAGCGATACCCATCTGGACGTCCTATTGTCTCAGGTAACAATTGTTTGACAGAGGGAAGTAGTGTGTATATTGATAAGGTCCTTCGGTGTTTTGTAACTAGTTTGCCATCACATGTGCAAGATACTAAAGATACTCTGAACAGACTTAATGGTATCAATATCACTCCCAATACCATTCTCGTGAGTTTAGACGTAGAATCGTTATATACTTCTATTATTCATGAGAATGGTATAGATGCTGTTGAGTATTTCCTACAGTATCTACTAGAGGCCTTAGATTTGACAAACATAATAAGTTTGTCCTGGACTTATTGCGTTACATACTAACACATAACTATTTCGTGTTTGACGGGAAATATTACCACCAGACCCAAGGTACAGCTATGGGCACTGCATGTGCACCAACATATGCGAATCTGTACCTGGGCTGGTGGGAACGCATTCACATATTCTTGGATGAATTATCTATGAATACTGACCATATTTCTCTATGGATCAGATACATAGATGATATTCTATTGTTGTGGGAGGGTCCCCAATTGCTCCTTCAGGAATTTTTAAATGCCTTAATGTTAACAACCTCAACTTAAGACTAACGACTGTGCTAAGCTCTGAATCTATTACCTTTTTGGATTTGAATATCTATGTAGACTCTGACTATAATATCCAAACTAAGGTATTCAGGAAAAGTACCGCTACTAATAGCCTACTGCTTGCACAGAGTCAACATTCACCTAGTCTTATTGCTGGAATACCAACAGGGCAATATCTCCGGCTAAGGAGGAACTGTTCCACAACACAAGAGTTCATCTGTCAATCTAAACAGCTACGAGATCGGTTCTTAAGTCGCGGCTACAATATTAAAACGCTTAACCGCGCGTATCACAGGGCCTTGCACAGTAATAGAGAGTCTCTTCTTACTTCTAATTCAACTAAAATGCAGGACCCCACTATACGCTGCATCGGTACCTACAATAAGAGATGGTGGGCAATTAAAAAGATATTTACCCGCTACTGGCATCTCCTTTTGACTGATGAGAACCTGGTAAAGGTCCTGGGACCTAGACCTACAATTACTAGTAGACGCTCCAAAAATTTACGTGACATTTTAGTTCACAGTCACCATCAATGACCAAGTGTAGAGAATTGGTTGAGTCCCGTGAACGGTATGTTTCGCTGCCAGGGCTGTAAGGCCTGCAAACATGTTATTACTGCTAAAACGTTTGCGAATAATGATAACACATACAACTTTAAAGTGGATTCTTTTATCAACTGTAGAACCACAGATGTAATCTATCTTATCACTTGCATCTGTGGGAAGAGATACGTGGGAAAGACCACTAGGCAACTGCGTAGACGAATATTAGAACACGTTAATTCCATCAAACATGCTAATGATACTCCAGTTGCCAGGCACGTTACACAATTTCACAATGGTGATGTGAAATGCCTTACGTTTATGGGTATATACCATCTCAGATGCCCTGCTCGAGGTGGCAACATTGATCAGATGCTGCTACGCATAGAGGCGGAATGGAATTATAAACTTAAAACACGCAGCCCGAATGGGCTAAATGAAGGTTTCACCTTCACTCCTTTTATTTGAATCAATCCATTATCACTGTCTGGCTCGTGTTCTTCAATTTCTGTTTCTCCTGTAATATGTAGTTTAATTCAGTATTTATATGTATCCCCTTCTGGATGTTGTTCTCATTATAAGTTTATTCCCCGCACCTGGTATTTATTAAAAATGTTTCAACCATATTTACTACTATTATATCAATATTAGTGACTACATTGCCATTAGGTAATGCTTATGTTAAGATTCTGTTTCAGTGTAACTATATGATGCATTTAATACTGTTATGATGACGTCTATCGGATTAATTCCAAACATGCATCATTTGATTGTTACACATTTATTTTGTATTGACATCATTACGTTTTTGCAAATAACAAGAAGGAGCAAGCAAAGCATCAACTTACTGTTGCTCCAGCCTTTACTGTATACTTTTAGTTAACTATTTATCATGCATTATCTTTGGCTGAGGCGTGGGTTAAATAGTGGTGGTATGGTGGAGCTATATATGCTCTTAAGCACTGTACCATCATGTTACATTACTTTCCCCCTATACAGCCAAACTGCATTTTCTGCTATCAGTATACGCATGCGCATTGTGACTAATCGATCTGAATAATAACTATGTTGTCACGCATGCGCAATAATTGTCAGAGGCAACTCAGTAAAGGTTTGGTCAATGGAGGAGAACAACTCTCCACTCGGCATCAATTTCTGTTACATCAGGTGACGCATGCGCACAACGCCTCTAGTAGAGCAGTAGTGACTGAGTTATCACGCATGCGCACTGGCTGTAATAGCGATGTCTGGAGGTAATTACCATTGTGGAGTAGGTGAGTTTGTTTGAGTTGCGCGGTTGGATATCACTTGTCCAATGACTCTTGATGCTTGGGGTGTCTGCTTTGATAAATATACAATAAGAATTTTACCGTAACATAGCGATATATGTGCATGCGCAGGGTAAATCTTTTACAACTCTTTAACCATTGATCTGCACATGCGCGGAGTTGCGATTGGCTTGTCATTTCAATCAGCCCCTATAAAAAGCTTCGCCTTTCTTCATTTGCAAAAATGTCCCTGAGGAAGCTCCATAGCTGGAGGGAAACGTGCGTAGGGCACGTAGGGATGTTGTAAGACTCCTGCTTGGAAGTCTTTTATTTTAAACTTGACGAATTTGCAGCTGACCAATAGTTACATCTTCATAGTTTGATTATGGTTTTCATCTACTGGCACTAACCTGCTGTGCCTGTGTTTATATATGTGGTGCCTAAGGCTCATTACACCTGCGGTGATATCTGTGTTATTCAGGTGCAGTGTTGGGTCATGATATTAGGCTTTTCCACACTTGAACCTGATCGTTAAGGGAGTTCACCTGTTCCTGCTGTATACACCTCTAGTTTTTATCTGGATCACACTATACCTATGATAATAACTATGTGTATCTGACCTAGTATCACCATCATATTAGGAGCAGTGTTTTGATATTAGGATTTTCCATACCCTTATCTGTTTATTAAGGGAGCTCTCTATCAATGATTGTAACTATATGCACTTACCTGGTACTATCATTATATGGTATTTTTGGTGCAAATTAGGTTCTGGTCCTAGGTGGTTCACCCATACCACTGCTGTATCTGCCTTGTATCTCCTAGATTATTAGTTTAACGTGCTATTAAGTGGTTAAATATCTAGATCAGATGACAGATAGTCGTCAAATTTATTTTAATTTTGGTTACACCTACATTATCGGTAATATATGTTTTATGTAATGTCAATAAAGGTTATATTTTATATGTATATGTGTGCATCTAAGTGAATTCTATTTTGAGTACACTGTCTTGTGTGCTCGCTACTTTTCCTGATTCACTTCAGTTCACAGTTTTGCACCCATCTGATAATTATCGAATTTTCGTTAAATTAGTATGGCCCTTAGTTGATCACTCCCTATCCCTCTCTTTGTTTTTTGAGAACTGAAGAATAAAGAGTTAATGGAGTCCTGAACTCTGTCCTTGGCAACATTACATTAATACTAAGACACTGTCCAAAGTGATTTTGGTTCCGTTAACCTAGGCCGCTCCTGAGTGGGCCAGATGGGACTGCTAACAACTGAATGAAAGTCTAAAATCTTACAATTTCTCCTCGTACATATCGGGGTGCCTGGATTACAAATGTATTTGAACCCAGCGGGTGCTTGGATTAAGAAGAATAGAAAGGGTTACCAACACACAAATGGATACGGACAGAGCATGAACACTGTTTAAGCCTTTAAGGGATTGTATTGTATTTCAATTTACGTATGCAAATTGTGTGTGAATGTAAGTGAAAAAATTGATTGCTATATTAATATTTTAATTACCACACGAAGAGGAACTTTTTTTTTTAGAATAAGTGGATATGAGGCACACACACGCACACGCACACGCACACACACACATAATGCACCAGGCCTTGTTATTATCTTTGCTAGGAGTGCTGATTCTTGCCTATGTAGCCATGCATAATAATGACTGCGTACATCTTCCCTGTTGGCAGTAAGTCCTGGTAAGTACAGGCCTGCCAACAGTAGTTATGGAGGTTTTCCCTCACACCCTGGTGTGGTGCCCTGTGTAAGGAAGGGAGTGGCTGTATGCTCTGAGTCCCTGGATAGTGACATCAGAGATGCGCCTGCCCCCTGAGGTATAAAGGGCACAGCACTGTCAGTTAGTAGTTGTTAGCCAGCAGTTGTGTGAAGCAGCTGGTAAAATGTATGCTCCTGCATAAGGGATTGGAGGAATACTTTTGTGACCCTAGTGCTGTAACTAGCGGTAGCAGAGTGACCAATCAAGTCTGTCTAAGCCACACTGTGTCCAGGGACCTGGCGCAGTGGTGATCTCCCTAGGAGAAAGGGAATCCCACTTCAATACGGGAGGGCGTACCTGGCAAAGGGACAGCACGGAGAGATGTGCGGCTAGAGCCGGCAGCTGCATGGGGCAGTCTGCTACATCCCAATCCACAATAAAGATGCCATGTTCAAAGAAACCCCCACTGTGTGAGTGTGAGATTACTCAACAGTGGCAGTCACCACCGAGAATGAGTTCCTGACCAGGACCATCTCCCTGCGGAAGCATAGATCCTGATGAGGTGGAGGCGCTGCACATGAAGTAAGTTGGACTCGTAACCACTACCTCAGATACCTGTCCTGCTGCCATCCTCTATAACACCAAGCGGGAGACTCAGGAGTCCTGTTACTTGCAGGTGCACCACCACACACGACCTTGTAATGGGGACCGGTTAGACCACATGGGCCAATGTGAGATTGGGTGGGTCAGACAAGGGGGGTCCAGCCGTTACACCTATATACTGTATATGTGTGTGTGTGTCTTTATTATTGTAGTGATAGTAGCTCGTTATTTGTTCTTTCTAGCTGCAAAAGAGCTGACACTCTAACTATGATATTCTAATTCTGTTGACTCATTCCTAGGGTGTGTTTCAGTGGAATACTGGAATAGAAGACAGAAAAAGATAAGGCTGGTATAGAGGTGGTGAAATCTGAGATATTTGGAGGCATAGTAATTATTCACTTATATAGATATATAAATGTAACCCCGGTCTCTTTTCAGCCCCAGAGACCCCCCATGTAGCGCTCCGAGGCTCTGCGGCATACCCGGCTAGCGGGGGCCGCCATGACAGGTTGCGCGAGCGTGCGCGTTGGTCGCGCAGGCGCAGTAAGGGTAGCGCACGCGGTACCAATGCTAAAGAGGTCCTGAGTGGACTACAATTCCCAGCAGCCTCTGGGGATTGCCCTTTCACCCACATCACGTGCAGCCAGCCAGCAAATAGGGTTTTGCAGCTTCTCCTGTGGAGGAAGGCTACAATGTTGCGGGGACCACGTTTGGCAATTGAAGCTGGGATCAGGAAGGGGGAGGAAGGGTGTAGGGAGCAAGTGGCTCCTACACCAGGTAAGGTAGTTACCCAGATCCCAGGCAGGCCCCAATCTCCACCAGGGTAGGGGGTAGGTACTGAGGGAGGGCCCATAGGTTAGGGACTCTGCCCTTAGGTGTGTGAGTGTGCAGTCTTGTCGGTGTCACGGCTGGTAGTGCTGTGAGCACTGACAAGTAGGCACAGCGAGTGAGTGCAGTGGGTTGCTGCAGGTTGAGTGTGTGTGCAGTGTGTTGGCTGCAGAGGTTAGGCTGAGTTAGTCAGAGGGGATCCGGGAGGTGAAGGGAGAGGTAGTGTGGGTGCAGGGGGTCAGTGACCCACCTGCATAGGATAGGCTACCCCGCAGGCCCCAGGAGTTTCCCCTAAAGCCATTCAAGGTTGCTGTGCTGTAGGGACGGCCTATAGTACAGCGAGTGTCATGTTAGTTCACGGAGTCAGATAGGGACTCCATTGACGCTGCGCACCCGTGCAGAAGGTTGGGCGCTGCTCTTCGTTGCGGCTGCAGAGGCCATCTTGGTGGGGTCTCCCCGGACGGTGGATCCTGGATGTCGGGCCGGAACTCGACGGATCCTTTACGAAGTAGTTGCAGATTCGAGCACTGGAGTGCTCGGCAGGTACCATATCATCAAGTGCACCAACACCGGTCATCAGGCGCTGATCCCGCCTTAGGCTAACTCTTTGTAGGAACACTGAGCGAGTGGTTACAAGACTGAGCCTATACCATATAGTATCGTACACGGACACGGTGTGGAGCACGCGGTAGCGGGACTGAGACAGTACTCCGTAAGAGGGTGGCCAGTTATTAGGATATGTGTTATTGCTAATTTGCATGTTAGAGTGATAAGGTTGCCATGCATTATCATATTACATAAAGTTGGTTGCATCACATGTGCGTGTATGTATTTCTTGCCCAGGGGAATCTCACATCACGGGGATCCTGGGTAAGTGGAGGCGCTGCGCTATGTAAATGTATGAGTGTTACCCCAGGCTCCCAGCTAGCGGAGGCTCAGATCTCCTGGAGCCACAGGTGTTGTACAGTGACCAGTAGTTCCTTTGGGAGGGTTCAGAAAAAGGGCTACATATATATATATCTTATTATATATTAGTGAAAGCACTGTGCCTGTCTGCATCTTCCTGTGTCCCTGCGGACAATCTGATTGCACTTTGGCCTGTCACTCCGCCTCAGGCCATGCCCGCCCCCGCACACCTCTCATTGGTCTGTGGTCCGCCCCCGCACAACTCTCATTGGTCTGCGGCCAACACCACTGCCACACTGTCCCACCCCTCACTGACCTACACTACTGACACACTCTCCCACCACTCACTCACTGAGCTTTGGGAACGCTTGCCAGCACCTAACCCTCACTGCTCTGAGAGATTTGCACCTAACCCTGAGATTTCCACCTAACCCTCACTGCTCTCAACCCAGAAAACCCTGACCTCCTGCTACCACGACAGAACTGTACAATCAGGTACCAGTCTTATTGCTTTCAGCACTGCAACATTCCACACCCTCACACAACACCACACACACCGCACGCTCACACCGCCTCTTACGGCCTACACTTCCAACACACCTCCCCTTCACCTCACCGCACTGTCTCATCCTCACCTCTCCAACGGACACCGCACACCCCCCCCCTGAGGCAGCAGCGCTGTCTGATCCCCCCCCCCCACCCTCCCCCTTACCCCCCCCCACGCCCCCCAAGACCCCCCAGGCAACAGCGCTGTGTGATACTCACATCACCAACGGACACCGCACGTGGCCGCAGCTGAGGTCTGTGAGGTGCAGGGAGCAGTGGCGGCGGCCAGTGCCAGGGAGGCAGCCACCGTGATCGGGGACAGCGCAACTCCGCGCCAGTGACACCCCCCCCTACCTCTACTTCCGGCCGCAGCCATCTTAGGCACTTGGCGCCGCGAGGGAGGAAGGGGGTCCTTCAGCCCGCCGCCATCTTGGCCACTCGGCGCCGCGAAGCAGCCTGCCTGACCACTGGCTGTTCCCCCGCCGGGGAGGGGGCTGACTTGGAGCGCCGGGGAGGGGGCGGGCATATGGGGAGGGGGGTATTAACCCCCCCCCTCCCGAGGCAACAGCGCTGTGTGATCCCAACATTAACCCCCCCCCACCACCTTCAACAAACCACAAACACACTCAATTCACTGCACTCATCTTTTCTTTACATTAATTTCAACAACACACACTTCACCATTACTACTATCAAAAATTCACATAACCATCTTTCACCAAAACTTTCCAACACTAACATTTTCACAACTAACAACCGTAACAACTAACATACACTTACCAAAATTGCCCTCATATACATGTGCTTTCTACTGTTGTTGTTTTACAAATACACTTTTCACAAATATTACATAACATTCACATTAGCTTACAATTTTACAATACAACATTTACACATACTTATTCACACTTCACATCCCGGGCAACGCCGGGTCTCTCAGCTAGTATATATATAAAAGTACTGTCAATACATATATATATATATATATGTATTGACAGTACTTTTTAAACAAGTATATTTAACGCATTAAACATAATACTGCTATTGCAGCCCTAAGTGGACCATTAAAAAGGTGTATTTACAGTATGTGTGATTTTCTGATGCACCACCAATAAAATATTTGATACAGTGACTACCATTTACTCATATGTGACACTCCCAGAAATGTTACTCCAAAGCAATTTGCACCAAACTATATTTTACAGTATATGACATATTGTGTCACACATACATAAAAAAAAACCCATACTTTATACATACAGTAGAAGCAACTCCAGGCTATAAATGCCTGCGTCAGACCAGCAGCGAATATTTTGGAACAGGAAAAATATCTAATAAACCACTGAAAATATTAATATTGATTTGGGAGTGTGGCCTGTATGCAATAATATGACATGAATGTCGTCCTAATGAATAGTGTACTGTATAAGTTTGATTGTATTCATATATTTCTTTATAGCATTTTATCCTGCTGTTACTCTGTGCTGCTAGGAATACATTTCTAAACTGAGGAAAAACCTGCTTGCATTGTTTTTTATTGTCGAGCCTTTAGTTCCACTGCAGTGGACTGACTATTTTCACTAAACCCCCCCCCAGAGGACTGGGTGTGCCGGCATCCAGATTGGCAATGGATTCATTATTGATAATAGGCAATCGAATAGTTCCGACACGGGGAACCAGAGAGGGGACAAAAATAAACACACAATATACAAACATACACATGACGTGCATGCAGATGAAGTTCATTTGCATTTCAATGTAATTCTTTCATACTTCGTTGATGCTTAATTGTTAATGTGAAAACAACACTATTATCACTCAACTGCAAAGCAGATCAGCTAGACCACAATATTTGATTTAACAGTGGCAAAAGAAGTTAAAAGGATACAGTTCATGCGCTTGCTTTTATTGTAGAATCACAGGGCTATGCATCTTTATCCTTAAATTAAGATTTAACAACTTAATGCAGAGGGTGTTTTCCATTCATTTTACGGTATGTAAACCAAGTGATCTGCAATTTCTCAATGTCAAAGTTCTGTAAAAAAAAGCTATTGTAACCCTGTTCCCCCCCCCCAGTCTCTACGGGAGTGTGAGGGGTGCACGGGGGCTGATTACATGCGGTGTGGTGCATACCTGTTAGGAACAGGAGGGCCTGAGCTTCCCGCGGTGTTGTGGGGGAGCCAGGACCGGGCATCTGGGGTGTTAGCCTCCATGATATTTTAGTGGTGCAGCGCCTCCATCTTCTATACTCCCAAGGTATTGGGACAGGACCGGTATAGAAGAACCCTTCAGGTCCCAGGGTTATACTCTCCAAATCACACACAGTCTTTACGGATGCAGAACAGTCTCTTTATTTGACAGAGCAACGATATCCCAACGAAAAGGCTTCTAGCAGCCGCAATACAATCGCCAGGGCGAGGTACAACCCGCTCACCTCCCACGACTACCTCCTCTTCTTCCCTCCAAGTCACTCTGCCGACAGGATGGTCTGAGCTAGGGCTGCAATACCCCGTGGCCCACCCCCGAGGTTAGCCTCGAGGTGGGTCTTGAATTCTCTCCCCATCACCCCTGGCAGCGGGGTGAGGGCATTGGTCCACCAGTCTATACTTCTACCAGCTCTACTGTTAGACGCTGATCGGTTTGGTTCCTCTCGCTCTCCTCCGGCACGCGGCGCCGGGGAGCCTGTAGCCTCCTGATACTCCTCGGACCGTTTCGCAGGATTCGTGGCTCACGGCATAATACTCAGCAGCTCTAGACTCTCGATATCACTGCTCACTCGAACTCTTCCTAAGCTACGCTCTCTTTTGAAGAACCATCAACAAGAGAGGAACACGGCACACAGCAAGGACGAAGAACAACTCCTACTCCCCGGAGTGGACTGATAAATATAGAGCTAGCCCCTCCCCTCATGGTGTCAGCAGAACCTCCCCTCTTGCTCACGCCTGCAGCAGAGTCCAGGCCTGCGTCTACCACTCAGGTTAGGGCTATGAAGGGGGAAAACCCACAATGATTACTGGCGCCTGATCTTAACAGGACTTACCGCAGTAGAAGGAAGATAGGTATAGCTTGAGCTGTTTACAGGGGGCTACACTCTCCCTATGGTGGAATCCAATGGTCCCCACTTGGACCTATCTTCAGCAGTACCATCCTGCGGCAAACCACCTGGGAAACAGCACACATAACAATATAATACATGCATAATGAGGTAGTAATTGTAGGTACATCCGGGTACTTCCAACATGGAGAACCCTACAGATAGTGCCTTGGATCAGGCTTCCTTACACGTCGTCTGTTATGGTCAGTGACAGTCACGGCGAACGACTGAACCGGCCCATGCTCAGGCCTGTATGTAACACCGTGCATGTAAATACACCTACCCATGCTCCATATACACACTAGCTCACTAATCGTATCTTCATTGTGATACCCCGCCCGACCGTAATTGGTCCGCAGGTACTCTTGAACTGCCTCCCTAAGCCAACTATCTCGGTTATCCTCCAACTCTCTCATGATGGGCTCCGCCACATAGGGATATTCATAACCGTGTGACTGCCGGTATCTAGCGACTATGGCCCGGTCAGCTCGACTTAGCTTAGTAAGCGTGCGATGCCCTGCCCTGCTTGGCAGTACCCAAAACAATGGCTCCTCGGAGGCTACTTTGTCGTACAATATACTAGGGCATTGAGGTACAATACATTTCTGTTCTATCTCCCTCAACCGGTGATCCAACTCATCCCCCATCTCCTGCGGAGTGAAAGACCCAGCCGCCCACCAATGATCTACTACATCGTTCTTAATCAATAAGAATCGCGTACGATCCATCCCCTCGTGGTACCCGGTGAACAAAGGCGCCCACCATTTATCGCGGTGCTCGTACTTAGCAGCCTGACTAGTGCGCTCTACATCAGAATCTACCTGTGATGATACCCTGGACGTACCCGCATCAGTAGATTGTGAGCAGTCTCTCCGTCCCTTGGCATTATAATACCTAGTGGGGTTCATCTTGGACACCACTGGGCTAGTAGACCCAGCCTCCGCTGGAGTGTGAGAATCTCGGTCTCCCCCTTTAGCTGCAGGAGAAAACAGCACAGGGTTAAGTACAGGTATAACACTAGAATACGGTATCTCCCCTTCAGACCCTTCCTCACTCAACTCCCAATCCCGCAAGTCCTTGGAGTATCTGGGTTTTTTACATAATTTATCCCTGGTAGGTTAGGGTGGCACCACTCGTGACAGGGCAGGGGCAGTGGCCGGGGCAGGGGGGCTAAGGGCCGGGGTAGGAGAAACGTCCAGAACATTGTCCAGCAAACGGGTAACACCCCGCCCAATGAATGTCTTCTTAGCGGCACTCCCCCTCATACTTTGGACTTCTCGGGGAGAACCTCGACTCTGTAGCTTAGCCCTGGCCATGACAGAGGCTATGTGTTGCGGGGAGAATATCCCCCCAAGACTGGTCTTTCTCCCAGTGGACCCGGAACTGATCTTATCCGAATCGCCTGCAGAGCTCCCATCCGCCCCGGGGTCACGCACCGGCCGTGCGTCGAGGACCCCCGGGGGCGGCGGTGGAACGTCCGGCACTCGATCGAACAAGTAGATATGGGTACGTGGATATGGGTACAAAATGTCCTTGTTTGTGTACCTCCACTGCGGTCGCGCTTGTCTGGGTGGCCAGCTTGCTTAGTTCAATAACTAGCTGAGCCTTGGTTCCTCCCGATATGGTATACCGGGGACCCAGGTCTGTCTTTTCTTTGTCGTCCGCCACCTCCGTCAAAGTTCCTGGAGAGGCACCCCGTGGCGTGCCGAACAAATCCCGCGGTTCGGTTGGCCACAAGTAAAACGTGCCACATTTAGCACATCGGGCCTTGGTACTTGGCACCGCGCCGGGTAGTCCGCAGCGCACACACAAGCACCGAACATATTCGTGCTCCGCTACGGCCACGACCAGTAGGCCTCCAGGTACTTGGTGAATGGAGGTACTAATCTCTGACATGATTCGTTCAGAGGGAAGACAACACAGTTTTCCAGCTCCTTGAATGCCAGACAAAAGTCACGCTCCTCACTCAGGTCTCCGGTCCCTCCCTTCGCGGGGGAGGACCTTCCTGATTGGCTCTGGGTGGGCCCCCTCCCTCTGGTGGAATCCAGAGGCGGGGTCTTTTCCTTGTCAGCATGATGTAGCCTTTTGGCTTTCGCGCCACTCCACTCCTCCTGCAAGGAATCTGGGTTTGGCGCCAGACTCCCGCACACTTCCCGCCACAACTGTCTCAAAGTCCTTTTGTAAATCTCACGTGCTTGCTCCAAACTCGGCGGGAACCGCCATTTTAGCTCGCCCTTCCACGGAGCACATGTAGGGATGGCCGCCATCTTGGATACTCCCTCCAAATGTGCCTGCGCCCTACTCTCCATGTCTAACGGGTATCTTGTACCTAGACCATGTTTTCCCTCCAAAAGTGGACTCTGCATCTTCATACTGTATGTGACCCACTAAATTGAGGTGGCTGGTACCCCAGGCTCAAAGGAACTCCTCTACTTCTCTTCTCCTCTCCATATCCACGTGCAAGTGCTCTGTGGTGCGGGTGATAGCTAAGATACCTCTTATCAAGGTATGGGCGTCTCCTGCTTTTGGCCGCTATAGCGAGGCCCTGGGCTATGGTCCCTGGTCTGGTTAACAGGCTGACCCCCCCCAGTGACTCATGTTACCTGCCTCAAGGGACTTGATCAGCTCCAACTATCCACCCCTCCGTAACGTGGCCCTGGGCCATGGTCCCCAGATTGGTTAGCGCTATGACCCCCCCAGTTGCCTCACGCTACCTGCGTAATATCACTTGCCGGGAGAGTGCATCTTAGTCTGTCTGTCCCGCCTCGCTATAAGCCGGTCCTGTTCTGATAGATATCCATATCTCAGCTGCGCCTCCAAATGTAACCCTGTTCCCCCCCCCCCCCCAGTCTCTACGGGAATGTGAGGGGTGCATGGGGGCTGATTACATGCGGTGTGGTGCGTACCTGTGAGGAACAGGAGGGCCTGAGCTTCCCACGGTGTTGTGGGGGAGCCAGGACCGGGCTTCTGGGGTGTTAGCCTCCATGATATCTTAGTGGTGCAGCGCCTCCATCTTCTATACTCCCAGGGTAATGGGACAGGACCGGTATAGAAGAACCCCTCAGGTCCCAGGGTTATACTCTCCAAATCACACACAGTCTTTACGGATGCAGAACAGTCTCTTTATTTGACAGAGCAACGATATCCCAACGAAAAGGCTTCTAGCAGCCGCAATACAATCGCCAGGGCGAGGTACAACCCGCTCACCTCCCACGACTACCTCCTCTTCTTCCCTCCAAGTCACTCTGCCGACAGGATGGTCTGAGCTAGGGCTGCAATACCCCGTGGCCCACCCCCGAGGTTAGCCTCGAGGTGGGTCTTGAATTCTCTCCCCATCACCCAGGCAGCGGGGTGAGGACATTGGTCCACCAGTCTATACTTCTACCAGCTCTACTGTTAGACGCTGATCGGTTTGGTTCCTCTCGCTCTCCTCCGGCACGCGGCGCCGGGGAGCCTGTAGCCTCCTGATACTCCTCGGACCGTTTCGCAGGATTCGTGGCTCACGGCATAATACTCAGCAGCTCTAGACTCTCGATATCACTGCTCACTCGAACTCTTCCTAAGCTACGCTCTCTTTTGAAGAACCATCAACAAGAGAGGAACACGGCACACAGCAAGGACGAAGAACAACTCCTACTCCCCGGAGTGGACTGATAAATATAGAGCTAGCCCCTCCCCTCATGGTGTCAGCAGAACCTCCCCTCTTGCTCACGCCTGCAGCAGAGTCCAGGCCTGCGTCTACCACTCAGGTTAGGGCTATGAAGGGGGAAAACCCACAATGATTACTGGCGCCTGATCTTAACAGGACTTACCGCAGTAGAAGGAAGATAGGTATAGCTTGAGCTGTTTACAGGGGGCTACACTCTCCCTATGGTGGAATCCAATGGTCCCCACTTGGACCTATCTTCAGCAGTACCATCCTGCGGCAAACCACCTGGGAAACAGCACACATAACAATATAATACATGCATAATGAGGTAGTAATTGTAGGTACATCCGGGTACTTCCAACATGGAGAACCCTACAGATAGTGCCTTGGATCAGGCTTCCTTACACGTCGTCTGTTATGGTCAGTGACAGTCACGGCGAACGACTGAACCGGCCCATGCTCAGGCCTGTATGTAACACTGTGCATGTAAATACACCTACCCATGCTCCATATACACACTAGCTCACTAATCGTATCTTCATTGTGATACCCCGCCCGACCGTAATTGGTCCGCAGGTACTCTTGAACTGCCTCCCTAAGCCAACTATCTCGGTTATCCTCCAACTCTCTCATGATGGGCTCCGCCACATAGGGATATTCATAACCGTGTGACTGCCGGTATCTAGCGACTATGGCCCGGTCAGCTCGACTTAGCTTAGTAAGCGTGCGATGCCCTGCCCTGCTTGGCAGTACCCAAAACAATGGCTCCTCGGAGGCTACTTTGTCGTACAATATACTAGGGCATTGAGGTACAATACGTTTCTGTTCTATCTCCCTCAACCGGTGATCCAACTCATCCCCCATCTCCTGCGGAGTGAAAGACCCAGCCGCCCACCAATGATCTACTACATCGTTCTTAATCAATAAGAATCGCGTACGATCCATCCCCTCGTGGTACCCGGTGAACAAAGGCGCCCACCATTTATCGCGGTGCTCGTACTTAGCAGCCTGACTAGTGCGCTCTACATCAGAATCTACCTGTGATGATACCCTGGACGTACCCGCATCAGTAGATTGCGAGCAGTCTCTCCGTCCCTTGGCATTATAATACCTAGTGGGGTTCATCTTGGACACCACTGGGCTAGTAGACCCAGCCTCCGCTGGAGTGTGAGAATCTCGGTCTCCCCCTTTAGCTGCAGGAGAAAACAGCACAGGGTTAAGTACAGGTATAACACTAGAATACGGTATCTCCCCTTCAGACCCTTCCTCACTCAACTCCCAATCCCGCAAGTCCTTGGAGTATCTGGGTTTTTTACATAATTTATCCCTGGTAGGTTAGGGTGGCACCACTCGTGACGGGGCAGGGGCAGTGGCCGGGGCAGGGGGGCTAAGGGCCGGGGTAGGAGAAACGTCCAGAACATTGTCCAGCAAACGGGTAACACCCCGCCCAATGAATGTCTTCTTAGCGGCACTCCCCCTCATACTTTGGACTTCTCGGGGAGAACCTCGACTCTGTAGCTTAGCCCTGGCCATGACAGAGGCTATGTGTTGCGGGGAGAATATCCCCCCAAGACTGGTCTTTCTCCCAGTGGACCCGGAACTGATCTTATCCGAATCGCCTGCAGAGCTCCCATCCGCCCCGGGGTCACGCACCGGCCGTGTGTCGAGGACCCCCGGGGGCGGCGGTGGAACGTCCGGCACTCGATCGAACAAGTAGATATGGGTACGTGGATATGGGTACAAAATGTCCTTGTTTGTGTACCTCCACTGCGGTCGCGCTTGTCTGGGTGGCCAGCTTGCTTAGTTCAATAACTAGCTGAGCCTTGGTTCCTCCCGATATGGTATACCGGGGACCCAGGTCTGTCTTTTCTTTGTCGTCCGCCACCTCCGTCAAAGTTCCTGGAGAGGCACCCCGTGGCGTGCCGAACAAATCCCGCGGTTCGGTTGGCCACAAGTAAAACGTGCCACATTTAGCACATCGGGCCTTGGTACTTGGCACCGCGCCGGGTAGTCCGCAGCGCACACACAAGCACCGAACATATTCGTGCTCCGCTACGGCCACGACCAGTAGGCCTCCAGGTACTTGGTGAATGGAGGTACTAATCTCTGACATGATTCGTTCAGAGGGAAGACAACACAGTTTTCCAGCTCCTTGAATGCCAGACAAAAGTCACGCTCCTCACTCAGGTCTCCGGTCCCTCCCTTCGCGGGGGAGGACCTTCCTGATTGGCTCTGGGTGGGCCCCCTCCCTCTGGTGGAATCCAGAGGCGGGGTCTTTTCCTTGTCAGCATGACGTGGCCTTTTGGCTTTCGCGCCACTCCACTCCTCCTGCAAGGAATCTGGGTTTGGCGCCAGACTCCCGCACACTTCCCGCCACAACTGTCTCAAAGTCCTTTTGTAAATCTCACGTGCTTGCTCCAAACTCGGCGGGAACCGCCATTTTAGCTCGCCCTTCCACGGAGCACATGTAGGGATGGCCGCCATCTTGGATACTCCCTCCAAATGTGCCTGCGCCCTACTCTCCATGTCTAACGGGTATCTCGTACCTAGACCATGTTTTCCCTCCAAAAGTGGACTCTGCATCTTCATACTGTATGTGACCCACTAAATTGAGGTGGCTGGTACCCCAGGCTCAAAGGAACTCCTCTCCTTCTCTTCTCCTCTCCATATCCACGTGCAAGTGCTCTGTGGTGCGGGTGATAGCTAAGATACCTCTTATCAAGGTATGGGCGTCTCCTGCTTTTGGCCGCTATAGCGGGGCCCTGGGCTATGGTCCCTGGACTATGGTCCCTGGTCTGGTTAACAGGCTGACCCCCCCCAGTGACTCACGCCATGGTCCCCGGATTGGTTAGCGCTATGACCCCCCCAGTTGCCTCACGCTACCTGCGTAATATCACTTGCCGGGAGAGTGTATCTTAGTCTGTCTGTCCCGCCTCGCTATAAGCCGGTCCTGTTCTGATAGATATCCATATCTCAGCAGCGCCTCCAAATGTAACCCTGTTCCCCCCCCCCCCAGTCTCTACGGGAATGTGAGGGGTGCATGGGGGCTGATTACATGCGGTGTGGTGCGTACCTGTGAGGAACAGGAGGGCCTGAGCTTCCCACGGTGTTGTGGGGGAGCCAGGACCGGGCTTCTGGGGTGTTAGCCTCCATGATATCTTAGTGGTGCAGCGCCTCCATCTTCTATACTCCCAGGGTAATGGGACAGGACCGGTATAGAAGAACCCCTCAGGTCCCAGGGTTATACTCTCCAAATCACACACAGTCTTTACGGATGCAGAACCGTCTCTTTATTTGACAGAGCAACGATATCCCAACGATAAGGCTTCTAGCAGCCGCAATACAATCGCCAGGGCGAGGTACAACCCGCTCACCTCCCACGACTTCCTCCTCTCCTTCCCTCCAAGTCACTCTGCCGACATGATGGTCTGAGCTAGGGCTGCAATACCCCGTGGCTCACCCCGAGGTTAGCCTCGAGGTGGGTCTTGAATTCTCTCCCCATCACCCCTGGCAGCGGGGTGAGAGCATTGGTCCACCAGTCTATACTTCTACCAGCTCTACTGTTAGACGCTGATCGGTTTGGTTCCTCTCGCTCTCCTCCGGCACGCGGCGCCGGGGAGCCCGTAGCCTCCTGATACTCCTCGGACCGTTCCGCAGGATTCGTGGCTCACGGCATAATACTCAGCAGCTCTAGACTCTCGATATCACTGCTCACTCGAACTCTTCCTAAGCTACGCTCTCTTTTGAAGAACCATCAACAAGAGAGGAACATGGCACACAGCAAGGATGAAGAACAACTCCTACTCCCCGGAGTGGACTGATAAATATAGAGCTAGCCCCTCCCCTCATGGTGTCAGCAGAACCTCCCCTCTTGCTCATGCCTGCAGCAGAGTCCAGGCCTGCGTCTACCACTCAGGTTAGGGCTATGAAGGGGAAAACCCATAATGATTACTGGCGCCTGATCTTAACAGGACTTACCGCAGTAGAAGGAAGATAGGTATAGCCTGAGCTGTTTACAGGGGGCTACACTATGTTTTAATTTTATGCTGTAATTAAGATAAGTGGCTGATGTATAACTAGCCTGCTCTCCTATTCTTGCATACACCCTCCCATGGCAATCCTCAACTTATTTGCAATGAGCAAGCTTGCTATGCAATACATTCTCTGCATACAAACGTGCCTCTGGTAATTGTTACTGCGATCACTAACATCTGGATAGCAGCACAGATGGAGAACAAGAAGCATTGGAGAATGGGGGAGAAGTAACAAAACCAATATAGTAGCTGAGAAAATACTATTGTATCATTTAAAAAAAATTATATATAATTATCATTATTGTAAGTTGATTCAACGGGACCCATTCGTATACTGTAATCAATTTGTGTATTTCCAAAAAACTACATTTTTATCATAGTGCCAATATTTTTATGTTGTGATTTATTCAAAGAAAATCAGGCAAGTAAATTATTGTTACAGGACTTTTGGCAGTTATCTTGGAAATGTTTGCAAATTGAAACTTGTACATAATATAAACTAAAACTTACCCTTTTATAGCCATTCTTTAACACTGAGGGTGCATAAATAAATTTGTTTATCTTTTCATTTGGCAATTTTTTTTATGCATGTTGACAGTACTTTTTAATCAAGTATCGCTAATATTTAACCCATTAAACCCAATACTGCTATTGCAGCCCTAAGTGTAACATTTAAAAGATGCATATATAGTATGCGTGATTTTCTGATACACTACCAATAAAATATTTGATACAGTAAATATCATTTACTCAAGTGCGACACGCCCAGAAATGTTACTCCAAAGCAGTTTGCACATAACTATATTTCACATTATATGACTTAACGCTTCACACATACATAAAAAAAAATACTTGATACCTAGAAGCAGCTCCAGACTATACATGTTTGCGTCAGATCAGCACCAAATATTTGTTATGCGTCCCTTGATACATAAGTCCAATTAAGTGCGACAAACATAAAGCACACAGGTTTTACTTTAGGAAACTAAACCCTGCCCAAAGGGCCTCAGAGCCTAAGTGAATCTTAAGTGAATATTACTAAATGTTAATGTTAGTGAATGCGTATATATTTAAAAAAAATAGTTCAAGTAAATCAATTTTGAAAAAAGACATAGGGGCCTATGCAGAGACGATCGGGCAAAAAAATCTCCATTGTTTAAAAACTTCAAAATTTTGGCGTATTTATAGCACCTTATGCAGAAACGTCACATTGGCTATAAAGTCTCAATGTGTAGTAATGGCGACAGCTAATGTCGCCATTACTGACGGATGTACTTGCATTTGGCTATAATTTCATTCAGTCTGGTTTCAAGTAGCGCTCGCGAGTCTCGCGAGACGTGATTTCAAGTGGGCGGGCAATTTGTTAAGTAAACAGCAGATTCCTGTCAGAGCGTGTGACGGACGGCTTCATCGTATTTACATAGCAGAGAAACGGCGCGCTTCTGTGTGTGAAAGTACACGCACGTACAAGCTTCTGATACAGTTTAAATATCGGAGTGGTTAGACTTTCACTTTTTCTATTATCTACAGTCAAACACAGTCAGCCACAGACCGTGTAGTCACTGTATTACCGGTCACACGAAATTGTGCAAAGTATAAGTATGTCCGTTGCGCGCGTTAGTACTGTGAGGAGAAGTGGTGCACATGAACTTAAACAAAACTTAAGTAGATGCCCTTCACGCAACGGAGTCAGGGAGGAAAGGGGGTGAGTGACGCTGGCAATGTGATAGCTTCTCCTACCGAACAGGAGATGCCCTTTGTGGGAGGGAGTGGGAAGGGTGAGGGGGGGGGCATGAATGCAGCATGAAGAAGAGTGGCAATAAGATCTAATTGGCCCTTCATTCCACTTCTTCATACTTGCATTCGTGGCATTACTGCAGGGGACAGGGTTAAAACATAGCAGACGTACTTTGGTGACGTCAGCTGCTGAATCGTGTGTGACAGCAACAGAAAGCAGTTGCCATGGATCGGGACGGCTACTGCCGTTTTTTCCTGGCGCTCACTATTGCCGAGTTCAGCGCAGACAATTACACCAGACATGGCGAGAATCTCACATTCTCCTTTCCTGCATATGGCGACAATATCAACATGGCGATCTTGTTCAAAAAAACACTTCTCGCCAATACTTTGGCGGAATCATGCCGCTTTGAAAATCTCCTGGCGAATAATACAAAATTCGCCACTACAGGACGCCTCTCTGAATACAGGAAGCTAATTCTGCCGAATACATGCCGAACGGCATGTATTCGGACGTCTCTGCATAGGCCCCATAGTGTATGCATTCACTAGAGCAGTGGTTTCCAACCTTTTTTGGTTAAGGAACCCTAAGTGAAATTCTGAGTAACGCTAACCCTCTCTAAAAGCACGGTTGAGATCAGATGCCTTGTAAATTCTTCTGTATTTGCTACAATTTTCAAATGACCAGAAAATTGCAGGGAACCCTTTAGGGACGCCCGGAGAACCCAGGGGTTCCTAGGAACCTTGGTTGAAAAACACTTCACTACATGGAAAAGAGTGGCCACCAATTTGCAAACAGTGAAAACAAAGACACTTATTTTTTTTTATTATCAATTATGTCCACTGGGATACTACATCTGCTTGACACTGGCACACAAGAAGTACAGCCAGCCTGGGGCTACATGTCTTCATGAGATCTTGATCCAGTCCTTGGTTTTAATTCTAAACCCGGTGCATTCAGGTCAACAATAATGCTGCATTGTATGGAAAATAAAGAATTGAAGAACTAGGACTGTACTGGCATCTCGTAACGACATGGAAATCGCTAGGCCAGCCTGCAGTATCATGCAGGGGTGGCAGTGGATGGCTAATCAATGTCTTGTTGTCCATATCACTTTTTTTTCTCTCTGTGAGTCCTATTCTATAAACTTCGATAAGTGTCTCATCGAGTATTTTGAGCACTTCCCGGATGATTTGGCATAGGTAGTTATTCAGAAAGCTCCGATGGCCTTCCAAACTCATTCGGGAAGTGCTCCTTCCTGAGTGGTAGTGCTTCGGCTCAGACACACTGAGTGGGAGCTCAAACTCGCATTTTTTGTAAAATCACCCTATTCTAGTAGCTCCGATAATCTCTTCGGGGCTGAAACTACAGAGCAACTCGCAGACCTCATCTCGCCACATCAAGGGTGGTGGGATGGGATTTGAGAGTAGGATTTAGAAGAAAAAATGTATTTTTATTGCATCGGATTGAAGCCGGGTGTCTTCGGAGCTGACCCACATTAATACCAGTTCCGGAGACCCCCTGCTTCAATCCTATATAATAAAAATACATTTACAGGCAGCTTCATTACCTTAGCGGCTAACTACGAAGGTAATGAAGGGGTTAACTACCAGTGCCCGGTTTATTGGGGGTAGACGAGGTGGGTGAAGATGGCATTTGGCCTGTGCTGGGTGTTTATGCCTATAGTGGCATACCATGCTCCTATTATGGGCATGGTGTAGCACTGTGCCAATCAATCGGTAGAGGGGGTAGTGGGAGGAGGGTTAACCACTTAATTACTATACCGGTTAATAACCGCTAAGGTGATTAAGGGGTTAGTGGCCAGTAGTTTGATTTTTATTGTAATTTTATTGCCCATGGAGGATGGGGAAGAAGATGAGGAGGAAGACGAGGACAGCCTTCATCCTGGCAGGGGTAAGCGCAACTTTCATTTACTTTATGCTGGCTGGATAATATTTTATTTTTAATGGGCAAATGAGCTATTATCCAGATCTGGATCTGGATAATAGGGATTTTGCCCATTATTATACTGTATGTGTTGGGGGAGTTGATGGGGGTAGAGAGGGTGGGTAGTAGGGTTGTTGTATTTTAATGATTCTTGGGGGTACAGGGGCTGGGTGAAGGGGGTAGCGGGAGGTGTTACCCCCTTCATTACCATAGCGGTTACCACCGCTGTGGTAGTGAAGGGGTTAACTCCTCCTGCAACCTTCCCGTCAGGTCTAACCACCCACCCTGGGGCAACTACCGCCTTCACCCACCCCCCTGCACCCCCAAGAAACCAGGCACTCGGGTTTAACCCCTTCATTATTTTTATTTTAATGACACAGTATTGTAGAAGGGGGTCTCCGGAGCAGAACCACATTAATTTCAGCCCCTGGGACCCCCTGCTTCCCAAGTTACAGGCCCACGTATGGGGTGCCAGTATTGCCCTGCATTGTTTAAATCTCCCGCGTCACGTGACCTGGAAATTTAAATGCTCAGAAGATACCGGCACCACATACCGGGGCCTGTAACTCGGGAAGCAGGGGGTCCCCGAGGCTGAAATTAATACGGTTCTGTTCCGGGGACCCCTTGCTACAATAGTGTGTTATTACAATTTAAATAAAAACAGTGTGATTGCCTGGTAAGAGCTGTATAGGGAGGTGCAGCTTTCTGTTCAGCTCTTACAGACTGCGGGACGATCGCAGGGGTAGGGCTGTGATAAGATCACTGTTATCCCGAGTGGTATTGGCATTTTCCTACCTCACCATTTGTGACTTGGGGTAATGCTTTCTGATTCTTCCTGAATACCGTGATAACACAAATGTCAAACCGTTCGGGGCGGTCATGCCAAAACATTTGATAATGATTTGAGCGAAGCTACTAGAATAGGCACCTGTGCCTCTTTATCTCCTGCCAGTCCAAAATTAAAGCAATGGAATTTTTTTTTTTTTATTAAAAGACACATTTCCCTCAAATTCAGGACTGTTTTGTGCCTTGACCAGCTTTGCTTGGGACATGGACACTTCCCCAAATCCTGGACAATGTGACAAGGTCAACCTGGGTAGAATCAGTGCGGGTGAAATAATGTTAAAGAAAAATCAATGGATTGTTGCATTAAGGAAAAGGTGAACTGTTTACTATGAAATTTGGTTTACATTCCGATTGAGAGCCCTTCCAGATGCTTTCACAGTACTCACACCATGCTACCTAGAGGTGGCACCAGCTGAGCCAACCATAACGGGTGTCACTGAAACACTGTGCTTATGCTAAATTGATATTATTGAAAGTGTGAAAAGGAAGGAGGTCTTAAACAATTAGTAGAAAGCAAAAAGAGAATAATGGAAATTACAAACTGTTAATGATTATTTATTTCAGCAACTTCTTTTCTGCAGAACGGCAAGCCGTGTGTTGGCAGTAAAGGGTTTATCTATATAACACTACTAGTTTTATGTAGTCCTTTTCTTTCTTGTTGATGTAGTTATTATAGTGCCACTCAATAATATTTTCGTCTACCAAACTAGTGTAGAATAACATGCTCATAAAAACCGGTCATAAATGAGTAATACAGTACTATGATAAACATGCAAAGAGGAGACCAACCATATGTATCAAAACAATTCAAGTTTGGTGTTGTGATGTAAGTTTAATCAGGTCTTGTCAGTTAACCAGTTAATAGCATACCTATAAAACAATTATAAGAGCACAGTATGAGATATGCCTGTTATATGTATGTATGTATATCTTAATAAAGCGCCATTAATGTACATAGCGCTTCACAGCAGTAATACATGTGACAATCATATAAATAACAAATAATACAAATAACACATTATGGGAAGAAGTGCTTCAGACATAAAAGTGACATTCAGGAAAAGTCCCTGCCCCGAAGAGCTTACAATCTAATTGTCTCTGTACATTCTCCCTACCTACCAGCCAGAATGTGTTCTGGTAAGTGCATTTGCAAGGGACCAAGGGCGATGTATGAGGTGCAAAGTATCTGCCACGGAACTACTCATATGCTTTGTAAAGGAGGTGGGTTTTAAGATGGGTCTTAAAGGTGGATAGAGAGGGTGCCAGTCGGATATTGAGGGGAAGGGCATTCCAGAGGTGTGGGGCAGTCGGTGAGAAAGGTTTAAGCCGGGAGAGGGCTTTAAGCACAAAAGGGGTAGTGAGAAGACAGCCTTGAGCAGAACACAAGAGTTGGGATGGTGTATAGGGAGAAATAAGGGCTGAAATATAAGGAGGGGCAGAAGAGTGTAATGCTTTAAAAGTATGGAGGAGAATTGAGTTTGGGATACGGAACTTGGTCTGTTGTGGGTATCAGGCAGAGTATTGTCCTGTACAACCAAAGGACCCAGTACATGTAACTCTTAAATTGGGAGGGGTCCCATATTTGAGTTTTAGACCTGAAAAACTATGGGCACTGGCCCAGGGCTGGCCTTAGGCAAGGCCATTAACCTGGGCCTTTTGCTTTCAGGGTGCCCCATGCTCCCTCCTTTTCCTCCTCCTGTCGGTGCCGGGATCCAAATTCCACCCAACAGGAGGAGGGAGGGCTGATGGAGGGAGCTGAGAAGTCCCCGAACTGGTGCAGGACAGCACCGCTGCTTACCCCAAGGTGGGGATGGGGAGGGATGGGTGTGTGTATGTGTGTGTGACCCTGGGGGAGGTGTGTGTAGCTGGGGAGGTGCAGGGCAGTCTTACCTTGCCATAACAACGCAATGTTACGTTACATTGTGACTTCATGATGCTGCAGGAGGAGGGGCCCTGCTGTCGGCATGCTGCCTTGGGCCCCGCCAAATGTAAGGCCGGCCCTTCACTATTTTTGACTTGCATTATGGCATTAAGCCAGATATTAGAGTTACAATTTTAGTTTTTAGTTTTACCATATTGTATTTTGTTCTGCTGCAACACTGGAGACAAATCTGTTGTTCCCCAATACCCGGCAATTTTTTTAGCAATATTGAAGATGACTTCTTATTTTACTTATGAACAAGGGACTGAATAGAGAGGTGACCAAGCTGCTCACCATGAGTATTCCTAAATTATAGCTATATGTAAGAGATTACAAGGTGCATAGGGGAATAAATGTATATATTATTAACAAGGTTGATCTAAGAAGGATCAGAAAGAGACCCCAAACGTTGATCTCGTGCCAGTGTATATATTGTATGAACTAGGGATTCAAAATATCCCTAAGATGTAGTATCATAGAGGCAAGTCTATTGACTAATGGATCAGCATTTAAAATAAAATAATATTTTATTACATAAATCAAATATTACAGTGTGATAAATATATACAGTGATATCTTAAAATCCCCAGAGTGGTGCAGAGAATCTCTAGTATATCGGATAGTATAGACACAACTATTGGAATAATAATAGTTGGAAGATTACTATCTCAATATTATCCAGTTAATGTACTATTATTTAAATAATGGCTTGTCACACGTAAACATCTATACAGTCTGTCTGCACGGTATTTCAATCCTTGCCATTTTCTCTCAGTATCAGAGTTTGCCGTTGTGACGCCAGCCTCTGGGAGAGTTATCCAAGCTCTCCCACCTCCAGCAAACTGGATATCTTGTCTCCCAAGGGATTCAATGAATGTCTGGACACCAGTACTTTAATGTAAATATGGTGGTCCTTGTCTGCTCATTCCTCTGCTTGATTGCTTGTTTAGTTCTTTAGACCATGTTAGTCATTTAGATCTTTACAGATTTCACGTTTCACCCACCATCATACAGACTTTTTTTTAGTTTTTCCCTTTTTTTTCTATGTTACATACAGGCATACCCCGGTTTAAGGACACTCACTTTAAGTACACTCGCGAGTAAGTACATCTCTCTCAATAGGCAAACGGCAGCTCACGCATGCACCAGTCAGCACGTCCTGAATAGCAATAGCGGCTCCCTACCTGTACCGAAGCTGTGCGCAAGCGGGGAGACTATAGAGCCTGTTACACATGCGTTATTTACATCAGTTATGCACGTATATGACGATTGCAGTACAGTACATGCATCGATAAGTGGGAAAAGGTAGTGCTTCACTTTAAGTACATTTTCGCTTTACATACATGCTCCGGTCCCATTGCGTACGTTAATGTGGGGTATGCCTGTATATAGATCAACATTTGTATCCTAAATCCTTTTCATCTGCATCTCTTTAAGTCTTCTACATTCACATGAGGCTATTTTCAAATTTAATTATTGATGATTGATAAATAGTTACAAGCAATCTTCCAGGTGTGTGTGTGTGTGTGTGTGTATGTGTGTGTGCTGCTGCGACACTGGGCTCGGGGAGAGCCCCCCCCTCTCCCTGCCTGTATCTCTGTTGCTGTGCGGGAGGATTGAAGGGCGCTGATTCCTGGCCGAGGAACTCAGAAACAGCTGACATCCCATGAGCTCTCCTCCCCCTCGCAGCTTCTCTGCACAGATCAACTGTTGCAGATGCTGGGTAAGTGCTGCTGTGGGGTGTGTGGGGGGGGGGGGGGGGAGGGTGCTGCTGTTTTGCTGCTGTGGTTTGGGGGGGTGCTGCTGTGGTTTGGTGGGGTGCTGCTGTGGTTTGGGGGGGGGTGCGTGCTGCTGTTTGTGCGTGCTGCTGTGGGGGGGGATTCTGCTGTCGTTGCTGCTGTGGGGGGGGGGGTGCTGCTGTTTTTGGCCTGCCGCTGCGATGCTGGGCTCAGGGAGAGCCCCCCCCCCCTCTCCTTGCCTGTATCTCTGCTGCTTTGGGGGAGGATTGACGGGAGCTGATACCTGGCCGGGAACTCAGAAACAGCTGACATCCCGTGAGCTCTCCTCCCCATCGCAGCTTCTCTGCACAGATCAACTGCTGCAGATGCTGGGTAAGGGTAAGTGCTGCTGGAACGGGGGGGGGGGGAGGGAGTCCGGGGGCCTGCCATTGCGACGCTGGGCTCTGGGAGAGTTATCTCATCTCAACTCTCCCCCTTCGGCAGCGCGGATTTCCTGATCACGGCGGCCATTTATTTTGTTTAATTAGCACGACCCCAGTAATAACGCAGTCTGATCGGGTGGCCCCCGAGGACCGCGTTATAACGGGGTTCAGCTGTATATATATATATATATATATATATATATATATATATATATATTTTTTTTATGGTTTTCATTTACATTTTTATTTTTTAATACTTGATATCATTATTTATTATTTTGTATTTTTGTTTACATTTTTATATCATTTCTTATTTTTCAAATTATTACCCCTTTTATATTTTTTATTTTTATGCATGAGAGATGTCATACATTTAATGGTTTGCTTTTTTCATCTCTGACTCTATATAGATTGTGTTATATGATGATTTATCAAGTGCATTATTGTCTTGTATTAATTATTTATGCTTTTTTCATAGTCATTGCACTTGCACTTTGTGATATTTTATATGTTAGTATAGTATTGTGCGCATTTTGATTATTCAGTTGATTTTTGAATTACCAATCGGGTTGGTGGACTTTTCTTTCATTGGTCAACTGGTTTCCTCAGTCCATTTAAACCTTGTTCTGGTATTTCATTCATCAATAACCCCTGAGGAAGTCACTGTAAAAGTGACGAAACGTATTGGGTGAGCGTCATTGGGTGCAAGTGACGTCATCAAAGCAGGATGGTTTTAAGTAGAGTTGCTACGAGGAAGTTTCCTACTTCCACACTGGGGCTCTTTTCCGCCAAGCCTCTGCTCCTCCTGTCCGAGATATGGTTTGTCTTTCAGCCTGCCAGTAGGCTCTCACGATCCCGTGATTGATCCATGTGGCCATTGTCTATCTGGGACCTCGATTTTTCAACTGTGTTCTGTGATTCTGGTTCCAGGGTGGTAAATATTGACCTCTGAAAGGCCTTTTATCTTTGTACCTGTGTGAGTGCATATTGTGCCATTTTGTAGACAATAAATCTCTCTTTTTTATGTTAATACATCATGAAACGTGTGCTTTCTATCTTTTCTCAATAGATCTTCTCCCTGGATGTGGTGCATCCCTAGGAAAGCTGCCAGAAGCCTCCATAATTTATCATGTAATATTTAACTGTTCAATATTGGACTATTGGACATGTGTATGCTCTCACAGCCCTACTCCATATCCAATTACTCCCCAAACTATCGCTTTGATTCATGCTGTGTTATATATTTTTCGAATGTATAGTTTCTATTTTTTTTATTAGTGAACATTGAATTGTGTGCTATATTCACATAAATATTGTCATTCATCACTTGACTTTGGTATTTTCTTTCACTTGTACCATAGATGTAGAATCATTTTTCACTTTGTTATATATACAGAGATTTTTTTTAACATAAATGATCTGTTTATTAATATACACAGATATTCACGCTCTATTCACTTTTTCAGGAGAATCTGTGGTGCCTATCACATGTCTTTTTTTACATACACACACACACACACACACACACACACACACACACACACACACACACACACACACACACACACACACACACAACCCAGCACCTTCCAGGGTGTGTTCACCTGAGCACTAATTAATCAGGTACTATGTAAAAGGCAGCACAGACAGTTTCCTGCTGCGGCTGTGTTGATCTGTAGACACATACAAAGACAGCCCTGTGAGAGATTGCAAGGGGAGCTGCTGCCTGTCCACAGGTATAGGGTGCAAGGTGGGGAAAGCGCTTAGCCCTCCCACGGTTAGTAAGCGACTAAGATGTATTAGTCAGCACTCCCCAAAGTGGAGTTAGGTACTTTGTTCATGTTTTCTTCCTGATTTGTACCCTGTAAATAAACCTATGTGCACCAAACTCTAAGTTTCCTGTATTTGATCTGGGACATAAGATCCTACGCTGTGACTCAGACATCACAATATATATACACAGGGCTCAACAAATTATAAAAAATGCTACTCGCCAAACAAAGCCCTCCCCTCCTCCACCCCCCCCCCCCCCCCCCCAGGTCAGACTACCGAGGTGCCTTCTTCCCCGTCAGCCCTCCTGTGCTCTGTCTTCCTCCACTGCTCTCATGGTCCTTCTCAGTCTTCTTCTGCCGCGCCATCCACCTTTTCTGCTGCTCCACTCCCGTGGTCCTCCTCAGTCCTCCTCTTCTGCCACCGCCATCCTACTCTGCTTCCAAACTTGCCAGCTGGTAATTTCAACTAATCATGGGCTAGCGGGCGAGTGGGTTTGTCGAGCCCTGTATATACATGCATGCATACATACATAACATTCGTTTGACTTAATACTATTCAATGAAAACGGTTAAAATATCTAGAATAGCAGTGTACTCAAATTGAGCCATTTACATATAATGGGGTGTAAGAGACATGTGCAGAGGTACAACCAGAGAGACACATTTGGGCAAATTAAACCATGGCTTTTATTCAGCCTGTTACTTTAAACAATACATTTTACAGAAACACAAAAATAAATAAACCTCCTATCCCTTTATAAGGGCTAACTCCCTTTCCCAGTCCCTATCTGCAGGGCTGGGAAGATAAGCCTCTTTCCAACCTAAGACCCCAAAGAGGTACCTGTAATCAGGGGGGCCTTTATGTCAGTCTTTGGGTCTGGGTTAGTGTCCATTGAGTGGCCACCCTATGGTTGGTTCCAGGGTCCACTGTGCCCTGGAATAGAGGTCTGGTTCCTGATGTTTTGCTAGCAGCACAATCCTTCTGTGCTCAAGACAATGTCTCTTTCTGTTCCTCTGTTCTCTTTCAGTTGTTCTGTGCTCAAGAGATCTCCTGCAGTTCAAGCAGGAGTCTTTTCTACCTGTCTGATTAGCCAGGTGGAGACTGGTTAATTGTCTCTAGCTGCAATTGACCAGCTCCCTGCTGAATTCCTCAGATCAATACAGGCTTTCTAGTAAAGCCCTTTTAGATAGGGGTTAAGGCCCCGTTACATGGGCAAAGACGTATAACTATTAGAAAAGTGACGTCCTACAGTGACAGACATAAAAGCTAAATATGTAAAAGTGGGGAACTGTATAAAGTACCATCAGGATCTACAACGTTCTCTTTTTGAATTGCTGTGGCTGGGCAAGATAGTAAAAATTGCTAGAGAATTTGGAATTACCCAGTATACCGAGGCTGCTAACAGGTAGTGCACATACTTTATGGCAACTTGATTGAAGAGAGACCCAGCAATGATTAATGAAACAATAAGTCTCCGGTATTGAAAACAGGGAGTTGGGTAATAGTAAGCCGGATAGAGGTACAGGGGGACACCTCCCTAAGGGGCGCCCCCAAGTAAATCACAGCCCGGCACTAACCGCCTCAATAATCTCCCTGAAATACCGCGTGGAGGTTAGGAGTACTCACGAAAAAGCCGTCCCTGTTGGTGCAGGGAATTCTGCAGCGGCTTCCTCCTCTGGTGCAGCTGGCGTCAGCGTGCTCCTCCGGAAATGATGACACAGGAAGAAGGGGGTAGGATGGTCCGTGGTTCACAGCAACTTCAGCAGCCAACGCATGGATGTCTAAAAAAAAACTTTATTGATCGCTAGCAGCAAACGTCAGGCAACCACTCTAACATGTTTCGTCCAGGCTATGGACTTTTTCAAACATGTTAGAGTGGTTGCCTGATGTTTGCTGCTAGCGATCAATAAAGTTTTTTTTAGACATCCATGCGTTGGCTGCTGAAGTTGCTGTGAACCACGGACCATCCTACCCCCTTCTTCCAAGATAGTAAAAATGCCAATAAACAGACTCATTTTTCCTTGAGTAAAATCAGTCTAATGTTGTATTAAAGGTAGAAGCACTCACTGTTAATCTTTTCTTTTGATGACCTTGTGCCGATCCGAAGATAGTGTGGGGGAATGCTCGCACCCAGGCCCCCCCCCCCCAACAATATAATACATAATAATTTTGCCCAAGTTTCACTTTCTTAGAACGCCCCCTTTAGATATTTAATTGATGTAATGGGACAAGGAAACTGCTATTTACAGGTGTTTCTCTCTCTGATTTTCAAAACTGACTTACTGGAACAAGAGAAGCAAAATCCACACTAAACATTTCTACACATTGGTTCAAAGGCGTTCAATTTAGGGGTAAATTGTCTTAAGTGGCCACTTAGGCCTTTTTCAGCGAACCCCCCCCTCCCCCCCCGAATGAAGTCTATGGAAATACTATTTCTTCCTCCTCCCAGTGTTTGTTGATTTGAGGTTACGCCAGCTCCTGATTGCCTGTTACGACATTGTAACAACCTATAGAACTGCTGAATATATCAATATCTCTCTGGTTCCCTTAGGGGGAGGGGAGAATGTCTGTGCGTGGGTGTGTAGGGAGGAGGGGAAGGGTGCTCCCCCAATACAGTACAGTATACAATTGCAGTTTGCTATCATTTTGATATAGCTGATTCTTTATGGGTTTTTCCTTTCTACTGTGGCTTGAACTGAAAAAGGTGAATACCTAAACACATAGTTAATGGGATATATGCTATTAATTGTATTTTCTGGTATTCATAATAAGGCACTGGGATGCTATAGTGGTTATTTAACTGACCTAAAGGTTTACAGGCCAACAATTAAGAATAATGTTATTTTTGTTGATGACACACACACAATCAAAGCAGGATTTGTAGCATTTTCTTGCCTTTACTAAGAATTAAATCCAATGTTCTCATCCTCAAATCCAATTTATTTTAATTCTCATCTTGATACGCTCCATTTCCTATGGGTACCAGATGTAGCTATAGCTACACCGTACACTATGTTGCACTGTATATTTGAACATGCAATGAGTATTACAGTCGTTGCTATTTGTAATGCATTAGCTATGCATACATTGCATGGAAATGGTTGGTAAATAATTATGTGTTAATTATAGGAAGCTAGGTAACAATTAAGTCTGAAACTTGTTTTCTTTTGAATTGTTATATGACCAAAGATGCATTTTCTATATTAAAACAATTGTACATCAATATTATAAATTTCCTGCTCATGCTTTATTGATGCAAATATTAAAATAAACTTTGATGTTATAGGTATTAAAATCTATTTTCAAAACAATCTAGCTGGAGACTTCCGGTGACGTCACAGCCGATGGTCTGCTAGTGAGAGAGCTCCCGGCGCCCTCGCTATTAAAATTACCAGAACAAGCTTTTCCCCCACCCCAAACTCCCCGAATTTGGACCCCACATCGAGATCAAACACTAGAGAGATGACAGGGAAGGCGCAAAAGAAGAACCAGTACCCCGTCACCAAGTTCTTCCCCCCCGATGGGCAAGATGGCGCCGAGGAAGAACCAGAGCACGAGGCGCGCAGCGGCCGGCAGAGCCCGATCGACACAGATCCCCCGTCTTAAATAAAGAATTTTTTGACTCCCTTATCACTAAAATGAGGAGGGGGGTCCAAGAGGATACTGAAAAAGCCCTTCAAATTATACGCGCCGAAGTGGGAGCGCTGACGGAGCGGACAGAGGACCTAGAGGTGAAAATGGAGGGAATTACAAACGAACAAGCAGAGACCCACGAAGAAGTACTAAGATGCGGGGATGCGATCCGCGACATGCAAAGCAAGCTCGAGGATCTGGAAAATAGGGAAAGGAGGCAGAACATCCGCCTCAAAAATATCCCTGAAGACATCACGCACGAGGAACTTCAACCTTACCTCCGCAGACTCTTCCTACAGCTTGTCTCCGACCTATCAGACCATGAATTGCACACCGACCGAGCCCACAGAGCCCTGGGCTCAAAGTCAACAGACCCCAACCGTCACAGAGATGTGGTGCTTAGAATGCACGCTTACTCCGCAAAGGAACGCCTCATGATGGCTGCCAGGGACCTACGCCCCGTGACAATGGATGGTGTGCAAATCCAGCTTTTCAATGACCTCTCCCAACTAACGAAAAGTAAAAGAAATGCCATGCGTCCACTTACCTCCCACCTCAGAGACCAAGGGGTTAAATACCGCTGGGGGTTCCCCTTTAAGCTGGTAGTGCTCTGCAATGGCCGCCACCACACAGTGTCCGCCCCTGAAGACGCAAAGGACTTCCTAAAAGCATTAGGGGTCCCCCTCCCTCCACAGAAGAACAACCGTCCCCGCACGGATGCGACGTCGGAGACGGCCCCCAAGAAACCCCCCGAGCATCGGAGAGACTGGCTAGTCAGCGACTCCGGTGAATCCAGATGTGTCCGCTGCCTGCTGGAACTCAGCAAATCGCAGGACGCCCTCACAGACGTTCCTCGCAGACCCAGAGGCCCTAAAGACCGAAGCAAATAACTACCACCAAAACCCTCAACGAACGAGAGTCCCCATGGGCCCTACAGACCCCAACACAACTGCCCACAAACCCTTGCCCCCCCCCTCCCATACCCTGCCCCCCCCCTCCTTCCTCTCCCCCCCTTCCCTCCGCTCCCCCCATCCTCCTCCCCCTCCCCCCCACTGCTATTCCCCCCCTCCATACCCCGTCCCCCCTCCTTCACCCCCTTCCGCCCCCTCTAAACACAAATATCCAGTCTACTTACCTTCCCGCTTTCCCCCGATGCCAAGAGAACCGAAGCTGCACCCGCGGAGTTCCAGACACCAGCGTAGAGCAACAGCACCCGTGCCACTCCCCAAGCTCCTCAGAAGCCGTCCTCTCGCGATCTCTGCGAACGAGACTATCACCCTATCCTAACCCCCCCCCTCGACCCCCACCCACCCCCCCCAAACCAGAGTACCCAGCCTACTTACCCAAAAATCCAAAACGGTACCAGACAAGGCTGCCCCCTTTCCCCTTTACTCTTCGCCCTGTCCATAGAGCCCCTAGCCGCCAGAATCAGAATGGAACCAACCGTAAAAGGAATCTTAGTCGGTGACAGGGAGTATAAAATCTCCCTGTTCGCTGATGATATTATCCTTACCCTATCAGATCCCCTCACTTCCCTCCCCAACCTAGAAAAACTATTAGACCAATTTGGCCGCCTCTCAGACTACAAAGTCAACACAGACAAGTCAGAGGCCCTCAATATCTCTCTACCGAATCCCATATGGACAACCCTGCAAAAGAAATTTAAGTATAAATGGAATAGCTCCCATATCAAGTATTTAGGGATTAAAATAGCGAGCTCATATGGCTCACTATACCAAACCAACTACCCTCCCCTTTTCCGTCAGATCATAAGAGATCTCGAGACCTGGCAGACCCACCAAATATCCTGGTTCGGCAGAATAATATCCACCAAAATGAATATCCTTCCCCGCTTGCTTTATTATTTTCAGACCCTCCCTGTCCCCGTCCCACTAGCAGATCTGAGGAATATCCAGACCCATATTCTGCGTTTCATCTGGCAACAACGAAGAGCCAGGGTCCCACGGTCAGTACTTTTAGCGTCAAGGACGAGAGGGGGTCTAGGGGCGCCGGATGTAGTCCGATACTACCAGTCAGCCCAGCTGAGGCAGGCGGTGGTTTGGAACAACCCCCCGACCTCTAACTGCTGGTTAGAGATAGAGACGCACCACGCGTCCCCGACCCCCCTCTCAGCCCTACTATGGACCCACGTCCATAAAGGCAAGAAGCCCATGAGACTCAGCCTTGGAGCAATGAGATGCACGTGGACGACATGGTTGAAAACCAAAGGGAAATATGGCCTAGCTTCAACCCCCTCTCAATTGACCCCCCTATTCGGGAACCCGGATTTCCCGCCCGGTTGTTCCCGACCCCAATTCAGCCAATTTCAAGGCCTAAACATCAGAGTGGTTGCGGACTTACTGGAAAACGACGAGGTCATGCCCCTCCGGGAACTACAAATTAAACTAACGTCCCCTGATCTTCCTATATTCCAATATTTACAGATTAGACATTTCCTGAGAACCCAATCCCCTAGCCTAAAATTCCCACCGCGCTCCAGATTTGAGACCCTCTGCCTCAGAGGCGAGTACCAAAGAGGCCTCATCTCCGAGATATATAAAATACTAGAGGCGGCCCAGCCCTCCCCTGGTCATTTATATATGCAAAGGTGGAGCGAGGACCTGAACACCAATATAGACCTTGAGGACTGGGAGGATATCTGGGAGGCAGCTACCAAAACTTCAATTTGCACCGTCACAAAAGAAAACATTTACAAAATATTATTTCACTGGTACCTGACCCCGAGTAGACTGAGCCAAATCTACCCAGGCACCCCCGACGAATGCTGGAGGGGATGTGGTCAAAGGGGGGACATGTCCCACATTTGGTGGACATGCCCGGAGATCCAAAAATTCTGGACCCGGATCCAGGGCCTTCTGACCGAGACCCTGGATGTTGAGATACCCCTGGACCCCCTGACCTACGTGCTGGGAAAACCAGTCGACGACCTTCCCACCCCTATAGCCAGACTCACGGCAGCGATCCTAACGGCCGCCAGATGCTGCGTAGCTGCGGCTTGGAAGAAAATCAAAGCTCCCTCTAGAAGAACAGTAATCACTAGGATAGATGGAATTATGGGTATGGAAAGACTAACGGCAATGCTGAAACAAAAAATGCCGCAATTCTACTCAACCTGGGAACCTTGGCCAGGATCAGGCGACCTGACTATCACATAAACTTTACCGCAGGACTAACTCCCCGACCTCCGAACCCCAAAGCTCCCCACCGCCGCCCTCCCTCCCCCCCCCTCCCCCCTCTTTGTCCAAGTCGTTCCCAACTATCCACCCCTCCTTCGTCATCCCCTCTCTTTTTCACCACTGAAAATGGGAAAATGGACTATTGTGTGTCATCAACTCCTCCCATGCTATGTACATGTACCGCGCCGTACTCCTGTGTTGGCTCATTTTCCAATGTCTGTAACATGTACCAATGCGCTGTCTGACACCAATAAAGGAAAAAATATTTTCAAAAAAACAAAAAACAAAAAAAAACAATCTAGCTGAAATACATCAACAATAACCTTTAACAACTTTTACCTTGAAATAAATATTGTTTCTTCTTTCAGTTAACATAGCAGCCAATGTCACTGTCACGGGAGACCAGGTTATTTACACCTTTTTACCAGGGTAATTCATTGAGCAAACAAGGTAGAGAAATAAATTGTAATTTATTCGGTATAAATTCTAATACACACAGTGAAACACAAAATATTGACGAAAAGACACACTTACTGGGATCTACAGTATGGTCAAAAACTAGACTTTCCTAGGTGCAGGGAACTCTATTGGGAGAGTTTTACCCTGACTGGGACATAGCCCGGAATCTCCTGGAACTCAAATCGTCATGAAATTCCAGATGCCAGCGCTACGTTCTGTTCTGAGAAATTGGTCCAGTCTGACGGGAGTCAGCCTGAATCTCCTGGAACTCAAATCGGCTTGAAATCTCAGCCGCGATCGCTACGTCAGTTTCTGAGAACTTGGGCGCAAAAGTCGGGACTTCGTCCCTGGCGGGCAGGCTTTTCAAGCTTTAAATCGAAGCCGGTTGCTTTGCTATTCCGAACAAAGCATCTTTGAAAAGCCCGCCGGTGCTCTTTTGGCTCTGACTCAAGGGGAACACACAATCTGATTGTCTCATGGCTTCTTATTGTATTTCCCTGCTTCATTCATAAAATAGAAGCAGACCGGACAGCCAATCAGCACGTGGGAACTTTCTCAAGCAGCCAATTGGAGCCAAGCCGGGTAGAAAAGCTAGGTCAACGGGGAATTTGAAATAGCCAAGAGACATGCGCAAGCCTGCCACATCTCTCCCAATGCCACCTTCTGGGGAGGCGCCCCTAGGTCTGGCAGAACAAGTGGCATCCCTGAGGACTGCCATTGATCTCCGGACTTAGTACTCCGCCTTTGCCCGCTAACCAAATGCTGTTCATATCTCTGGGCATCCTCTGGTTGCTTTGAACTCCGATGTCCAGCAGACATACTAGCGCCTATGGGTTTGCACGGGCTGCCTGTTTGGACGGGTTCTGAATGTAAAACACAGAAATACATTTTAATAAACACTGAGTTTCGGGGAACCCTTTCAGCTATGTGGGACTTTAAGTGAGGATCTTGGGGTTTGAAAACTAGGAGTTTGGGAGACACTGTATGGCACCAGTGCAACTCACCCCAGGTACCCAAAAATAGTGCAAGAAAGCCGGGGAGAATTATAGGGCCACCGGTAACTTTGTCCCCAGAACTCCTGCAATCAAAATGACTTGCTTTTCACCCCAAAACCCTACCCAAGACTTAGACTCCCAACGTTTAGAGTCTCGAGGGTACAGGGAACAGAAAAGGAAATAATGTTGTCTCTTTATTTCTGTCTGCCTTATTTCCCCACACACTTTCCCTGTGACTCAGTTTGGACTTTCAGAATCCCCCCAACCTTATGTATGGTTGGGGCACCAACAAACCATGTACTGTTTGTGGGACACCTTGGCACTAGCTGGGGTACCCCCCTTAACCCAGGGATTCCTTCAGCGAAAGGAATACATTTTTATCCCTGTGCCTCATTCTCCTTTCCGAGTTGTGCTGAAGCAGGACGCCCTAGTGGTGAGTCGTGCTTACGTTTTCAAGGGGAGATATTGCCGGGACAATGTGCCTACATGTATCCGAGAATCAGGCATGATTCCTGGTCACATTTATCGGGGAACCGGTAGCTCTGGACCCCAACCTCCTAGGCACATTCAGACAACAGTTCCTCTGCAAAAACCCCTTGAAACTCATACACTAGCAATCCCTGCTTGATTGCATGCCCGAAAAGGGAAAAACACAAACAAATGGTTTATTACATACAGTACCATGCAATAATACAATTTACTGGGTCCAAGAGCTAACTCTCTTGGACCCTTATACACAGAGCAGGGGTAATCAAAATAGGCTTGACCTTTATTATATAGCCTCGTTACCCCTTCCCGTCACAGTCACATCCACACAGAAATTACTTAGAGGCAGAAAACAACAGGATATGTACAGTACCTGCGCATGCTTCTCAAAAGTCAGAACAAGCCATTTCACATCAGCCATGAGTGCCCTGCTGCTTTCTATTGTTAACCTGACAACAGTAATCTCCTTTCACCTTTTTAATATTTAATAAATGGCATCTTATATTGCATACTACTGTGCAAAGGCGCTTAAGTTAAACTGATAAGGCAGGTGTGAAAAAGAGAGATGTGAGGCAGAGCAAACTGTATATACTGGTGTAGTGTACAAACTGCACACGCGCGCGCGCGCACACACACATACTGTATACTGTATGTGTGTGTGTATATGTGTATATATATATATATATATATATATATATATATATATATATATATATTTTAGTGCTACTTTATTGTTGGTGTCTATATATATATATATATCTTAATATATAAAATCGAAAGGTTAGTGCTATCTGCGGTGAATCTGATTGGTCCTCAGCCTCTGGCCAATCAGATTGGTGGCTCTGACGTCACCCAACTGCCACTCTCTTCCCCCTCGGCCACAAACACACACACTCTCTCTCTCTCCCCCCCATCACACTCACCTCCCTCTCCAGCGCTCACTCACCTCCCTCCCCGGCGCTCACTCACTTCCCTCCCCGGGGCTCACTCACTTCCCTCCCCGACACTCACTTCCCTCCCTCCTCGCCGCTCACTTCCCTCCCTCTCCGCCGCTCACTTCCCTCCCTCCCCGCCGCTCACTTCCCTCCCTCCCTGGCGGGGGAACAGGCAGTGGGCAGGCAGCCTTGCCGAGTGGCAAGGACCCCCTTCCTCCTGCAGCTGCCTCGCGGCACCGAGTGCCTAAGATGGCGGCCCCCCGGAAGGACTCACCTCCCTCCCCGGCACTCACTTCCCTCCCCGGCGCTCACTTCCCTCCCTCCCCGGCGGGGGGACAGGCAGTGGGCAGGCAGCCTCCGGAAGGACCCCTGCTCCCCGGCGCTCAACCACTTCCCCCCACCGCCCAGAGCACGCTCTCTACGGCTCACCCCACACAGCGCTACCCCGGTCAACATCCCCGAGGAGCAGGAGGAGGGCGGCAGGGATTTGCGGCCGCGCAATAGCTCCTTTGTGCCACCGGGAGTCGCCGGAGGCCACGAGGGGAGAGAGAACCCTCCCTTCTTTTTCTCCTCTCCACATGTTTTGCGCCTAGGTCATTCTTTGGATATTTCTCTACATACGGCACTTGTGGAGCCGTGGACCTAATTGGCAGCAGGCTGTGTAAGGAAAGTTTATAGTAATTTTAACACCTCTCACTGTGTGGTATACAGTTTATATCATATATTGTAGATAAGTGTTTGAAGTTGCGCTGTTTGTATTCTGTCTGATTATATATATATATATATATATATATATATATATATATATATATATATATAAACAAAAAGCAAAAGTGCTTGCCCCATACTGTATTATCAGATAATACAATTGGCAGGTTGGAGAAACCTTATAGTAATTACTAGTCAGGGTATGTGCAAAAGTAAGTGAAACCCTGGTTTTATCAGCTAAATTAAAGGGGATAATTATAATCAGGTGTTTAAATAATTAGGTAGATCTTCAGGGGTGAGTTTGGGATGCCCCACCCTATATAAACATCAGAAACTTTGTGAGTTCGGTCTTCACCATAAAGGTGTGTGGAAACACATCATTCCACGATCAAATTAAATCTATGAGGACCTCAGAAAGGCAGTTATTGATGCTCATCAGTCTAGAAAGGATTACAAAAATCATTTATAAGGATTTGGGACTCCACCATCCATCCACTTTCAGACAGATGGAGTAAGTTTAAGACCACAGTCACTCCACACAGGAGTGTCATCCTACAAAAAGCTCTCCAAGAACCAACCAGCAAATCATCCAGTCACAGGAAGTCACAAAGACTCCAGAGTAACATCCAAGAATCTGCAGGCCACTCTCGCCTTAGCTAATGTGTTGCAGGTCCTAACACTAGACTGTGAAACTTCTCTTTTACCTCTAATGGAGGGAGAATGGCCGCAGTGGATCTGTCCATACAGCAAAATGAAAAAACCTTTCCTACTTTAAAAAGTGGTGAGGGGTGAGCTTAAACCCTGAGAGGAGGGTCCACTAACCTCCAAACAACTGATGCCAGTTGAACATTTAAATTAACAAACACACAATCCCAGCAAACTCTAACCCCAGAACACACCACATCGTGGGAAGTTTTTTTTTCCTTTTGCTGTATGGACAGACCCACTGCAGTCATTCTCCCTCCAACAGAGGTAAAAGAGAAGTTTTACAGTTTAGTGTTAGGACCTGCAAATTTGGTTATGCCTTGACTCGGCTTGCAGGCTTATAACGCTTTGGCCAAAGGTTTTAACTAAATGACCCTTACTCATGATAATATTATTATTGAAGTATTTAACTATTAGATGCAGCATTGGGCTTTTCTGTCTTTGTTGAAATATGAAAAAATATTAAGGGGTTCACAAACGTTTTCTCGATACTGTATGATGATAAGACATCAGGTATAAAACACTCTGGAGAGCAGTAAGCAGATACAGGTAAGAGTCACAAGTTTAACATCCCATGTACCTTATCTAGGGTAACCAGATGTCAGATAGCAGTTTATGTGTATTCATAATGTACACAGGGAAGAAAAATACTATAATATCCCTCCCTTGGATAAACAACCATCTGGTTAAGGCAATGTCATCTGAAGTGGAAAATAACAATACTGTGCCTGTACTATTTTACTTTGTACAGTGCCCTCTACAATGACAGTAAGATGCAGTAGGGGGAAGAGACACAATCTCCATCATTTTTGTAAGTTCACATTGTTTTGTGTCAATACCATGCTGTAATTCTTTTCTGGATTTTGAATCAAAACATGACACAAGAAAAGCAGTCATATAACAACTAAACATTGTGCAACATTACCCCACAGATAGTAAGTAAAATACTTACTACTAGCAAATAAATAGAACTCAAAGGTTGTTATGCAAAAAATGACCCATAATATCAATGCAGTTAGTCTTTCTCAGGGATCTCAGGTGTGGTACATGGTTAATAATGGAGTAGATCATTACAAGTGGTTTAACAGAGGTCAATGGGAAGAACTGGATATTACACTGTTTATAAACTGCAAGGTATCTAAACTTGTATCAAATAAAACAGAGAACAGGTACAAAAAAATAATGTATACACACCTAATAATATTTGCTTGCAAAAAAAGATTAGTATGTCCAACGCTACAGTCCCAAAACATAATACACATATCTTTAAATATAAACTTTTAGGGGGTTTTATGTGTACCAACCGCAGCTGTTTAAATTATTAGAATTTTGAGAACTAAGAGCTCCATTATCTGTCACTTGCTCCTCCTGGTTGAAATTTGGAAATTCCAGTTAATTAGAACATTTATTGGGTTGGATGGTATGCTTACTATGATGTATTTTGGATACAACATTGGAAACACTATGGTGTTTCTCCTATTCTTTAGTTTGCTTTAATGTGAACATTAGTTTGGAGAGTGATTACATGGAGCAAAGGAAGGAGTTATGGAGAAACCACACAGCTTATAATTAGATATTTAACATTCTGCACAAGTGGCATAATTGTTATCACTTTATTGGCATCAGTCAGGTCTGAGTTAAAGTATCTTGATATATATATATATATATATATATATATATATATATATATATATATATATATATATATATACATACAGTATATATATATAGTTCGATGTGCATCTAAAAAACACTTTTTGCGAACGTGATAAAAAATACCTTTATATGTATGAATCAATTGTATATTTACACTAGTTCAGATAGCTGTTTTTCTTTTTCAGATGTTATGTTTAAGATATCTTACTGCACATACATAGTACTGTTCTCCTGCACTCATACACTATTATTGTAAATGAGAACTTTATATATATATATTTTTACATGTATGTATGTCTATATATTTACATGTATGTATGTATGTATGTATGCATGTATGTTAAAAACTCATATGCTCACATGTGTAAATCTACTTACATGTGTACTTCTAAGATCAGAAGTGTGGTTAAAGTGCCATTAGTTTGCCCCGTTCCCCCGCCCTCTCTGCCTCCCTTGCCATCTTGCCTGCCAGTGCCCACCTTTCAGGATGAGGTTGTCAATGTCCTTGTCCATGCCCATTATGTAGCATTTCCTCCACAGCCCGGAGTAGGTGGAAAAGAGTGGGCGCCCGCACTCCGACTCCAGCACCCCCAACCCCAGCAGGGACCTCCAGTTCTCCAGCAGATCCTCAGGTTCCCTAACCCCACCAGCCGGAGCTGGGGACAGAAGACCCATCCGGCGGCTCTTGGTAGAGTCCCCTCGGAAGGGCAGCTGGTAAAGAGGCATGAGTCTGTTCTTCTGGTCTGTGGGGTCTGAGTTGCCCTGGCTCTCGCAAATCTCCTTGTGCCTGCGGGTGTCTGTCTCATACCAGTGGTCTGTGAATATGGCTGTGACCAGCAACACCAAAGAGCAAAGGCTCAAAGCCAGGCTAATAGCAGTGACCAAGCCCCGTGTCTCCATGTCTTCTTTTGCAGCATCACACCGAGGCGACTCTGGCTGGCATGGTGCTTTGATTCAGGCAAATGCACTCCCCCTTTCTCAGCCTCTTTGTGCCTTTCCAACCATTCAGCCACCCTTTCTCTGATATGCAACCTCTGCAACACTCTAGCTGCTTCTTTTCCATATCCTAATACCATAAGGTCATCTTTCCTTCTTCTGTCCACTGCCCCCAGGTTGGTTTCAGTCACCAGCTGGGCAGCCAAGATGCTGTGGGTTGTGCAAAACCTTAATGCTGGCACAGCTCAGCCTATTGTGTGCCTCCTGCGTTCGAAGCTCTCAGGCTGCATGGGAGTAGAATGCAGGCAGCAGCAGCTTTATTTTTCAGTCCTTATCTTTCTCTGTCTTTACTCCTCTCTCTCTCCTCCTTGCGTTCCCTCCTTTTTATACCGTTACTCCCCTCTCATTTCTTCTTACCCCCCCTCTTCTCTCTCTCTCTCTCTCTCTCTCTCTCTCTCTCCTCACTATTCATTGTTATTTATTTCATCCTGTACACCTTCTACTCTACTCCTTTCTTCACAGATCATCTTTTCACCATACACACACACACACACACACACACACACACACACACACACACACACACACACACACACACACACTCTCTCTCTCTCTCTCTCCCTCTCTCCCTCTCTCCCTCTCTCCCTCTCTCCCTCTCCCTCTCCCTCTCTCTCTCTCTCTCTCTCTCACTGCCCTCTTCCTTTTTTCATGTTTTGCTTCCTTTTCCTTTCATTCTTCTGCTTGCCTTTTCTTGCCTCTCTAAATGCTAAGCTCGCATGCTGGAGTCAGAGTCAGTGCTGCATGTCTGCAAATTACAAATGTGCACATAGAATCAAAGGGGTGGAGGGATATTTATACCTGCAAAGTGAATGAATAATGTACACTCTAATCAATCACAATAATGATCTACTCCCCCTCAGTATGTGCCCTTCCCAGACCCAGCAATAGCACAAGGTCAGGAGAAATATTATCAAGCAGTATATATATATATATATATATATATATGTGTATGTGTATGTGTATGTGTATATATTTATATATATATATATATATATATATATATATATCACAAAGGAAACATATTTAGGTAGTTTTACTGCAAAAATAAGTTAAAGGGGCAGTGACTCAAGTGTCCTACTGTACAATATATTTACTGTACATTCATTATGATCCATGATTACAAAATGGGTTTAAAAGGGGAATGCATATACATTTTTTTTCTTCGAAATTTGTCATGTGCATACATTTTTTTTTCTAAGCTAATGACATATCATAGTTTCTTTGATTTTAGAACAGCACTGACATTGAATGCAAGTGTAACTGATTTGCAGCTGTCCCTAAATGCTTAAAGAACAGTATATATATAGTATAGTGTATAAATATACTGTTCTTTAAGTATTTAGGGACAGCTGCTAATGTGTTACACTTGTATCCAATGTCAGTGTTGTTCTAAAATCAAATAAACTGTGATATATATATATATATAAAAACAGACAAACAAAAAACAGGCGCACTCATAGCGTAAAAAAGTATAACAAAATATTTATGGAGTAAAAGATGTAGAAAACACACTCACAAACATAATGGAATAAAAAGCAGTTATGAGTACAACTCAATCACCAGCCAGACGCAGGAACCAGGTACCAGGTGACTCCGGTGAAGTTATCCGGTGTGGATGAATAGCAGCAACCTTAATGGTAACCTCCGTGTACCGGAGAAGGTGAGGAACGCCGCCCTTCTCCAAATCCAGCGTCACAGCAATGAATTCTCGGATCCAAATCACGCGAGAACTCGATGACGTCACAGGATACGAATGGTAGCAGTCCCCGCAAGAACAGCAAGTGGCCGGCTGGGATCAGTGTATACCAAAATGTAAATAGTCCCGTAGATAGAATAGTGAGTGGTATATAATAAAACTGGACAATATCACGTCCACAAGGCACTCCCTACGCGTTTCATCTCAAAAGACTTCATCAGGGGTTAATAGCATAGATGTGAAGCATAATTTTATAGTAGATTAGATCAATCAGAATACAGAGAAACACTAATTGCTGAGTGGATACCAGATGTCTACAGGGGAATAAATGTAACCCCCATACTGACTGAATTGCAGAAACTGAAATGGACATCAGTGATAAGAGAAACATAACAATGAAATCTTATATACAGTATTAATTATAAACATAATGACATAATATCAATATAAAAATCACTAAAGACAATAAAATAATTAATATAATAATACAACATAGGCTAAATAAATAAAAAACAGATGTAGTCATAAAATAAATAATAACCAAATACTTAATGAATTAAATATGTACCTATAAATTAATGGAATGTACCTAAAAATTATAACAGAAAAGAGACTCAAAGAGACCAGAGGATGGACAATAATGGTATATTACATTACAAATGACAACATTTTAATAAAAGGTAAAGGGAGAAATTGCCCACTTACAGAAATAAATTAATTAAAATTCACACAAGGGATCCCTTGAAAAAGTCAGCTGACGAAACGCGTCGGGTGACGTCATCACATGCAGTGAGGAGCTATTTGTGTACCAGAGGTATCTCTTCCCTTGTGCTGATGAATTTACATCAGCTGTTTTGGACTGCGAGTGGGCTGCGGACTGCCTTTGTTACCAACGGTGCCTGTCGGGACTTGTGGATGTCGGAGGACTTTCTCTTGCTGCAGCTTTATTAACCCGGACAGGGGGCCCCTCAAGGCGGTCATACTTATACCTCTTCGGCAGTCTGGCAGCTTTTTCAGCGGTACTGTGCTATTGGGAAAAGATACCCTTATGTGAATTTCAATGAATTTCTTTCTGTAAGTGGTCATTATCTCCCGTTACCTTTTATTAAATTTTTGTTATTTGTAATGCACTAGGGCTGTGCGCTGTGTTCTTGTTTTTGTGCAGATTCCTCCCAGAAACAGCTGCTTCCCATTTGCATTTGGCATTCAATCGAACCCCTACCTCTTGGATTTTGATTTCAGGATTGGACTTGTGACTATTTTATTTATTCATTTAGATATTTTTTTTCTTGTTATTAATATTTGTTGTTTCAGGATTGTGTGATTAGCGCTGTGTTACTTTTCTGATCTCTCTATCTATCTATCATCCATCCATCCATCTATCTATCTATCTATCTATCTATCTATCTATCTATCTATCTATCTATCTATCTATCTATCTATCTATCTATCATCTTCATGTTAAGGGTCCCCAAATGTGTTTGTCTGTGTTTAAAAATATAAAAATCTGATATTTCATAATTTATGCATGGATGGGAATCCCCAGAATGCCAATGAGGTCATTGTGTTTAGATGTATTTTTGTTTAGAACACAATATGTGCAGCATTTTAATGAACACAAAGGATATGATGGTGAGTCCATATATAGGTATCGGCAAATTATTCTGCAGATCTGGACCCACCTTGGATCAGCCAGTGCCTTTAGTCCGCAGAGACATTTATTAATTTAGAAAGGTCTCAACAATCCGGCAATGGGTTCTTAAAAATCTGTCCGGATTGTATTCAATGATGGATTTGAATTAATCCGTCCGGATTTTGTGGTGTCCAATCCGCATATGGATTTTAGTGGGCAGGTCTAATTTTGTTAAAAACATTCTGTGGAATTCTGTGGTTCAGGATTTGAACTGTTTCACCCATCACTATCCATAGACAGTTTATCTTTAAGAGTGCAATACAAAAATAATATACTACAAAAATGAGATATTTCATGTATCTTTCTCAAACTGGAAAATAAAATTGAGAGTTGTTAATGGTGCAAACAGAAGTGCAGGGACAATTCATTAGGTGCGGGTGCTGTACACATGAAATCAGTAACATACCGTACATATTGTACATTACGATAATTTAAACGTGTAAACCCAGGGGGTAGTGCTGCAGCACCCCTATTTCCAAACCTCATGGGTGCAAATTACTTTTTTAAATATAAAATTAATAATGAAAGACATGTACATGAAGCGTTATATATGTGAACTGAAAGGAGAGGACAAACGTTTGCAAAATTGTTAACGGAAAATAAATACCGTTGTCAACATTTCAAATGCCTTCTAAAAATATTATATATATATTATATTTCTCTACATGGGGTTTATTTACAGGGTTAAATTATACACTAACGGGCCCACCGTTACTTTAAATCAAAACAAATCATAAAAACAACACCTACTCCTTCATAGGACTCTAACTACACATTGAGCTTCAGCCCTTACTATCTAGATGGCCAGCTAAGCTGGTTACAATCCCATAACAGGTACTATTATATCTCAACATACACAGTCTCTGCACACAGCAATATAGTGTAACGGGTATTCCACCCCACCCAATCGCATATATAGTGTGGGTGAGTAGAACATGCAGTGTTACCGGTGTGGTGCGTATACCTGTAGGCTCACAGGAGGGCTGAGCTTCCGCCACTGGGAACCTGGGGCAATTATACTAGGGGTAACCACTTACTCAATAGGTGCAGCGCCTCCACCTGCGATGGCTCCCACCAGAGAGGGAGTGGATCCTCGCAGGACAAACTCAATGATCACATACACAATGGGGTATAATAACTAAGGACTTTACTAACATGTAATACGACACATCACATTCATAATATAACCTGTGTCCCTCTCAGGAGGAGACACTAACCGTGACGTCTCGCAGGACGATTCCCCAACACTAGGTGATCCCACCCAGTGTCCAAAGAACCCCACCCAATGTCCCGCACTCTTGCAGAGAGTCAATGGGTGACTGCGCAGTCACTATTAAGCTAAGGGCCCGGTGGTGCACTTAGAACTGTAGATACCTGCCGAGCACTCCAGTGCTCGGATCAGCAACGCTTCACAAAGGGTCAGACGCGTGATGAATCCGTCTGATCCTATCCTGGCGATATTCTCTGTGACCCCAACGTGGGTCCGAACTCCTTCACTGGAACCGCAGCATCCGCTGAGTCCCTCACTAACACAATAGCAACATGACACATACTACACTATAGGCGTCCCTATAACACAGCATCCTTAAGTGGCTTAAGGGTCAATCTCCTAGGGCCTTCGGGGTTGCCTATCCTATATAGGTAGGTCTTGTACCCACCCTACTCATAATACGGGCCCTGGGCCATGGATCCCCGGACTGGTTACCGCTATGAACCCCCCCCTCGCCTCGCCACTCGCAACACGGACCCTGGGCTATGGCTCCCCGGACTGGTTACCGCTATGAACCCCCCAGCTGTCTCGTGCCACTAATTCACAACAGGACCCTGGGCTATGGCTCCCCGGATTGGTTACCGCTATGAAACCCCCCCAGTTGTCCTTATCTTCCCTGCTGTTCCCCAGTGCCAACTAAAGTAAGTGACAGGTTCCCTATCCTGAGGGCTGTCCCTGGCAACACTCACACTACTGGGGACTCAGGGCTAACTAGGGCCTTAGTGCAGGGAGTCTCCGGCTCCTGCACCCTACCTCCTCTGTCTGTCTCCTTGCCCTGCTTCTTCCTGACTGACACGCAGCTTCAGCCCGCCAAATGTATCTATATCCCTCCAGGGCAGTCCTGCAGCCCTATTGGCTCCTATCAGGCACCTGGTGCCTGTCTCCCTATGCCTCCTGGGAATTGTAGTCCCGAGGCCCTTACTATAACATTGGGGCCGCGTGCGCTCCTCCCCTCTGCCTACACTAACTCCTAATGGCCGCCGCAATCTCTCCCTATGCTTCCCTACTCTCGCGCGACCTCCTAAGAGCTGCCTTAGCTACCTACCCCTATCTGCGCATGCGCGACCTATCTGGGGCTCTCCTGCCCTCGCGCGATCACTGCGCATGCGCGAGTCTCTCCGCAATGGCGGCGCCCTATCCGCCCGGCTCTGGGAGCGCCGGGAGCCCTGAGATGCGCGTGCGGCCTTGGCAACCGGCCGCACGCGTCCCCGGCAACCCCCGAGCCAGGACCTGACCGCCCTCTCCCCTGCCACTGCCGAACGGAGCCGCCATTGGACGCGGCGGCTCCCGCGATCGGCAGCCAAGTGAGGGGGGTGCGGTAGCACTGGGGAGACCTGGCTACAATAGTGTTTCTCTTATTTGGTTCTGTTGGGGCTCCAGGTAGTTTCCTCTGAACCCTGCGAGAGTTCAGAGAATCCCTCCTCTGAAGTTCCAACTTTATGGATAGGACATCTCCTCTTCAGTGCAGTCTCGCGTCCTTCATTCTTCCTTCTGGGATTCAAACCCTGGCAGTCCAAGCAGACTCCGCGACCACCGTCTAGGGGCTGTGCCAGCTTTCTTAGCTGGGGAGAACTTTCTCTCTCCCCCTCTTCTCTGGGGAAAGCAGTCTTTCTCAATGGCAGCTCTCAGTCTGTCTTTTAAAACACTTCTGTTCACTCAGGAGTCCTGCCTGATTAGGAGAAATTAACTCCCTGTAGGCTGGAAAGCATACTATCTGCAACACTCCAGCCCATATATAGGGACAGTGATTGTATCACAATATATACAGTTAGGTCAGGAAATAATTGGACACTGACACCATTTTCATAATTTTGGCTCTGTACTCCACCACTGGGTTTGAAATGAAACAACTGAGATGCTATAGACTTTCAGCTTTAATTCAAGGGGTTGAACAAAAATATTGTATGAAACGTTTAGGAATTGCAACCATTTTCATACACAGTCCCCTTATTTCAGGGGCTCAAATGTAATTGGACAAATTAACACAATCATAAATAAAATGTTCATTTTTAATACTTTGTTGAGAATCCTTTGCAGGCAATGACTGCTTGAAGTCTGGAACGCATGGACATCACCAAAAGCTGGGTTTCCTCCTTTGTGATGCTTTGCCAGGCCTTTTCTGTAGCTGTCTTCAGTTGCTGTTTGTTCGTGGGTCTTTCTGCCTTAAGTTTTGTCTTCAGCAAGTGAAATGCATGCTCGATTGGGTTGAGATCAGGTGATTGACTCGGTCATTGCAGAATATTCCACTTCTTTGATTTAAAAAACTCCTGGGTTGCTTTCGCAGTATGTTTTGGGTCATTGTCTATCTGTAAAGTGAAGAGCCATCCAATCAACCTCGCTGAATTTGGCTGAATCTGAGCAGACAATATATCCCTATACACTTCAAAATGCATCCGGCTGCTTCTGTCTTCTGTCACAACATCAATAAACACTAGTGACCCAGTGCCATTGTAAGCCATGCATGCCCATGCCATCACATTGCCTCCACCGTGTTTTACAGATGATGTGGTATGCTTTGGATCATGAGCCGTTCCAAGCCTTCTCCATATTTTTTTCTTCCCATCATTCTGGTACAGGTTGATCTTAGCTTCATCTGTCCAAAGAATGCTGTTCCAGTACTGGGCTGGCTTTTTTAGATATTGTTTGGCAAAGTCTAATCTGGCCTTTCTATTCTTGAAGCTTATGAATGGTTTGAGGCTTATGAATGGTTTGCACCTTGTGGTGAACCCTGTGTATTTGCTCTCGTGAAGTCTTCTCTTTATGGTAGACTTAGATAATGTTATGCCTAAATCCTGGAGAGTGTTCTTCACTTGGCTGGATGTTGTGAAGGGTTTTTTCTTTACCATGGAAAGTATCCTGAAACTAGGGTCACGTATTGAGGTATGAATAGCTTCAGTTAGCTTTAACTCATGTCTTCCCTCTTCCAAAGCATGACAAGTCCTTAATGTCTTTCTTAACTTTATTGCAGGAGTAGAAAACAACAGGAACTTGTAGGTGTAGTGTAGGCAGAGAGTGCTTCTCTATGTGGAATGCTTCTATGAGGTTAGACTACAGTAAGACAGAAAGGCCTTACCAGGGGTGGATGCAGACAGGTCTGTACTCACTGTGATCTTAGGTGGAAAAGGAAGTGAGGGGCAAGGGTCACACTAAAAGTGAAGTGAGAATGCACTAACTGTCAGCAAGGACAGGGAGGGGGGAATGGGAAAGCCCATTAACGTGGACGACTGGAGATGTGGACAGAACAACCAGGGGTGTGACAGACTGGAAGGAAAAAGGGCTACATAATGTATCCATTCCATCTGCATTGGGAGTAAAACTGCAAGGAAAGTAAAATCCAAGTACAGCTAGCAGGCAGAACTGCCAAGGGAAGGGGGCTGAAACAGAGAAGGCAGACATGGGTATTTCTGTTCCATGACAGAAAGGATTCTACGATCATCCACCATTGTTGTCTTCCGTGGATGTCAGGCCATTTTGTGTTGCAGAGCTCACCAGTGCGTTCTTTTCTCAGAATGTACCAAACTGTTGATTTGGCCACTCCTAATGTTCCTGCTCTCTCTCTGATGGATTTTTTTTTTATAACTTGTATTTTATTGGTGAACAAATACATAGTATACAGAGTAGACAATATATGTATACAAAATACAAACTAACATATGTATTGTGATCCTTGATTCACGCATATTGGGTTTGCACGGCTTTTCAAGCCCTACTCGGCCGTGTGAGTGGAGGGGAGTGAGTGGAGGGGAGCAAATAATAAAAATACAAAGAACAAAAAAGGAAGGGGGGGGGGGGGGGTAGAGGGGATAGGGAAGGAGGTATGGGTAATAGGTAGGGGAGTATCTCAGAACATCCAGGGGGAGCATATAATGGGTTGAGAAAACAAAACAAGATACACAAATATAAGTGCAGACGTAATGCAATCAGTGAATAAATGTGGCAGTGTCTTGGCTCATATAGCTGTACTACTCACAGGACTAAAGTGTATATATAAGCAGTTGGCAAATAGGGTTGCCACCCTTGATGGTATAAAGGCACCGGACCCCTTATCGATACTCCGTCAGCATAAACCGCATGTATAAAGAGAGAGAAAACTACATAGTGCGATCAATAATATAAACTTTATAAAAAATGAATGGGTAAAAAATGCGCACTTACAATGTGCTAATATAATAAAAGCATTGGTCACAAAATGTGAGTAGGAGTTGTCCCGAGCAGCTCACCGCCTCCCTGGGTCATCAGGCTGAATGCCACGGCACTGTATCCACGATCGGAGCCTCCCTCTGTGCGCCCGTCTGGTCCTCTGACGTCACGGCTGCAGGTTAGGTTTCAGCTACGGGTCGCCTCCAAGACCAAAATAGGTCTGCTGGTTTCCTCTACGCGTTTCGCCCAGCACCAGAAACTGTTCACGGCTTCGTCAGGAGAATAATGAGTAGCATGCTAGTGGCTGTTTAAATACCCTTTGGGAATGCTAATTTAGCTAAAACATTCAATAAATCAATTAAGATTGCACCTGGAGTTGGAGTTGAACATGGTTGGAAGTTATAATACTTTGTGTTATTAGAGACTTAATAACGTGGGATAACATTGTTGTGGACACAGTTTGTTCGTACATTACGGCAGATATCATACATAAATCACAACTTTACCCTTAATGGGTATTATGAAATGTCATTCTGTATTTTACTTGCTAATAAATGTGATTGTCAGATTTAATATGTTTACTGCGATCTCAATCGCTTCAATAGGAGATGGGAAGGGGAGGAATCTTCTTGTAATGAACTCACTATGTATTTCAATATTAAGTGGTGATGAATACTTAAATAGTAATTGGTCAGTGTGTTAAATCTGATCTAGAAACAAGGGAGGGCAAAGATCTCTATTGGGGTATTAGATGTAAACAATGTCCGAAAAAGAGACTGATGAGGTCTGTATAGTAGAACAGGCAAAATATATAAAGTATGGACTTGGTTGTGTCATTATAAATTCACAGGTGGTCAGGGATTAATTATATTCAATACGAGATGGAACACGGTGTAAGAACGATACTAACGTTGATCACGTGCACATAAAAAGTGTGGACTAAGATGTGTAGTAATAAATTCTCATAACTCTTAAAGGGAGCAGTGATCCAGGTTTATATGTTATCAACATTCAATATGGGATAGAACACGATATGAATGAAAGGATCTAAGCCTACCATTAAAAAGTATGGTGTACGAATGACATTTCATTTACAGTGAATAAGAGAACATATATAACAAGATAAACATAGACATAACAACATCGTATTGTGCTAGCACTATAGAGACTTGCTGCCATTTATGGATGCTGATCTGAAACGAGAAGCAGGTGAAAGAGCGAGGGACAACAGAGACAAGGCTAAACAATATTAATATACAGTATCCAAAGGAGATTATTTCAAAAAAGGTGTGAGATCAATCTCAGCATTAAGACCTCTAGGGGCTAGTGTTTTGAGACGGTGGATCCAAAAGGTTTCACGTTTTAATAGTTCCAAACCCCTATCTCCTCCCCTCCAATGGGGTAGGACATGTTCGATGGCTTTGTATTTTAGGCATGTCGGTTCACCACCATGGAATTCTGTGAAGTGATTAGGAATGCTGTGATTAGTTAATTTCCTCTTAATTCCACTAAGGTGTTCAATGATTCTTGTTCTTATAGGTCTTATTGTTTTGCCTATATACTGCAACTTGCAGGAACATTCTATCATGTAAATTACATGATCTGTCCTGCAAGTCATAGAGGTATTGATATCAAAAATTTCACCAGTAACACTAGAGTTGAACTTTGTTTGTTCCTGTGATTTAAACCGACATGCCTTACAATTAGTACAGCCAAAAAAACCTTTTTTGTTTAGCCACATATTATCCTTGGATTTAGCCTCCCTGAGTGCACTAGGGGCTAGTTTGTTCTTGAGATTGCATGCTTTGGTGAAAATTACATTCGGTCTTTCAGGAATACTAGGGCCTAGAACGGGATCGTTTTTTAGAATATCCCAATGTTTGGAAATTATACTTCTCACTTTTCCAGCATCCCTACTGTATCCTGTTAGAAATGCAAAATCAAATTTATTGTTCCTAATTATGTCCTTTTTCTTAGGTATCAACAAATCTCCTCTCTGTACTCCCTCTATCTCTCTCCTCACTGATTCAATTTTATCCTCACTGTAATTTTTTTCCAGAAATCTCTCTTTGATTTTTACAGATTGTGACTGATATTGTTCTATATCTGTACAGTTTCTTCTTATTCTAGTGAACTGGCTTGATGGTATATTATCCATCCATCTGGGCAAATGGCAGCTGTCTCTTCTAATAAAGTTGTTCTTGTCTATTTCTTTGAAGTATGTCTTAGTTTTTATTGTTCCTTCTTCAATATATATGTTCAAATCTAAAAAATTAATTTGTGTGTGACTCCATTCACTCGTGAATTGTAGATTGTGTGTGTTAACATTCATACTTTCAATAAATTTAATTAAAGTGTCTTCACCGCCCCTCCAAATAAAAATAATATCATCTATGTAGCGGCGATAAAGGACAAGATTCGCCACAAGCTCACCCTCCACCCAGATGTTATCCTTCTCCCAATCTGACACAAATAAATTGGCGTAGCTTGGAGCGAATCTCGTCCCCATCGCCGTACCACATTTCTGCAAATAAAAATTCTGTGCATACCAAAAATAGTTGTGCTCCAATATGAATTTTATACTTTCAATCAAAAAATCAATTTGTGATTCTGGTAGGTTATCATCTGTTAGTAATACACGCCTGACTGCTTCACATCCCTGTGTGTGTTTAATGACTGTATAGAGTGAAGCTATATCACAAGTGGCTAGTATAAAGTGTTCTTCCCACTTCACCCTACTCAATAGGTTGAGTATATCAACAGTGTCTTTCAAATAAGCCCTTTGTTTCACCACATGTGGTTGCAAAATGGTGTCTATGTATAGCGAGAGGTTGGCAGTAAGTGAGTCAATCCCCGAGACTATTGGTCTTCCTGGGGGATTGACTACACTCTTATGGATCTTGGGGAGGAAATAAAAGACCGGCATCTTGGCTTTATTTTGATACAAGAAATTGTATTCCTTATCATCAAGTATGCCGGTCTCCTTTCCCCTATCCAACAATGTCTTTAGTTCTTCTGTGTAAGAAATGATAGGGTTAGAGGGCAATACAGTGTAGGTGTTGGTATCTCCCAATAGTCTAAGTGCCTCTAGTTCATAATTGACCCGATCCATAAGTACTATCCCCCCCCCCTTTGTCTGCCTGTTTGATGACCAGTTCATGGTTCTCCATGAGTTCCTTAAGGGCCTCCTTCTCATCTTTGGTCAAGTTTTCTGATCTCTTATTGCCCTTTTCCTTGAGATCTGAATCTAGGGTTTCAAAGTCCTTGGTGACCATCTGAAAAAAGACATCCAAATGGTTGCCAGTGGCAAAATGGGGGTAAAAGGTGGATTTAGGTTTTAATCCTGTATGGATAAATTTTCTCTCCTCTTCTACCACTGGGGGCACTTCTTTAGTGTTGTGCTCTATGTGTCTCCCCAAAAAATATCGTTTCACAGTGAGTTTCCTAAGAAAGCGATTAGCATCTATATATAGATTGAAACTGCTATGTGTCTTCATTGGTGCAAAGGATAGTCCTTTTGATAGAACACTATTTTGTGTGTCTGATAGGGATATAGTACTGAGATTAATGACATTTTCAACATTTATTTTGCGCTCCTTTTGTTGTCTCGTGTGTTTTCGTCTACCCCTCTTTCCTCTGAGAGTCTTCCTCTTTTTGAGCTGCCCATTGATCCTTTCTCTGTCTGAGATTGCTTGTGACTTGGATCCCACAAATTGGAAGGGCCCTCTGCCCCTAAAAAAGAGGAATCTGTGCTATTTTGTTTTTTAAGATCTTTCTTATCTTTATTTTCCTTTCTCTCTTTGGAATCTAAGGAGTTAGTTCTATTTTGCTGTTTTCTTGTCCTGTCTTCATCTCTTTTATCTTTTTTAGATTGATTAATAGGAGTATAGTTCGCTCTGTCTCTACCTCTATATTCTTCTTTTTTCGGTGAGTATTGATTATCCCTAGTGGTTCTATCTCTTATCTGATGTTCAGATCTCTCCTCCCCTCCCCTCTCTGTATGTGATTTCTCACTCTCATAGTTGGTGTGTCTCTCTCCACGTTTGTCCTTTCTATAATCATTTTTGTAATATTTTTTAAAAGTTCTATTTTTGTTCCAACTTCTTTGTTCCCCCTTTCTGTAGTCTTCCTCATCTCTATGTAATTTCTGAGTTTTGTTGTTATCAGTATCTCTTTCTAAGGTCTCTATTTTTCTTTGTAGTGCAGTGTCTTTTTCTTTGAATTCTTTGGTGTTTTCAAAGGGGGTTAATTTATCTTTTATTACATTAATTTCTTCATCTAGTAGTTTAAGATGTGCCTTTTGTTGTTTTATTACTAGGTCAATCAACCCATGGGAACACCTATCAAGTAATTCGTTCCAACTTGCTAAGAAAGCCTCATCCTCTAAATCAAAGGATGGCTTCTTAAGCACTCTCAATCCTCTGGGTATAATGTCACATTCTTTATATTGTTGTAAAAACACAACGTCTAACCACTTTTTTGTGTCTCTTATCATTAGTCTCTCAAGTTTAGTAAACTCATTGGTGATCATATTATCCACATTATCATCATTAGAAACTTCCACATCTGGTGTTTTATCAAAATTAATCTTTCTTAATAGTCTTTTAGAAAACACATTAACATTAGTAGTGCAGGTGTCCATAATGAAAAGCGTGCAGCCCACTCACCCAAAAAAACAGCCAGTACTTGTGTAAATAGGTGAACAAAAAGGCGCGAACAGCTATATATGAAGTGAATAAATAATAATAATGGTGTAAATGATAAAATAAATATAAGTGATGACCAAAAAACCCACAGCTCAAACCTCACTGGTGGGACCTGTTTCACGGGTTCCAGAGTTTAGAAGTATCTCAGAACATCCAGGTGCAATCTTAATTGATTTATTGAATGTTTTAGCTAAATTAGCATTCCCAAAGGGTATTTAAACAGCCACTAGCATGCTACTCATTATTCTCCTGACGAAGCCGTGAACAGTTTCTGGTGCTGGGCGAAACGCGTAGAGGAAACCAGCAGACCTATTTTGGTCTTGGAGGCGACCCGTAGCTGAAACCTAACCTGCAGCCGTGACGTCAGAGGACCAGACGGGCGCACAGAGGGAGGCTCCGATCGTGGATACAGTGCCGTGGCATTCAGCCTGATGACCCAGGGAGGCGGTGAGCTGCTCGGGACAACTCCTACTCACATTTTGTGACCAATGCTTTTATTATATTAGCACATTGTAAGTGCGCATTTTTTACCCATTCATTTTTTATAAAGTTTATATTATTGATCGCACTATGTAGTTTTCTCTCTCTTTATACATGCGGTTTATGCTGACGGAGTATCGATAAGGGGTCCGGTGCCTTTATACCATCAAGGGTGGCAACCCTATTTGCCAACTGCTTATATATACACTTTAGTCCTGTGAGTAGTACAGCTATATGAGCCAAGACACTGCCACATTTATTCACTGATTGCATTACGTCTGCACTTATATTTGTGTATCTTGTTTTGTTTTCTCAACCCATTATATGCTCCCCCTGGATGTTCTGAGATACTTCTAAACTCTGGAACCCGTGAAACAGGTCCCACCAGTGAGGTTTGAGCTGTGGGTTTTTTGGTCATCACTTATATTTATTTTATCATTTACACCATTATTATTATTTATTCACTTCATATATAGCTGTTCGCGCCTTTTTGTTCACCTATTTACACAAGTAATAGGTAGGGGAGGACATGACGGAGCTGACTTTTCCTGAGGTTGCAGCTAAGACCTAAGGATTGTAGTGCTATCTCTGAAGTTCCATTACACTTTAAGTAGCTGATCTCAGCGTGCATGTGGGGTTAATTGCTTTACCTTTCCGGAGGAGAACGCATCTCTTACTATCATAGCCAAATTGTGTCACGCTGTACCCCGGGGATGTCTGTCTGTGCCAACCAAGGGGTCCAGACTTTTAGGAAATTATCGCCAGTGTCATTAACTAAACTTGTTAACTTTTCCATCTGGTAAATAAACCAAATACGATTCCGAAGCTTTGGGATAATTGGAATATCGAGGCGTTTCCATAATGCTGCGATCTCACACCATGTTGCTATTGCGAAATGTGCAATTAATTTGTTATGTGACTTTGATAGACCCTTCAAAGGTCTATTCAAAAGAAACAGCCAAGGGTCTGGGGGAATAGAGAGGTCAAAAATCCTCTGGATCCAATTTCTGATTTTTTCCCAGATTTGGGATATCAGCGGACAAGACCACAGCATATGTAACAGGTCAGCTGTTCCTCCACATTGTTTGGGGCACAATGGGGAGGACCCTGGTGCGAACGTAGATAATTTGAGTTGGGTGAGGTCCCATCTCATAAGAACTTTATATGTGTTCTCCTTCAGTGTGGTGCATATGGAACTTTTTGTGGTGGCTAAGAATATGGAGTCCCAATCCTCATCCTCTAGGGTTTCCCCTAAGTCTATCTCCCATTGGTTTTGGAATGAAGGTGTTTGTTGTTTGAATGTACAGTAGTAGGCTCATGTTCTTTTTTTTTTAAGCCTAGGGATGCCCTGCTTCACCTGCATTGAGAGCTCCTTTGACCGCATGTTGTGGGTTCACAGCAACAGCTTCCAAATGCGAATGCCACACCTGGAATCAACTCCAAAACTTTTACCTGCTTAATTGATGATGAAATAACGAAGGAATAGCCCACACCTGTCCATGAAACAGCTTTTGAGTCAATTGTCCAATTACTTTTGGTCCCTTTAAAAAGAAGGGGCTACATATTAAAGATATGTAATTCCTAAACCCTTTCTACAATTTGGATGTGAATACCCTGAAATTAAAGCTGATAGACTGCACTTTAAGCCCATATTCATTATTGAACTGTAACTTGAATTTATTTTGGTACACAGCCGAAATAACAAAACTTATATCACTGTCCAATTATTTCCGGACCTAACTGTGTGTGTGTGTGTGTGTGTCTATATATATATATATATATATACAGGCATACCCCGGTTTAAGGACACTCACTTTAAGTACACTCGCGAGTAAGTACATCTCGCTCAATAGGCAAACGGCAGCTCACGCATGCGCCTGTCAGCACGTTCTGAACAACAATACCAGCTCCCTACCTGTACCGAAGCTGTGCGCAAGCGGGGAGACTATAGAGCCCATTACACATGCGTTATTTACATCCGTTATGCACGTATATGATGATTGCAGTACAGTACATGCATCGATAAGTGGGAAAAGGTGGTGCTTCACTTTAAGTACATTTTCGCTTTACATACATGCTCCGGTCCCATTGCGTACGTTAATGCGGGGTATCCCTGTATATATATTGTGGCAGGATGGCCGTGGTAAGTGAGGAGACAACACGTCTTTTCCGGTGAAATAATGCTGTTGGGTTTATTTGTCCAAAAACGGTAACTAAACAATGGGTACACTGTCCCTTTAAAATTGAAATGAAACCAAATCCTAACCCCGGTCGGGGTACTAGCTAAGCACAGAATCTCTTTACTGCATTATATATCCCTGGCCAGTAAAACCTTTTTAGGATTCTTTGCTGTGTCTTCTCTACGCCCAGATGACCCCCTAACAAATGAGAGTGTGCTAGCTCTAGGACCTTCCTCACTAATGAACTGGGGACTAACAATTTTTCTATTTCTTGGCCCTCCTCTTGGCTCACATGGTATAACAAATCATTCTTAATGTAGAAATATGGATAGGATTCCTTTGTGGTTCCTTCTACTGGGACCCCATTAACTTCTACCGCCTGGCTAAACCCATTTTTCAACTGGGGATCATTAGCCTGTTCTTTACCAAAGTTAGTTAGGGACAGTTCTAGACTTCCAAAACCTTCTTCATCTGGAGTTTGGTCGGTTACCTCCACGGGTAACTCACACACCTGATCCTCAACAGGCCCTGTCTCGGACAACTCTTCTCCCTCTGGTCTCCCTCCGTTAGGGGTAGTGACCAGTGCTAACTGGGGTGGGGGTGTACCTCTTTTTTTTTCGTTCCTACGTTCTCGTTTTGACTTAGGGGTTATAGACACCTCGGCGACTAATTCGGGGTCTGTAAATGGAAAAAGCTCATCTGGAGTAGGATTGTATTGTATTGTATTGTATGTCTTTATTTATATAGCGCCATTAGTGTACATAGCGCTTCACAGTAGTAATACATGTGGTAATCAAATAAATAACAGATAATATAAATAACAGATCATGGGAATAAGTGCTTTAGACATAAAAGTAACATTTCGGAAGAGGAGTCCCTGCCCCGAGGAGCTTACAGTCTAATTGGTAGGTAGGGAGAACGTACAGAGACAGTAGGAGGGAGTTCTGGTAAGTGCGTCTGCAGGGGGCCAAGCATTATGTATCATGTTTAGAATATCCACAGTGCTATTCATATGCTTCTTGGGATTCCTTCATAGGATTGTTCAAGGTGAGCTGTCCTCTGATCAGGGTGTCAAAACCAGGGAAATTACAGCCTAACACTAGGGAATGGGGTAATTTTGGCACAATTGCTGCCATAGTTTCGATGACTTGCCCCTCGACTTTTACTTTTATCAGAGTCGTGGTGTACGGAAGCGTACACCCATGTACACATAATACCCGCAACTTCTCACCCTGGGGTAATCGGAGAGGCTTAATCAACTTCCCGGATACCAAGTTAATATTGCTCCCTGAGTCTACCAGTGCGGAGACTGGTTTTCCATTTAACATCACCTTGGTGAGGAAGTTGTGGGTACGTTTTCCCTCGCGGGTCATACCCACCACTCCACAAAATTCAGACTTCACAGATCCGTATGCACACTCCATTGGCTCAGACAACTGTGGGCAGTGAGCCTTAATATGCCCCGTCTCCCCACACTCAAAACAAACAATTGGCCCAGTTCGTTCTTGAAACCCTTTCTGAAATTTAGAGTTTCTGTCCCTATCCGGGTTTTCTTCCACCCGCTCAAATCGTGCGAACGGTCGTGGGTCCTGGCGCCAGCGCTGGCCTCTACTGTTCGTGTTGGGACGTGGGTTGTAGTTTGTGCGAGTGGGACGTGATAGTTCACGGGTAGCCAGAAACTGCTCCACTGCGCCTACCATGGCATCACAAGAGACTGTTGAAGGTCCTGGGGTAACGCTCGAATGAAGCGGTCCAACACCACCATCTCAAGGATCCGTGCCGGGCTATGTTCCTCTGGTTTTAGCCACTTGGACGCTAGGTGAATCAAATCCCATAACTGGGATCTGGGCGGCTTCTGTTCCCGGTATTTCCACTTATGGAACCTCTGCGCACAAACTGCGGGAGTCACACCAATCCTTGCAAGGATTTCGCTTTTCAGACAGTCATAATCTGCTGCGGCTTCTTCGTCAAGGTCACAATACGCTTTTTGGGCTTCCCCCAGTAAAAAGGGTGCGATAATCCCAGCTCATTTGGAGCGGGCCCACCTTTCTCGGGAAGCGATTCGCTCAAAGGACCTGAGGTTTCCCTCGACGTCATCGTGCGGCGTTATTTTCTGCAGGTACTCGTTCGCCTGGACGGGCCGCGCCGGGGCCGTACTTGACAAGGCCATTTTAATCTGGGCCAGCTGCTCAATCAGCTGCTTCTGTGTGTCTGCAACAATGTCAAGCTGGGCTGCAAATAACCGGTTCGTCTCGCGTTGTGCAGCCGTGCTGTCCTGTCCCTGTTTGTTAGCTTCTTGCTGGACAGCGGTGCTGTGTAATAAGGCCTTCACAACGTCCTCCATAGTGGCAGCTACCGCGTGGACAGATTCCACCAGACGCAATCTGTAGCTCCACCCCTTTTACAGGGTGTTCGCCATCCCACTTCTGACACCACGTGTGGCAGGATGGCCGTGGTAAGTGAGGAGACAACACGTCTTTTCCGGTGAAATAATGCTGTTGGGTTTATTTGTCCAAAAACGGTAACTAAACAATGGGTGCACTGTCCCTTTAAAATTGAAATGAAACCAAATCCTAACCCCGGTCTGGGTACTAGCTAAACAAAAGTGCAGGCTAACTATCTGGCTGGCTAGCTAACCTATTCCAGCCCAGTACAGCAAACGCAGTTGGCTCCTTACCTGGGAGCTTTATTCTTCCCTCTTGGGACAGGATCGCTTTGGGCAGCTTGTGGCTGTCTTAACACTCCTCTGTATTCCCTCTATGCCTCAGAGAGAGAGACTGCCGCCCCAGAGGCATTTCCTCTTCCTGTTTTTAAAGCAGGTGAAGGAGCTTAATTCAAATCACCTGTGGTCTGCTTAACATGCTGAGTTAACCCCTCGTTTACTGGATAGCATGCATACTGCCATCTCCTATTCACATACACGGAGTCAATGACCCTGTCACAATATACTGCACCTCAAACAATCCAGGAGGAGCAAAATATAGGGAAATAAAAACAGAAAACAGTGCAAATTTAAGTGCAGACGTTGAGACTCTGATGAAATAATAATGACAATATCTTGGCTCTGTCGGTCTATCTACTCACAAGATGTAAGTGGTAAGTATGCAGTTGGCAGATTGGGCTGCCACCCCAGGTAGTAGCTGTATATTGTGGATATCCCTCCAGGCTTATCTCGTCAGGGTTACCATGGTGTACATATGGGAGGAAACAAAGCTACATAGCGCGATCTGTCTTTCCAAAAACTTTATAAAATGAATATGAGCATATAAAATGTGCACTTACAATGTGCCAGAATTAAAAATGCATTTATCACAATCACAGTGATTCTAGGGGGTTTTATCCGATCTCACCGCCTCCTCTCTGGCTCTGGATGTCAGCCGTCTGCAACCTGGAACGCTCAGCTCCGTTTCTCCTCCGGCGCGTGTGACGTCACTGCTCAGTGGAAGGTACAGCTACGGATCCCTCACTAGACCAAAACACCACTCTACGCGTTTCGCCCAGCTCAGCAAGCTGTCAATGGCTTCGTCAGGAGTGTGTCAAACACACTCCTGACGAAGCCATTGACAGCTTGCTGAGCTGGGCGAAACGCGTAGAGTGGTGTTTTGGTCTAGTGAGGGATCCGTAGCTGTACCTTCCACTGAGCAGTGACGTCACACGCGCCGGAGGAGAAACGGAGCTGAGCGTTCCAGGTTGCAGACGGCTGACATCCAGAGCCAGAGAGGAGGCGGTGAGATCGGATAAAACCCCCTAGAATCACTGTGATTGTGATAAATGCATTTTTAATTCTGGCACATTGTAAGTGCACATTTTATATGCTCATATTCATTTTATAAAGTTTTTGGAAAGACAGATCGCGCTATGTAGCTTTGTTTCCTCCCATATGTACACCATGGTAACCCTGACGAGATAAGCCTGGAGGGATATCCACAATATACAGCTACTACCTGGGGTGGCAGCCCAATCTGCCAACTGCATAATTACCACTTACATCTTGTGAGTAGATAGACCGACAGAGCCAAGATATTGTCATTATTATTTCATCAGAGTCTCAACGTCTGCACTTAAATTTGCACTGTTTTCTGTTTTTATTTCCCTATATTTTGCTCCTCCTGGATTGTTTGAAATACATCTTTCTACTTGGAACCCTGGAAACAGGTTCTACCAGAGGGTTTGAGCAGGGTTTATTATTTGAGCACTAATATTAATTTTTTATTGCACTTGCACGTATCACTATTGTATATATTTAAGTTGTTAGCGCCTTATATTCACTTATTCACAATATACTGTATATATACACACACACACACACACACACACACACACACACACACACACACACACACACACACACACACACAGTTAGTTGTTAGTTAGTTGTTCTAAGTTCACACGCGCAGCTCTTCTAGAGTGCCACGGAGCTTAGCTCCACCCCCTCGGATGCGCCGCACGTCTCTCGCGTGCGTCGTGCACATGTGACATCGTGCACTGCTCCCCATCGGTGTGGCAAGTACCTGCAGCCCACTTGTTTCCTGCAGCCAATCCTTTTCTCCGTGGAGGCTGCGTCTCCGCTCTGCCTCCCTTGCTACTGGTTCCTGTGTGCTATATATGCCCTGCAGTTTCCTTGCTGCTTTGCTGAGCATAACCTCTTGTAGCCTTGAGCTCCAACGTCCGTTGTGCCCTTCTCCTTGTCCTGTGTTTTCTTGCAGTTAACCCTTCGTGTACCGACCCGGCTTGTCTTTGGTATTCTTTCTGGCTTTTGACCCCGGCTTACCCTTGACTCTGCTGACCTCTCCAACCCAGACCACGGCTATACGGACTTCAACGATTCTGATCTCTCCAATCCCAGACCACGACTAACGGACTTTGACTATTCTGAACTCTATACTCCAAGACCTCGGCAAGTATCGACTAACCCTCTCTCTCTAACCCAGACCCGGCTCTGTTTGACAATACGCCTGCCAGACACGCTTCCGCTGCTGTGTGTGCGTGGTTTGCTACTTCCCCACCTCAGTACCGGGGTCCTGTCTTGCTCATGGGCAGCGCAAGCGTTACAATATTACACCGTGTCATGATTTATTTCACAAAAATAGTGCCAAAATGGAGAAGCCATGTGTGAAAAACTAATTATACCTTATGATTCAATAGCTTGTAGAACCACCTTTAGCAACAATAACTTGAAGTTATTTCTGTATGACTTTATCAGTCTCTCACATCGTTGTGGAGGAATTTTGGCCCACTCTTCTTTACAACGTTGCTTCAGTTCATTGAGGTTTGTGGGCATTTATTTATGCATAGCTCTGCTAAGGTCCCGCCACAGCATTTCAATCGGGTTGAGGTCTGAACTTTGACTGGGCCATTGCAACACCTTGTTCTTTTCTTTTTCAGCCATTCTGTTGTAGATTTGCTGGTGTGCTTGGGATCATTGTCCTGTTGCATGACCCAATTTCGGCCACCCTTTAACTGTCAGACAGATGGCCTCACATTTGACTCTAGAATACTTTGGTATACAGATGAGTTCATGGTCGACTCAATGACTGCAAGGTTCCCAGGTCCTGTGGCTGCAAAACAAGCCCAAATCATCACCCCTCCACCACCGTGCTTGGCAGTTGGTATGAGGTGTTTGTGCTGATATGCTGTGTTTGGTTTTCGCCAAACGTGGCGCTGTGCATTATGGCCAAACATCTCCACTTTGGTCTCGTCTGTCCAAAGGACATTGTTCCAGAAGTCTTGTGGTTTGTTCAGATGCAACTTTGCAAACCTAAGCCGTGCTGCCATGTTCTTTTTAGAGATAATAGGGTTTCTCCTGGCAACCCTTCCAAACAAACGATATGTGTTCAGTCTTTTTCTAATTGTACTGTCATGAACTTTAACATTTAACATGCTAACTGAGGCCTGTAGAGTCTGAGATGTAATTCTTGGGTTTTTTGCAATTTCTCTGAGCATTGCACGGTCTGACCTTGGGGTGAACTTGCTGGGATGTCCACTCCTGGGAAGATTGGCAACTGTCTTGAATGTTTTATGCTTTTGAATAATCTTTCTCACTGTAGAATGATGGACTTTAAATTGTTTGGAAATGGACTTATAACCCTTCCCAGATTGATGGGCAGCAACAATTGCTTCTCTAAGATCATTGCTTATGTCTTTCCTCCTTGGCATTGTGTTAACACACACCTGAATGCTCCAGACCAGCAAACTGCTAAAACTTCGGCTTTTATAGCGGTGGTCACACTTGCTGATGATCAATTAATCAAGGCCATTTGGTTAGCAGCACCTGTCTGCTTAGCATCTTAATTCCTATGGAAGCAAAACATACAGAACCCCTACAAGCTCATATTGAAGCCCCAAAATAACCACAACATATATATATGCGTATAAGTGTCAAAGAGGAGTGCTACTGAGCATGGCAATATATATTTAAAACCAGAGACAGAACATGAAACACAGACAGAGCTCAGTGCTACATCCTATGACACAAATACACAGTACAGTGCCTACATATATCTTTTGAATAAAATGGTCTTTTAGTTTAACTCATTGGCAAAAGTGTTGTAAGCCCTTGAGCCCCTCCAAGGCAGACCACGTCTCAAGGGTCCTAACACTAATATAAATTATTAATAACCTGTACATTACCAGGAAGAATGATTTATAATAAATCTGTCAAAATTAGTTGCATGGTTCTAAGTCTGATTGAAGCTCTTATTAACCTGTATAATACCAGGAAAAGCACTCTGTATTTGTAAGGAATCCACTACTGGCTTTGACTGCAGCCTTGCAGACCTGTGCAGTTACAAGCTTCCTCTGGCAATCTATGGCACAGGTGCTGCCTCTCATTGCAGCTTCTGCCCTGTGCTCTTTCATTGGAGGAATTCTCACACACCCTCCTCCTGTGATTGGATCTCCGCCCTTTATATTCTAGGCGTTGGCTCTGAACCAGTGCCGAGCATAACTATTCATATCTCTATGTTACTGACTCTGCCACAAACCACCCCAGGCCTCTCTCCTAGTGTTCTTACCTTCAAGTTTCTGAGTATCCAGAGGCCTGGTCCTGGACGTCTGTGCTGAAGCGTTGTTGCCAGCACTGGCCTGCTGCTATCTCCTTGCAGTGGCCTACCCTGGACGTCTGTGCTGAAGCGTTGTTGCCAGCACTGGCCTGCTGCTATCTCCTTGCAGTGGCCTACCCTGGACGTCTGTGCTGAAGCGTTGTTGCCAGCACTGGCCTGCTGCTATCTCCTTGCAGTGGCCTACCCGGGACGTCTGTGCTGAAGCGTGTTGCCAGCACCGGTACCTGCTGCATTCCCTCCTAGCAGTGGCTACCCTTCCTTTCCTGCGGCTTGCTGCGATCCTCTTGCAGTGACCTGCCTTGGACTTCTGCGCTGAAGCGTTGGTTCTTCCCGACGCTGCCCTGCGGTGAACTTCGTCCAGCCTGCTGTCTCCTCCTGCTGAGATCGGCGTCATGGGCCGAGGCCGCTCCTCGCGCAGAAGCCACCCCCGCACTTACGCTCCTGAGCTGAAGCGGGGATCTCCTGACTTCCTGTTGCCGAACTCCTGCTTCATTAACGACGATGCTGCCTTCTCCAATCCTGACCCTGCGATGTACGACTACAAACTGCGCACTCCGGATCAGTCTGCGTGGACTAAGGTCGGTGATTATATAACCCCACCTCAGCCCCGCGGTCCGGTCCCGGTTTGTGGCGAGCATCGGCGTAACAGTATGCTCGGCCCATTAAAACCGTACCGCGCCGTGGCGGGGGATGGTAAATGTTTAACTGTACCTATGTCCCAGGCTGCGGACCAGTCCCTGTTTGAAAAACAGTATCTGTTTGAAAGACTGCTTCCACCTAATCTTGAATGTATGTATGAAGGGTTAACCCCTGCAGAAAGACTAACTCGTAAAGAAATACTTACAAGGTCTCAGGAATGTAGAGAGGTGAAGAAGATGTTACAAGCCCAGTACTCCCAACTACTCCTTCTTATGTCTACTCCAGGTCTTGAACCTGCGGATTTTGGGGTACCGGCTCAGGCTATAGACACCACCCTTAAATTATTCCTGGAATTTGACAAAAACATAAGCGAGCGTGAACCTCTACTTGCTGCCCACGCACAGACTATTCACAAACCCTTTTCTGTCAGTTCTGTTGCTAAACCTGTGGGGGTACCTCTCTCTCCTAAGAATGGTCAAACCATTTCTCTGTCGCTGCCCGCTAAGGAAGAAGCTGCCACGCTCCCTAATCCCGAGTTAACCTCCCTAAATTCTGTCCCTGAGGTTGTTTCGTTCTTAACCCCTGCTAGTCAGGCTTATGCGTCCCCCACTGTAAATCCCTGCAGTCCCCAGGTCAATGTGTCTTCCCTAGCACCAGAGAATGAATCCTGTTTGCCCTCTTTTCCTAAACCAAAAATTCTAAGCTCTGTTTCCGAGGTTTTTTCTGTATTAACCCCTGCTAGTCTGCTCTGTGAGGTCCCTACTGCTAACCCTAGTATTCCGCAGTCTAATGATAGGTCCCTAGGGCAAAAGGCAGAACCCCCTATGACCCCACTCTCGGAGACTAGCTTCTATTTCTCTGATTCTCAGGTACAGAGTAATTTAACCCTTGGGGGTTTTCCTATGTTAACCCCTGCAGGTCAGCCCTGTGAATCTTCCTTGGTAGATCCCTTTAGTTCGTCAGTCAGGGACACCTCCTTAGCCTCAGAGGATCAACCCCTTTTGTCCTCTGACTCGGCTAAAATTCTCGGGGCTATGCCCCCTGAACTTTCGGCAAATATACTGGCTCCAGTAAAAAGTATTCTGGAGCCGTTTGTTTCTCTAAACCTGTTCGCAGAATTCCTACTCCTAGGTATTTCACTCACCCCGTCTGCCACTCAGAGAGCTGAGACCCCTGCTTCTGAGCATAGACCCCTTTTCGTGGAATCTGTTGTCGTTTCTGATGTCCCAGACACTCTTTCCAAAATACCCACTTCAGAGGCCAGCACAGTCGTGGTTGCTCCACTTGCACTGTCTGAGTTCTCCTTTTCTCAAATCCTAGGGTTTAAAGCGAACAGTACATATTATGCTCCTTTCCAAGTGACCCCTACTGAGATCAGCGTATCTGCTGTTGCTCTCTCAGTACCATTAAAGTTAGGGCCCTTCTTTTTGAAGGATCAGGCTTTCAAGTTTGAGACTCCCTTTATCCCCGACTTTGTAAATCTGCAGTCCCTTCTCACTGTAGTTAAAAGTTCTCCAGCAGCCGCTGAGTTAAGCTTTGCCGCTGTCAAATCTTCTGTTATAGAAGCAACCTTGCCTAGCTTACTTCTGTCTGTCCTATCTGTGATGCCCATCATCTTTACTAAAATTTCTGTTTTGCAAGGTATTTCTCCTATTAAATCTGTGATACCTGCAATTCCTTTAATCAGTTCCAAAACCCCTGTCACTAAGTCTCCCATGGAGTCTCATGCCCTCACTAGGGATTCTCAGGGACCCAATTCTGTAACAAGCAAGATGTCCCTTGTGTCTGTTGGAGAGTTTACCCCAGTTTCTCTCACGGATCATGCCTCAGCCTCCGGGATGATTAAAAATGACTTTAAGTCTGGGATGCCCATTCCTGTAATAATACTGTTTCACGCTGATTCGCCCACAGTATTCGGGGTATCCACTACTGACTGTATGTCTACTACCACGAACTCAGGGGTATCGCATTTGGAACGTTCCCTTTTTTCAGAAGATCCCGTCTTTAAAATGGACTTATTTTTCTCTGTGTCTTCCACAATACTTGGGGTACTTTCTATTGACTGTCCTGTCCCAAAACTAGGGTTACCTCTCAAAAAGGTGCCTGGAGCTACCGATGTTAAAGACCCTATGTTTAAAACAGTAGCAATTTGCATTGCTTCTCCCACAGTATCATGTGAGACCTGGGTACCTGGGACCTCCACTCCGAAGCCAAGCTCTAGTTCTCTGTTTTCTTTCTCTGTGTTGGAGGCACCCAGCTTTAACCCCAAGACTTTTTTCCCTAAGGTTGATGCACCGCGTAACCGCCTGCCTTGTTTTTTGGATAAAATCTGTTTTCTCACCTTTCAAACAGACTCCTTACTCGCAGGTCTCTGTGCGGTGCCCAAAGTGCCCGTTCTGTATGGCAATTGGCCTCTCCCTAAGACGAAGACACCCTTACTGGACCTCGTCGCTTTACCTGAAGCGTCCGTTCCTGTTCTCTATGGGTCCACTATGGGTATAGACATGTTTATTATGTCCTTCGCCAAGGCCACAAATTCGGATTTCATTCTTTCTAAAGATCACAAACCAAAGGAAGCGGATCCTTCTTCAACTGCCAGTACCATAACCAAGAGTTGCATACACACTGCTACAGACTCTCGCAAATTGCTTGGGATAGCAACCCTGCTTGGTATCAAAAGTACCGCTGCAATAGTGTGTAGTGAACCCTCCCGCCCCATTCCCTTGCTAACCACCACCCGGAATTCCTTGGAAGCTAAAGACTCTCGCAACTTCCTCTGTGCTGATTTCACCAAAGACATTGCCTTCTCTGAAGGTCCCTCTGCCATTTTTGTCCGACAATCTGTGTCCTGTGTCCCGTACTCTTGGACTATTACTATGCACCGGACACCTGGCTACTGCCCTTCTGATGTTCCCATTCCGGAGCCCTCAGGTCCCATTGTTCATGTACCAAGAACTGCAGTACCACCGCTGTCTTTCATGGCACTCGCCAATGTACATCTAGATTGTGGACCTAATTCTCGCCGGAGACACTTCAGGAACAACTCAATGTCTCCCAGACCTATGAATGGTCCTGTTCACCCAGGCTTCTCACCCAGTGGTGGGGGTACTGTAAGGAATCCCAACAAACTATGGGCTTTCAACGCCACCTCTCGCCTAAGGAAGTTTAGGAACAATTCCATGTCCCCCAAATCTGTGATGGATCTTGTTCGTCCGGAGGTCTCACCTGAAGGGGGGGGTACTGTAAGGAATCCACTACTGGCTTTGACTGCAGCCTTGCAGACCTGTGCAGTTACAAGCTTCCTCTGGCAATCTATGGCACAGGTGCTGCCTCTCATTGCAGCTTCTGCCCTGTGCTCTTTCATTGGAGGAATTCTCACACACCCTCCTCCTGTGATTGGATCTCCGCCCTTTATATTCTAGGCGTTGGCTCTGAACCAGTGCCGAGCATAACTATTCATATCTCTATGTTACTGACTCTGCCATAAACCACCCCAGGCCTCTCTCCTAGTGTTCTTACCTTCAAGTTCCTGAGTATCCAGAGGCCTGGTCCTGGACGTCTGTGCTGAAGCGTTGTTGCCAGCACTGGCCTGCTGCTATCTCCTTGCAGTGGCCTACCCTGGACGTCTGTGCTGAAGCGTTGTTGCCAGCACTGGCCTGCTGCTATCTCCTTGCAGTGGCCTACCCTGGACGTCTGTGCTGAAGCGTTGTTGCCAGCACTGGCCTGCTGCTATCTCCTTGCAGTGGCCTACCCTGGACGTCTGTGCTGAAGCGTTGATGCCAGCACTGGCCTGCTGCTATTCTCCTGCAGTGGCCTACCCGGGACGTCTGTGCTGAAGCGTGTTGCCAGCACCGGTACCTGCTGCATTCCCTCCTAGCAGTGGCTACCCTTCCTTTCCTGCGGCTTGCTGCGATCCTCTTGCAGTGACCTGCCTTGGACTTCTGCGCTGAAGCGTTGGTTCTTCCCGATGCTGCCCTGCGGTGAACTTCGTCCAGCCTGCTGTCTCCTCCTGCTGAGATCGGCGTCATGGGCCGAGGCCGCTCCTCGCGCAGAAGCCACCCCCGCACTCACGCTCCTAAGCTGAAGCGGGGATCTCCTGACTTCCTGTTGCCGAACTCCTGCTTCATTAACGACGATGCTGCCTTCTCCAATCCTGACCCTGCGATGTACGACTACGAACTGCGCACTCCGGATCAGTCTGCGTGGACTAAGGTCGGTGATTATATAACCCCACCTCAGCCCCGCGGTCCGGTCCCGGTTTGTGGCGAGCATCGGCGTAACAGTATTAGATTTGATGCAATCAAACTGCCTGCAAGTTCCCATGAGTGTAGATGACAATGTAACTAAATTGTCCAATGAAATAGTTACTTGTAATATCTGTGAAACATCACTGCTAAGGAAACTCAGTCTCAAATAAAAAAAATTATGTTAAATCATACTCTCTTCAAATACTCTCCTGCTGTGACCTAATGGTCCCTCTCACAGGCAGAGATATAAATGGCTTAGCAGGAGGTGACTGTGGAAAAACATTGAGAAGCAGAACACTGAACATGGCAGCATGCAGAGGAAAACAATCAATGGCCATATTTACTAAGCAGTCTTCTGTCACAAGACACCTTAGAGCCCATTGCATTTAATGTACAGTAACGTGTCTTCCAGGGACAGAAGGTGTTTGATGGTAGAAGATTATTAAAAAAATATGGGTGGATACTGGGTATGGTTACATTTAACGTCATTATTTTATTGACATTTTAGCACACAAAGTTATTACCTTTACATCCAAATGTAGCCCCCTCTATGATGTCAACTGATTTCTATAAAGGGTTAATTGCCATGTGGGGTTAACTGTGTGGGCTCACTTAGGTTTTGTCCCTCCTCTTTCTGCCCATGACCAGTGATGTCACTATAGGGAATGCAGAGGGTTTATATAGCCCCATCCTTTGTTCTGGAAGCAGGTTCTTCAGAGTTCTGAGTGTGATCCTCACCATAAGTTTCTATGCGTCTTGTCTGCAGCTAGCTATGCTCGTCACTGTTTATTGTTTTCCAGTTTTGTAATGTGCCTTGATTATTATCCAGTGCCTGTTGAAGGATAAAGAAGCCTAAGTTTGCAGGAGGATTGTCCTGTCGTCATAGTGTTGCCTACTGTATATTGCAACCTGTACTCCCATTGGATCGGGCCAATTAGCTGGTTCATTTCTTGCATCATTGTCTTCCTGCAAGCAAGTCCACTACGTCCTTATGCAATGGGTAACTAAGCCTATGTATCTCCTCTGGAACTAGAACCTACTAGAGGATGATTCCCTGAAAGTGTAATTTGCCACGTGTACTGTATTGTATCGTGAAAGTCTATGCAAACTTTTTTCTGGATGGCTATTCAATAAACACCTTTTCTTTTATAAAAGTTCCTGGCGCCCATTCCTCTACTGCACTTTCATCCACACTCAGCCAGCACTTACCCACGCATCATCTCTGTGTATTACATCATGAATTCCTCTTAGCCCTTTCTTTTTACCTTGATTTTATTCCATGCAAATGAACTGTGCTACCCGGAACTCCATGTGGGTTTCTAGTATTAGCACCAATAAACTATAGAAATGTAAAGTGCACAAGTTTGATGCATAAACAGACTAACCCAAATGTATGTATGTATGCATATCTTTATTTATATAGTGCCATTAATGTACATAGCCAGCGGCGGATTTGTAAATCCCCTTTATAAGTGCCCTTAGGCACTTACCTGTGTCTGCCGCCTGTGCCTGCTGCCCTGCTTCTCCTTCAGAATCCAGCGTCAAATGATTCCGCGGGCGTCATCAACGTGACGTCGCATGGCGACACGTTACCATGGTAACACACGTCATGACGTAATTTGACGTCGTAATGTCACGGTTGCCATTTATTTATAAAAATGTTTTACCAGGAAGTAATACATTGAGAGTTACCTCTCGTTTTCAAGTATGTCCTGGGCACAGTTATGAAAATAGATGGTTACTTTAAAAGAACAGGATTATACAGTCAATTCATAGACATTTCATGGACAGATAGAGTTGGAAAATTGGGTATAAGGGATAAAGGGTTGGTAAGTTTCAGATTGAAATAGAGAAGCTTTACATCACCAAACATCGACGAACGGAAGCAAATGGCTCACACCCTTTAGCTGCCCTTGGCTGTACCAAAGGCTGTCCACCTTTGGGGCAACGCAGATGCAGCTGTTAATACAAAGTTCTATGTCTTCTTGGCTCATTAACATTCCATGCCATGACAACGAGACGCCGTGTGACGTCAGTTGTGACGTCTGCTGCGTCATTTGATGCTCAATTTTGAAGGAGAAGCAGGGCGGCACAACGGAGGCAGCCGGCACAGGTAAATAAGTCCCTTCCCATTAGGTCCGATAAGCCAGACAGCACGGCAAATGCAAATGGGGGCGGACAGTTTTACCGCCCCAAAATTTTGCCAATTAGACACGGGCCTAACGGACCTAATGGGAAATCTGACACAGTATATAGCACTTCACAGCAGTGATACACGTGACCTAATCATACAAATAACAAATAACACATAATGAGAGAAAGTGCTTCAGACATAAAAGTGACATTTAGGAAAAGGAGTCCCTGCCCTGAAGAGTTTACAATCTAATTATATGTTTGCAGTATATACGTTTGCAGTATTCTCTTATTTTTTTCCTTTGTTATGAAAACGAAGATTATATTCAGTAGTATGGTTATTCTTTTCTCCTAGCAACTCCGTCTGAAGCCGTATGGCTCTGTTTTGCTGGATTTATCTATATTTACAGGATTAAACCAGGAGACCTTTTGGTATTTCTTGTGTCAGCAACATGAGGAAAGCAGCAGGTGGTTCTTCTGCTTGTAGGTCGCCCACAGAAAAATAAATCCATCAGAGATAATCAAACAGCTACTCATAACTTACAGCCTTCCTTAGAACAGGAGGCCACTACAACATTTTAACCCTAAACTGGACCATGGGCTGTATGCTGGAGCACTGCTGTTCCGATAAACCCCTCTAGTTCAGCAAATATTGATGATTATTACAAATTGATAATAATGATAATATTTATAAGCTCACAAAGTGCACACCAGGACATCAAACTAGCCTAATTAAAGTGACACAAGAAAAAAAGATAAACCAAGTAATATTTAAAGAGTATCTCCAATCACAGGCAAGCATTAAGTGAATGACCATGTTTACATCAATAGTTACAGTCGGTCCATGCACAGCCCGGTACATTTTTTCTGTCCCTCTCGCCCCCACATTTAATTTTTCCAGAAGGAGGATTCCTCTGCTGGATTTTACTAAAAAATACCCATTCACAGGGACACCAGACATACTGTAGTAGTAATAATGCAAAGATTTCTATCTAATACCTGATTCCTATCTAGACACAAATCAACACAGAAGCAGCTGATGGCATATAATTGCAATTCCCCCATAATTAATCATTATTACACCACCAGGTATCACACCTCCAGGGTTCACGGGGATTGACCATTATAGATGTCACCCTTTTTGGCACAGGAACCATCGAGATTTCAGTGGAGACCCCCGGGGAATCTTAGGTTTGCCATATTTGTGTCCTAGTCTCTCTTTGAGGGCATGGATGAAGTATCACTGGTTCTACCCACCCTACCTCGGCTCTGCCTCTGAGGGCGAACCCTGTGTCTGCTTCTTTTGCCCCAGTGTCTCTTTTAGAACCCCCCAGAAGCTTGGTCAATCCCAATACCTTCCCCAATTAAAGGTGGATCTAGAGGAACAAATTCATCTGCTTCATGATCCATCTAAATTCTGGCAGCCACCAGTGGGTCCTGTGGTAATCCATAATGCATAGGAAAGTGATGCCTTTTGGAGATCCCGTATCACCTGAGTCCATGATGTTGGACAGATGGCCTAACAGTTTCTCTCCTCCATACTAATACTCTTCTTTGGACTCATCACTTTCATCCCCTGTAATGGCCCTAGGTTGGTCATGAGGTGCACTCCACCTTTTGTTTAACCTGTCTGTGGTAATGTGGTTGTATGGGAGCCTCACCCTGGAGAGGGCACCTCACAATATATCCAATTCCAGGCTTTACTTTATACACGGAAAGTCCGTCCAGTATTTTCAGTATTACGTAGGGTTCAGCTTTCCATCATTTTTTCATACTGGCCAGGCATTCCCAAATTCTGAATGAGAACCCTGTCTCCCACATGAAGTTCTTGAATCTGCACCCAGTTATCATATCGCCCTTTGTTTGCTCTGTTGGTGGAGTAAGATCCTTCAGTGGTGAGTCTATAAGCTTCGTGTAATGGCTCCTTAAAGTTTTGCATGTACTGCATATACGTCGTGGCTGAAGTCCCATCAGCAGACACATTGAAGCACAGATCCACAGGCAATCTGGTTTACGGTCCGAACATGAGATAGTATGGGAGTACCCTGTGGCTCTATACCTGGTACAGTTATAGGCATGTATTAGATCAGGGGTGCGCAAACTTTCTGCGCTGCACCCCCCTACCTGCTCTCCACCAGTGTCACTCACCCCCCTTCCTTACCTTTAAGCCGGCATCAAAGGACACAGTGGGGTCATTTGACGCCACGTTGCCATGGCAATGGGCGACAATTGATGCAGGGGGGTCAAGTGACATCACGTCACATGATCCTGAGGCGTTATTGGACGCCGAGCTGCCATGGCGACGTGGTGCCTGAAGCCGGCTGAATTCAGGTAATTCGATATTACCCGGCATCTCCATGGCAACGCGATGGCAAATGATGCCAAGGGGTCATGTGATTTGATGCTGCACTAAGGTAAGGGGGGGCGCGAGCACCAGGGGAGACAAGCCAGGGGGCAGAGCAATAAATGTTTGCGCATCCCTGCTCTACGGGATCATTCCAGCTACCTTCTGTACAGGCTGCTCGGTGAGGATGGGATGGCTCTGCTACTGCACTATATTTCTCGCCATGCTCCTCAGGACAGGTCCTACTTCTCTCTTGCCCTCTGCAGGACTCTCTCTCATCACGTGCTGCTCCCAGCCTATCGCTCTTGCCACTCTTCTCTCATAATGTCATACTCTCATTCTCCTATGGTCTCAGTCCTTTCCGTGCCTCATTGCCATTGGCCGTAGGGCATGTCCATCAATATGCTTACGTGTGTCCTTAGGGGTGTTCCATATTTGGGTTATCTGTCAAGTTGTCCGCATTTTACTCCGTAAAGGACCCTCTGGAACTGTCTGCCAATACAACAAGCAGAATTGTTCTTTTCTGTAGTCATGTGATAGAGGATTACTAGTATAGAGACATTCCAGCCTGTTGAGACAATTGCTACTACACCTGGAGGTTTGATTACGGGTGAGACGCCACAATCTACACAAGATTCAGCCCCCCAAGCAGATGTGACAGGCGTGGGGAGATCACTTCCAGGGGACAGCACAGCATTGTGTTATAGCAACTCAGCAACGCGCAATTGTGTGAGTTTGTTACCAGCCCAGGGCCACCAACAGAAAACGTGGAGCCCAGGACGAACATTTTAAGCAGACCCCCCCTCGTGAGTGCGGTATTGCGATCCCTCCCCTCCCCATTTCACACCTCACGAGCCCTCTCTCTCCCCCCCATCTTCCCATGTATTTCTCTCCCTTCCGTCTCACCCCCCTCTCACTCTCCCGTCTCGCATTTATTTCTCTCCCCTGCGTCTCACTTTTACTTCCTCTTTTCCTCACTCACCCCCTCTGTCCTCTCCCTCCATCAATTACCCCACACTCACTCATTCCTTTCCCCTCACACAATTCCCCCCACAGGATATATACCAAAAAACTTCCTACCCCCAATGCAAACAACTTCCCACCCCAAATACAGGTTAACCCCGTTATAACGCGAATAGGTTATAACGCAATTTTCACGTGGCTCCCGTTTAAAAAAAAAATGTAATTTTTTTTTTTAAATTTTTTTTTTTAAATTTTTTGCACAATGCACACACTGCACACTCTTACTGCACACAGCACACACTGCACACAGCACACACTCTGCTCACTGCACACTCTGCTCACTGCATACACTGCTCACTGCACACACTGCTCACTGCATACACTGCACACACTGCTCACTGCACACACTGCACACACTTCTCACTGCACACACTGCTCACTGCACACTGCACACACTGCACACACTGCTCACTGCACACACTCCCAGCACTCACTGCACACACTCCCAGCACACACTCTACACTGCACACACTACACACACTCTACACTGCACACACTCTACACTGCACACACTCTACACTGCACACACTGCACACACTCTACACTGCATGCACACACTCCCACTGCACGCACACACTCCCACTGCACGCACACAGTCCCACTGCACACTCCCACTCCCCACTCCCACTGCATGCACACTCCCACTGCATGCACACTCCCACTGCATTCACACGCACACTCCCACTGCATGCACACGCACACTCCCACTGCATGCACACGCACACTCCCACTGCATGCACACGCACACTCCCACTGCATACACATGCACACTCCCACTGCACACACTCCCACTGCACACACTCCCACTGCACACACTCTCACTGCACACACTCCCACTGCACACACTCCCACTGCACACTGCACACACCAGACACTCCCAGCACACACACTCACTGCACACACTCTCACTGCACACACTCTCACTGCACACTGCTCACAGCACACTCTCACTGCACACTGCTCACAGCACTCAGCTCTCACAATACACTCACATGTCAGCAGCCCACCCCTCCCCTCACATGTCAGCAGCCCACCCCCCTCACATGTCAGCAGCCCACCCCCCCCCCTCACATGTCAGCAGCCCACCCTCCCCCTCACATGTCAGCAGCCCACCCCCCCTCACATGTCAGCAGCCCACCCCCCTCACATGTCAGCAGCCCACCCCCCCCTCACATGTCAGCAGCCCACCCCCTCACATGTCAGCAGCCCATTCCCCCTCACATGTTAGCAGCCCACCCCCCCTCACATGTCAGCAGCCCACCACCCCTCACATGTCAGCAGCCCACCCCCCCCTTACATGTCAGCAGCCCACCCCCCTCACATGTTAGCAGCCCACCCCTCCCCTCACATGTCAGCAGCCCCCCCCTCACATGTCAGCAGCCCACCCACCCTCACATATCAGCAGCCCACCCCCCCCTCACATGTCAGCAGCCCACCCCCCTCACATGTCAGCAGCCCACCCCCCCCTCACATGTCAGCAGCCCACCCCCCCTCACATGTCAGCAGCCCACCCCCCTCACATGTCAGCAGCCCACCCCCCACCAGCCCGTTTTTCACACACACACCCCCACCAGCCCGTTTTTCACACACACCCCCACCAGCCCGTTTTTTACACACACACCCCCACCAGCCCATTTTTCACACACACCCCCACCAGCCCGTTTTTCACACACACGCACACGCACACGCACACATACACGCACGCACGCACACACACACACACACCTCCCCCCCCTACCTTAGATCAGCTCAGCACATCCTCTCTCCCCGGTACTAAGCCTAAGCCCCGCCCCCTCATGCTCTGACCTCTCCGGAAGAAAAAAAACCACACGGCTGCCGGGGGCTGGGAGGGAGAGGGAGGAGGGAGGGGGCTGGGAGTGAGAGGGAGGGGAGAGGGAGGGTGCTGGGAGGGAGGGAGGAGGGATGAATCGCCGCCGTTATTTAAACCTTTTTTTTTTTAATTTATTTAATTAACTGGCGCCAGGCCAGAGTCATCGCGGGCCCCACAGGGAGGCCAGATGGGCCGCATGTTGTGCAGGCCTCTTCCTTCCCTCCTCACTCCCTCCCTCCCAAACAGGCATGCGACGGCCATTTTTTTTAAAATTAGCGCGACCCCGTTACTAACGCGGTGGTCTCGGGGTGGACCCCGAGGACCGCGCTATAACGGGGTTTACCTGTACATACAAAAAAAATCCCCACCCCCCCCAAATATATACAACCTCCCCCACATCCCCAAATGCATACAAAACACCCACCTACCCAATACATATATAAAAAAAACAATACATATAACCCCACATACGTACATATGTACGTACATACAAACTTACATACATACATACATACATACAGTACATACATACAGTAAATACATACATATATATATACACACACACACATCATATAACAACGATCCTCCCCAATACATATACAAATTCCCCCAAGCCCCCCAATACATATAAAAATACCCCCAAGCCCCCCAATTCATATACAAATTCCCCCAAGCCCCCCAATACATATACAAATTCCCCCAAGACCCCCAATACATATAACAAAAAACAACCACAAATACATATAAAAAAGACCCCCACCCCCAATACATATAAAAAGACCCCACTCCCCCAATATATATAACAAGACCCCCACTCCCCCAATACATATAAAAAGACCCCCACTCCCCCTGTACATATAACAAGACCCCCTGTCCCAATGCATATAAAAAAGACTCCCACTCCCCCAATATATATAAAAAGACCCCCACTGGGTGGCCATCCTGATACACAATAGCTTATCTCTACAAGTAGAAAAGACATATCTAGATACAGACGGAAGATACATCATATTGATAGGGACATTACACGGTCAAGCGGTCACATTAGCTTCAATCTATGCTCCATGTGAGCAAGCCCCGGAGTTTTTCACGCAGTTCTTTAACAAATTACACAGAACAGCAAAAGGCAATATTCTCTTAGCGGGAGACCTCAATAGAACTTTAGACCCTGACCTAGACAGATGCACGGGGTCTAACCAATCACAGAAACAGGATGTACTAACAATAACCCAGGGGCTAAGAGATTGTCACTTAATAGACACCTGGAGGGAACAGCACCCTACGACGAGGGAATACACCTTTTTCTCTCGCCCCAACAATAGATACAGTAGGATAGATTACTTCCTGATATCAAATAGAGTGGTTCAGTGGTCTCCCGCACAAGGATTCATGACATTTCTTGGTCAGACCACGCACCAATAGAGCTGCGGTGCTTATTAAGCTCACTGGACAGACCCAGAGCGAACTGGAAACTGAACGAGCTCCTACTCAAAAATCCGATCTCTTAGGGAGAAATAAGGGATAAAATGAAGGAATATTTTACGATCAACGAGGGGAGTGTTTCCTCCCACTCCACACTTTGGGAAGCTCATAAAGTGACCCTTAGGGGAATTTTAATGAATTTGGCCGCGAAAAAAAGAGGGAAAAAGAGAGGAAGATAAAGGAGCTGCGTAATAGGTTGGTACACCTCTCAGCACTTCACATAGACAACAAACAGGGAGACACCCTGAAGGAGCTCTCAGACACTAAAATCAAACTTAATCTGCTGATGTCCTCCCGGGCCGAAAGGGAGTTGGCCTGGTCTAAGCGTAAGTTTTACGAGAAAGCCAACAAGCCAGATACCTTACTTGCCAACAAGATACGTAACAGGCTTCCAAATTACGGTATCTCATCAATTCGAACACAGGGAGGACCTTACCTCCAATCCTAGATTAATCGTAGAAGAATTTAAACAATACTACGAGACACTCTACGACGGAGACCAGGGCAGCCACACACAAAAAACAGGAGAAAGACTAAAAACATTCCTAAAAGAGGCACACCTACCCAAATTGAGCAGAGTGGAGAGAGAGACGCTACAGGGAGACTTTACGCTAGAGGAGCTAGCTGAGGTAATAAAATCACTGAAGCCAGCTAGGGCCCCAGGCCCAGATGGCTTTTCAAATTTATATTATAAGAAATACCTTAAAATCCTAGCTCCGCACCTATTGAAACTATTCAATGAAATACTAGCAGGGGCCTCCTTCCCAGCTCAAATGCTTCAAGCTTCAATCTCACTGATCCATAAGCCTGGTAAGGACCCGGCGGACTGTAAGAGCTACCGGCCCATCTCCCTGATTAATTCAGATATAAAAACATTCTCTAAACTATTTGCCAACAGGGTGGGTATCATCCTTCCCAGATTAATTCATCTGGATCAGATAGAATTTATCGGAGGCCGGCAAGCAGCAGAAAATACCTTACGGATAATAGATTTGATCGATCTGGCCAAAAAACAAAACATCCCGTCAATGCTATTAAGTCTGGATGCGGAGAAAGCCTTCGATAGGATAGACTGGCCCTATTTAAGAGAAACATTGATAGCGTTTGGCTTTGAAGGACGTGTCATGGAGGCTATTTTAGCCTTATACAATGGCCCTACAGCAAGGGTAAGACACCAGGGCTTCCCCTCGGAGCAATTTAATATTTGTAGAGGGACAATGTCCCCATTGTTATTTGCCCTATGTATAGAGCTGCTGGCGGCTCATATCTGCTTAAGCCCAGATATTTCAGGGATAGACCACTTACCTCTCTGCCCAATGTCTTTGAGATTTAGGGAAAATTCAACCAAATTTCGGGGTTCAATATTAATCAGACCAAATCGGAAGCCCTCAACATAAATCTACCACGTCCGGTGGAGAAATTAATCGAAATAAACTTTAATTTCAAATGGCAAGCCTCCTCTATTAAATACCTTGGAATATACATCACTAAAGATTATAAATCCCTTTATAAAGCCAACTACCCCAAGCTGTTTCAGACTTTAAGGGAGGATCTCAGAATATGGGCAGGGTATGGCATCTCCTGGTTTGGGAGAATCCACAGCATTAAAATGAATCTCCTGCCAAAGGTACTCTATTTGTTCCAGACCCTGCCGATACCTATAGTGCAGGCTGACATCCTCTCATTACTGTCTCGAATATTGAATTTTATCTGGCATAACAAAAGCCCACGAATCGCGAAAAGCGTCCTAAAAAGGCCAACTACGAGAGGAGGATTAGCGGTACCTTGCATGTTGGCATAATATAAAGCAGCCCAATTAAGCCAAATTGTCCAGTGGCACTCAGACCCGTCTTTGCAGAGATGGGTGTCTCTGGAGCGAGACTGCTGTGCACCAGTAGAGCTACACAATTTAATCTGGCTACCCAAAAGATGTGGAAACACAATAGGGACTCTGCAGCAGGCCGTGGCGAACTCTCTGGCGGTATGGGGGAATACTAAGTTTAGACATAAGCTAAGAACTAAACAATCGCTGATGACCCCATTATTAAAAAACCCAGATTTCGCTCCGGGGATGCTCAGTAATAACTTTCTAATTTGGACGCAGTCGGGATACAAACGACTAAATGATCTGGAGGGGAGAAAATATATTAAAACATTTGCACAAATTAAGTCAGAAAAAGAGCTACCAAACCCTGAACTATTTAGATACCTCCAGATCAGAGCTTTTTACAATAAATTCCCAATTCGGCCAGCAAGCACCAATTTTGAGCAGCTGTGTTCTAGAGAAACGGACACTAGGGGACTTACCTCTAGGATGTACCGGGAATTGATTTGTCCGGAGAGGACTGACGAACCACGACTCAACTACATGACGAAATGGGAGACTGATTTAGGGGAGACTCTAGAGGACGAGGACTGGGATCAAATCCTGCAAGCTGCAGCCAAAAGCTCAGTGTGCTCAAAGTTAAAGGAGAACACATATAAAGTCCTCATGCGCTGGTATCACACACCATTAAAACTCTCTAAATTTGTCACAGGATACTCCCCACTCTGCCCAAAGCAGTGCGGGGAGACAGCTGACTTAAGACATATGCTGTGGTCTTGCCTGAAGGTGGTCCCGATTTGGGAACACATTAGAGAATGGTCACAAAGGATTCTATATTTGGAGATCCCCCTGGATCCATGGCTGTTCCTATTGGGCAGGCGGACCCAGGGACTGTCAAAAGCGGCACACAAACTGGTTGCGCATTTCGCAACTGCCACCAAATGTGAGATCGTAGCAGTATGGAATGAATTACCTGTTATTCCCAGAATCAGGAACAGAATTTGGCACATCTGCCAGATGGAAGAGTTGACTAGCTGGGTCAACGACACTGGCTCAAATTTTCTAAAAGTCTGGGCGCCGTGGCTTGCCCAGACAGATATCCCCGGGGTAGATGCAAGCACAATCCTGCATTAATAACTATAAATGCGTTCTCCGGTGACAAAGCAGGACACACGACCACTTAGATAGGTGACACGTAGGGCCTACCCGGCGACCAGGTGATGAAGGAGCAGGAAACAGAGAGTGGCCGGCCAGATCATCACAGACGTAGAGGCAACAGGCACCAGAATATGGGCCACCCCAGCCGATCCCCCCCTTCCCTTCTGTGTGCAACCTCTGTTGTCTTGTCTCGGTCATGTAAGTCAGGTTCGTCTCGTTCCGTGAGTAATTGTAGTATGTCCAGTGAAGTACATGTCTGAGCACTATCCCAAGGTATACTGGGATAGTTAATATACCTATATTCATATTTTGGTACTAAACATTGGTCTGTGGCATATTGTACGAACTCCAATACATATAAAAAGACCCCCACTCCCCCCCAATACATATAAAAGACCCCCACTTCCCCCAATATATATAAAAAGATCCTCACTTCCCCCAATACATATAAAAAGTAGACATACCTTGGGGATGGTCAGGACCGGTGGCTGCGGGGTCCGGCGGAGAGGCGGGACCCGGTGGAGAGTCGGGGTCTAGCAGAGAGTCGGGGCCCGGCTGCGACCGGCCATCAGATGCAGGCCTCTTCACTTTCTGTCCCACGCCGAGCTTCCAATCAGCGCGCACCGGAAGCTGAGGCGCACTAACGTCAGAGGGGCCCGGCGTGCTGACGTCAGAGGCTGGGCAGGAAGGCCTGCATCTGATGCAGACCCAGGGCCCAGCTGAAACCAGCAGCCATAATCTTTTGTCCCTCCTTCTTGGCGGCCCTGATGGCCAATACATATAAAAATACCCCCAAGCCCCCCAATACATATACAAATTCCCCCAAGCCCCCCAATACATATACAAATACCCTCAAGCCCCCAATACATATAAAAAAAAAAACCCAAATACTTATAAAAAGATCTTCACTCCCCCAATACATATAACAAGACCCCCACTCCCCCAATACATATAAAAACACCCCCACTCACCCCAATATATATAACAAGACCCCCACTCCCCAATACATATAAAAAGACCCTTACTCCCCCAATGCATATAACAAGCCCCCTCTCACCCAATACATATAAAAACACATCCACTCCCTCAATTCATATAAAAAGACCCACTCCCCCCCCCAATACATATTAAAAAAGTAGACATACGAGGGCGCATGCGCGACGACGGACTGCATGGACGTGTGAGCCATTAGCTCCGTGCACAGCCGACAACATATAAATAAATAAAGCACCCAAACTCAACCGATCACCCCCAAAGATACAACCCCAGATTGTCGATAACACCAGGATGTCGAAGGGGACAAGATCCAAGCGCCCCTCCACGGTCATAACAGACTATTTCACGAACGGAGACTCGGCGCACGCCAAAGGCCACGAGGGGCCCACACAGAGTGGTACCGACTCACAGGAGGAAGACGACAACGACAGAGGCAATCAAATCATGAGGCGATGTGACATGAAGGAGTTTTGCCTGGACATTAAAAAATGCCTCCAATCGGAATTAGCTACCGTAAGGGTGGAAATTGGCAGCATAGGCATACGCACAGACTCCCTGGAGAAAAAATTGGATTCTACTATTACAGCCCTCCATAAAACAGATAAACAGCTAGCCCAAGTAAAAGAAACGGTGCGAGACCTCACGGACAAGCAAGAGGACTCCGAAAATCGTGAGCGCCAGAATAATGTGAGGATAAGGGGGGTGTCGGAGGAAGAGCTGGATCCAGAGGACTTTCTAGGAAGATGGCTGACACAGCTAATGCCCGATAAAGCTGAGCACGATATCCACCTGGACCGGTGCCACAGGGCCCTGCGGTCATGGCCGCAGCAAGGAGATCCCCCCCGCGACATAATTGCGCACTTTCACTATTTCAAGATTAAAGATTTGAGGGCCACAAAGTCCAGGTTTTCCAAGATATTTCCCCCACTACCCTGCTCAAAAGAAGGCAGCTTACCCCCATCACGAAGATACTCCGTGACGAAGGGGTTAGATACCGGTGGATATATCCATTCGGCCTCCTGGTCACCAGAAACAAGGCATCCAACACGTTAAGGCACCTGGAGGAGGGGGGGAGGCTTCCTTATAAAACTGGGCCTGCAAAAGAAAATCCCGGAGGAAGTAACCGGGGGCAGAACAGCTCCAGACCCAACCTGGAGAGAGGCGGGTAAAGCGGACAAAAACAGGCAACCCCGGAGCCCCAGATGAAGAGAGATCGAAGGGACGCTACCAAAAGTTTAAAGTTAATCTTACCTTCACCCGTTTGATCCACCTGTTGTGGCTCCTGATGCTGACACCCCACAGTCCGGCACCCAGGAAGGGACCCGAGGCGTCCAGCTGAAAATAAAATTTGCCCCATACAAACCTGGAAGCCCAGCGGCGGACACCTGGGACTGGCGGCCATCTTGGAGCGGCTCCGGCAATAGACTGGAAGCGAGGGAGAGCCAGATGATGTAGGAGGGGCAGAGCCACCGCCTCACACGAGATGTCCCTACAGACGGAACGCGGACCCCTCCAAGATGGCGGCGAGTAGACCTGGAAGGGGCTGAGACTGCAGAACAGTGCGGAAGTGCCACAGGACAGCGCGGCCACCGGAGAAGCCAATCAATGCCAAAGACAGATGGGGAAGCAAAGGGAAAGAAGGAAGAAAAGAGGAGGGGGGGGAGAAGGATGAAAGGCGGAGGGGGGGGGAGAAGGATGAAAGGCGGAGGGGGGGGAAAGGACGAAAGGAGGAGGGTGGGAGGAGGAAGCACAAAGGGCCATAGGGGGAGCAGGGGAAGTAGCAGGCATGAGTGGAGGGAAGGGGATACTGAACAGAAAGAAAGAAGACAGACAAAGAGGGGAAGCAGTAAGGAGGGGTTAAGGTAAGGCAGGATAAGAGGGGGGAAGAGTTAAGGCAAAGGGCTGGGAATAAGAAGACATTGGCAGAATGGACAGGAGACATAGAGGAAGGTAGACATCTAGCTGGATGGGCTCCAGGCAGGGTAAGGGCAGTGAAAATACCAGGATATAGCGGAGCAATAAAATACACAATGGCCCGCAGCAGCACACAGCCCAGCAAAAGGCCATAGGGAGCACGAGGCACAGTTTTAAGCCACAAGGGGACGCGAAAGATCCTAGGGGTAAACAAGGAGGGGAGAATGTCAGCTCATATTAGTTGTATGGGGGGTACAGAACTACTAGGAGGTAGTGGCGGTAAAGCTATTAGCACACAAGTTGAGTTAGTGCTTTAAAAGTTTAAAGATTTTAAAATATGATTAACACATTGAACATTTTTGATAAGGACAATGAGTTGTCGGCTGGGACTGAGGTCTCGTCGTCATGTGTCTGCACTCTCGGGCTAGGGCGGCTGCCCTAGACCCCGAGCAAGACCTTGGGAAAAGGTGGATCGGAGCAGCCCTGGCGAGGAGAAAGAGGACGGAGGGAGCTCTATGGATTTCCACCAACCCAAAGGCAAGGGGGAGGAAGTGGTCTCAGACCACAGATACCTCTCCCACCCTGTTTTTTTGTGTTTTTTGTGTCTTTTTCCCCTTATGTGTCCCATGTTCCTTATGTTTCCTCCCCACCCCGCACCGTCTCCTACATAGGTGGTTCCCTGCCGAGGTTGAGCAAAACGCCATGCACTGCAGAGGACAAGAGGCTCCCCAAAACAGGTCTGACTCCCCAGTTAGAAATACTACGGACGAGAGGTAAGGTTACACAGCCATCATGCCTCTAACCTTTATCTCACACAATGCCAAAGGGCTGAACTGTCCCCACAAACGTAAGACAGCACTCACTGACTATAAAAGAAAGAGGGCGGATTTCGTGTTAATTCAAGAAACACATTTTAGCACCACCAGCTTCCCCAAATATTTTGATAAACAATTTAAACAGGTGTATTTATCTTCTGCAACAGAAAAGAAACGCGGAGTGGCAATATTGATCCATAACAGGGTGGGGCTGGTGGTGGATAAAGTGAAAACAGATAAGGAGGGCAAGTTTCTCCTGATTACGGGGTCCATTAACCAACAGCCGATAACGGTTGCCACAATATACGCCCCAAACGGACACGACCCAGACTTCTTTACATAAACATTTGATACCCTACGGAAATTCAGTAAAGGCGCTATGATTGTAGGCGGGGATTTCAACACCGTGCTAAACACATCACTAGACAGATCAGGCCCCCCCAGACATAGAGTAATACCACGGCCCTTGGCCCTGGAACAAGGATTAAAAGATCTACAATTAATCGATGTCTAGAGAGAGATGCACCCATTAGATAGAAACTATACTTTCTACTCCCACCCCCATGACTCATTTAGCAGAATCGATTACGTCTTTGTCTCTAGTAGACTGGTCCCCGTTATCGCCCATACCGGGATCCATGATATTTCATGGTCAGATCACGCACCCATTGAGCTACGGTGCACATGGATAGGGCTGGAAAGGCCCGGGGCAAATTGGAAACTAAACTAATCCCTCTTAAAGATCCCTGAATTGCAAGGAAAGATCGGAGAGGCGATTAAATATTTCTTTAAAGAAAATGAAGGTAGCGTTCGCTCTCACATAACCCTCTGGGAGGCACATAAAGCAACACTGAGGGGCGTTCTGATTAGCCTCGCGGCCAAAAAGAAAAGGGAAAGCAACGCAAAAATTATAAAAGAACAAACAGAATTAAAGCATTTATGGGAACAACACATGCGCTCCCCGAAAGTAACCACCCTCCAACAAATTAAGGACACCCAGATTAAATTGAATCTACTCCTTACCTCCCAAGCCGAGAAATCGTTAAGCTGGTCAAAGAGAAGATTTTTTGAGAAAGCAAACAAACCAGATACCATGCTGGCTAACATGATCAATTCTAAAACAAATAACTATAAGCCCTGTGCCTGGAATCAGGAGGGGTCAAGGCCAATCTCAAAAATATAGTAGGGGAATTCAAATCCTTCTACGAAAAATTATATGATGGGGAAAAGGTATCCCGATCTGCCCGAACGACCAGGGCCCTACAGGATTTCCTGAAGAGCTCGAATCTGCCGGGCCTGAGCGAGTCAGATAGAGAGGTAATAGGTAGTGATTTCACAAACGAGGAACTATCAGAGGTTATTAAAAACCTAAAACCCTCTAAAGCCCCGGGTCCCGACGGATATTCGAATCTTTACTATAAGAAATTTAGGAAACAATTGGCCCCATACCTTCTCCGTATGTTTAATCAAGTGCTAGGAGGTACCCCCTTTCCCTAACATATGCTCCAAGCGACCATCTCGGTAATACACAAACAAGGGAAAGACCCCCAGGACTGTAAGAGCTACAGACCAATATCCCTGATTAACTCGGACATAAAAATCTACGCTAAATTACTGGCCAATAGATTAAGTCTTATCCTACCCAGACTGGTGCACCCAGATCAAGTCGGGTTTATCCAGGGTCGACAAGCATCAGATAACACCCGACGAATTATTGATCTGATAGAATTCGCTAATTCAAAATCAATACCAACTATGGCACTCAGTCTGGATGCGGAAAAAGCGTTTGATAGGATAGACTGGCCATACCTAGAGGCCACACTTGGAGCATTTGGCATGGGAGATAAATTGATAAAAACTATATTTGCTCTCTATTCGGCCCCGTCGGCTAGGGTTACCCACTAGGGATTTGCCTCAGATCCCTTCCAAATTAAGAGCGGAACGAGACAGGGATGCCCGCTCTCTCCCCTCCTCTTTGCGATGTGTATGGAGCCATTAGCGGCCCAGATACGAGACAGCAAAGACATCACGGGTATTGACATCGGAAGCCAGTCGCATAAGGTGGCACTATATGCGGATGATGTTTTCCTGACAATATTCAGACCCCTTACCGCTCTACCAAACCTGTTCGATTTGCTGGGACGATTCAAAAGGGTCTCCGGGTTCAAAATAAATCAGACCAAATCTGACGCCCTAAACATAAATCTCCCCAAACATTTGGAAAAACTGATCGCCATAAATTTTAACTTCAAATGGCAATAGCACTAAATTAAATACCTCGGCATCAATGTTACTAAGACATATAGCACAATATACCAAGCAAACTACCCCAGCTTGATGCGAACCATGAGAGGGGACATTAAGAGATTGGCCACACATAAAATCTCATGGATTGGTAAAATCCACTGCGTTAAAATGAATTTACTACCGCGCCTTCTATATCTCTACCAAACCCTTCCGGTGCCATTAGGATTGAAGGATACCCTCTCGCTCCAATCCGAGATAGATACATTTATCTGGGGAGGGAAGAAGGCGAGGGTGGGCAAATCAATCATGCGCAAACAAACCTGGGCAGGAGGACTCGCGATACCTTGTTTGTTGTCCTATTACAAAGCGGCACAATTATGCCAAATTGTGCAATGGCACTCTAACCCAGACTCCAAAAGATGGGTCGCTCTAGAAAGAGAGCTCTGCTCCCCAATGGAGCTGGAACACTTGATTTGGTACCCCAAAAAGGTGCAATTAGGCGCCAAATGCCACTATCCTCAATGACCAATTCCCTCTCGGTTTGGGAGGCCACTAGGCTCAAATGTACACTGAGCCACAAGTCATTGGGCATGACTCCACTGTGGGACAATCCACTTTTTGCTCCGGGACAGCCCAGTGCAGAATTCACTATCTGGAAACAAAAAAACATTAAGAGATTGGTAGACCTGGAAGGTAGACGAGGCATACAAACATTTGATCTACTTAAATCTGACAAAAATATCCCCAATGCCGAGTTCTTCAGATACCTCCAGATCAGGGCATTCTATCAGACTGCCCAGCCGCATACCCCCATGACGAATTTTGAAAAGCTCTGTCGATCAGGGACACCCACAACGGGACTCACATCGCAGATGTACAAAGAGGTAACCGGGTCTAGCGCAACAGTGACGAACAAAATGGGATACATAACTAGTTGGGAAAAAGACTTAGGAGAGGAACTGGAGCTGGAGGAGTGGACAAAGATTGTGACGGCGACATCTAAAAGCTCCATGTGCACGACCTTAAGGGAGAACGCATATAAGGTTATGATGAGCTGGTACCATACCCCCACAAAACTAGCTAAATTTCTGCCCAGTTACTCCCCATTGTGTCCTAGACAATGTGGACAGCAGGCAGACCTGTTACACATGCTGTGGTCTTGCCCCAAGATCGTCCCAGTCTGGGATTCAATTAAAGACTGCCTGAACAAGATTACAAGCAAACCCGTACCATTTGACCCATGGCTGTTTCTTTTGAACAGGCCAGATAAAGGGTTTACCAGAGGTGAGAACAAACTAATAGCTCACTTTGCTATGGCGGTTCGAAAGGAGATCGCAGCACGCTGGAAACAAAATGAAATCCCGTCAATTGCTAAGATTCGGAATCGAATTTGGTCAGTTTGCCAGATGGAGAAGTTGACAAGTTTGGTCAACGACACTGGTACAAATTTCCTAAAAGTCTGGCTACCATGGTTAGCCCAAACAGACATCCCGGGGGTGGAAAGTGCCACAATCTGGCACTAATAGAGGTGAATGCGTTCTCCCTTGAACGAGGGCCTAGGAGAACATGACGGTTCAAACGGTACCCCCTGGAACACCTAGATAGCGGCAGACAGGGATCGGAAGGTAAATCAGGACCGAAATAAGGGGAGCACCCTGCCTCCTCAGACGCAGAGAGCCAGCTGGAGCATAACAGAGGCGGAGCCACAGTAGGAGAAATCCACACACCCTCACCCCCGACAACACCCCCCCCCCTATCCCAGGGACTGTATGTAGGTCTGTTTGTCTGTAATCGTAGGCCCTTGCACACAATGGAGTTACATACTTTGCATGATGAACCTGTATTATAAAAGTATAATCTGTATGTAAATGATGTACGAGCCTAATAAAACTTAAGTTGAAAAAAAAAAAAAGTAGACATACCTTGGGGATGGTTGGGACCGGTGGCTGCGGGGTCCGGCGGAGAGTCGGGGTCTGGTGGAGAGTCAGGGCTCAGCTGCTACCAGGCATCGGATGCAGGCCTCCTAACTCTGTGTCCCACGCCGAGCTTCCAGTCAGCGCGCACCGGAAGCTGAGGCGCACTTACATCAGAGGGGCCAGACGTGCTGATGTCAGAGGCTGGGACAGGAAGGCCTGCATCTGATGCAGACCCGGGGCCTGGCCGCGACCAGCAGGCATTATCTTTTGTCCCTCCATCTTGGCGGCCCTGATGGCCGTGCAGGGGGCCCAGGATGCCAACCCCAGCAGACACCCCCCTGTTGGCAGCCCTGTTTGTTACCTCGACTTTTTAAATTCTATTTTTAACATTTTATATTAAATAATACACTAGATGGTTGCACTTTTTGTTTTTTAGATTCTTTTCCACTGGTTTGGAGGTCCAACTGAGCCTTTCTAAAGAAGTGGCACCTTATTTGGAACACTTTGGACATTTTGTGGTTTCACATTCTTGTTACATTTTCTTGCTTTTTCGCACTTTTATAGTCCTTAGTGTTTTTTCCAGTCACCCAGTTCTATTGATAGCATTGTGTTACACTTTATTTAGCAACTTTTATTTGTTATCCAATATTACTTTTAGTTGTTTGAGCGCACTTAGTTTAGAGGTTAATTTATAGGTATTTGTTGTTCCATATTAATACCGGAAATACTCATGCCTAAATTCCCGTCACACTCTCCCCTTGTCTCACCCAATCACTAACCTCTGCTCACCTGCCCAGCAACTGTACCTTAGCCAATCAACTCCTCCAACATCTGCCCAGCATCCACTACCCTTTTCCAGCAAATGCCTCAGAGCTTTTAGAATCTAACAACTTTAAACTTGCTATTGCAATACAAAGATTTTTTACAGAACATGTTTGGGCTCAGAAATTCTAAAATAAAGCCTCCATACTCCTGTGCTGGTCCTGTCTTTGCTTACAATTTACTTAGTGTATATGTCTTAAGCAATGAGATATACACACAGTCTTCTACACTAGATACATATTTATGCTACTTAACCTTTGTTTACCTGATGTAACCCTGTTTCCCCCACCCAATCTCACATAGGGTCTCCTAGGGGAAATGCTACTCTGGTTACATGGCTTTGTGTGGTGCATACCTGCTGGTAACAGGGGGCCATGGGTCTCCCGCATGATGGTAAAGGGGAATAACAGGACAGGCTTCTGGGGTCTTGCCCAAATTCTACTCACAGGTGCAGCGCCTCCATCTCGTGAAGCCCCCAGCTGTATGGGGTGAAGTCTCTGCAGAAGAATAACGTCCCCCTCCTCCCAATAGACTTCACTCTTAGGCAGGAGGTATTATAAAAACTCAGGATGCTTTATTTGATCTTCCAGGATTCAGCAGCCACAGATTACAGCAATAGAAGGGTCTTCACCCTCAGGATGTCCCTGGATCCACTCCCAATCAAAGGGCACCGAGAGTGGTCCTTGCTCTTCCCTTATCCCCTGGTGAGATAAGAGGCATGGTTCCCCACCTCTCCCCAGAGGGAGGGCCTCAAGCCTGCCAGTGCCCTGACAGCTTGGTACGGGTAACCTGTCTCTCTCAAAGGTAGAGACCAACTGTCTAAATCAGGAAGTGCAACTCATTAAATCAGTTCCAGTGAGAACCAGCCCTCTGTCCCTGATTGGACAGCAGGCCTGATTGCCCACCTTCTCTGACTCACTAAGCTGCATGTGTCTGGAAAACCCATGATTACTCCTGGCTCCCTACCCTTACTAGGTATTACTGCCAGGAGGAGGACCGAACTATAGCCCAAAACTACCCAGGGCTACATATAAAAATGGAAATCCAGTAATAACTATATTACCAGAACATTATGGGCATTTCTCAATAATGACAAGAGCTTAAAAATGCAGAGTTTTGGGCTTCCCATACATTAACCTGACCCCATCCTTGGGTGTATCATTATGTCACAAATTATATTACGTATGTATGTATTTCACAACATATACAACAGTGTATCTCTTTCATAGATTTACAATTGCAAAACATACATAATGTATATCCTACATGGCTTATGACAGGAAAAGGTTTTCAAATAATTTTTAATTTAACTGAAAACTTGAGGGCTTTAATGCTGCTTTGATCCTGATTGCTTGATGGCAGCTGTAATGATACATTCTATACTTATTTTCTTTCATTTTTTGCCAAGAAAAGCCCTTAAGGTTTTGCTACAGCGTGCGCTCACAGCCCAAAAACAAAGTTTAAATTTGCATGTTGCCATTACAGCAGATGTGAGGCCCTCCTCCCACAGAACATCGGTTTCACGCTGCTAGTGCAAATTGGATGACTGCTTGCAATGTGCCATAATTGGTTGATATTAAAATGTGCAACAACTTCAGTTTGGGCTCTAGTAAGAAGGTGTGATTAACAAATCAGATGTCTGTTCTGATAAGTCTTTGTGATACTGCTGAACAAAGAGATTCACATTGGTTTGATGCTAATGGTGATTTATTTTATGCCCTATTTCAATAGAAAATATTAAAGTGGTAATTTTTTCATTTCCGAATCACTGATCTTTCTCATTGAAATCCCTCTGGTTCAGCAGAGATTTTATGTTCGTGTTTCCCCCCCAGAAATTAGAAATGGGCTTTTGTAACATAATTTTAAGGCGCTGCTTTAAAGGTACATACTGAATAATACAAATAAAGTTTGAATTATCCAGAGAACCACAGCACAGTCAAAGGACATTTAGGCTACTTTCACAAGCAGAAGAGTAGAGAGCGTTGATAGTGCACTGCCAGAGAGTCCTGAGAGTTTAAATCAGGAACAAGAAACAGCCAGGCCACTCCAAAAGTGAAAAAATATTGTCAGGTTTATTGCATGCTGAAAATACACACAGGGAACGGACAGGTAAACGCCCTGTGTGTATTTTCAGCATGCAATAAACCTGACAATATTTTTTCACTTTTGGAGTGGCCTGGCTGTTTCTTGTTCCTGATTTATACTCTCAGGACTCTCTGGCAGTGCGCTATCAACGCTCTCTACTCTTCTGGATCTTCAAAGGATGGATCGCACGCCTCCAACGACACGAGTGCCCCCCTGGTAGTACAGGTAAAGAGCCATAGTGCCTTTCATTTATTTCTGCTTACCATGGTCATTGACCACTCATTTCTATAACACTGGTTGGGTTTGAAACACTAATCTGGTGAGGGTCTGGCTGACTCCACGTCTGTCCCACCAGTTGTGAATCAACTTTATTGGGGGCACTCTATCGTTATACAGATTAACCCATTGTGGATTTAAACAATATTGGATGTTCAATACAGGACTGGTTACAATTGAGAGCATCACAACGCTCTTGTTTTCATGTGATACTTTCACAAGCACATTCAGAGAAAGTTTGTGCAAATGTTCAATCATTTTACGAAACATTGCAGACACAGTAATGAAACGAAATGGAACGTCTTCACATATTTCTAATCCGGAGTAACAGCAATGCTTAATTGTTTGAAGTTAAACTGAAAGTATACAGGATGTAAAATAAATCTGCATGTTAAGAGGTCCTGGTGTCTCACACAGCAGTGGCGTAACTTCGCCTTAAGGGGCCCCCGGGCAACGTCATAACATCACAGCATCATGATGTAGCTGCATCATATGTCATGGTAATGCTTCGCCATGTGACATCGTGTCGCCATGACGATGTAGCATCACATGACACCGCAACATTATGAAGGAGGGCTGCTGTATTACAGAGGCCCCGCACTCTCCCTGGCAATCAGTTTAATTGGTGTGGGGAAGAGCACGGGGCCTCTGTAACCACTTGCGGGGCAGAAGGGGGGGGGGGGGGTTATCAAGAGTCTGAAGGAAAGGTACTGCCCCCACACCCCCGAGCTGAGGCCCCCTGGATGTGCCTGGGCATCCCGGGTGGTAGTTACGCCCCTGTCACACAGCAGTAGGAGAGATATACAGTAATGTAAGAGGTTTGTAGGTATACAGGCACATCTTCAAAGCAGTTGAGGGTATAACTGTATGTGGATAAGAATTTACAATGAACGAATAAATAATAAAATTAAGATATTTTACAATATATTTTTCTCAGTTAAAACCCAATGAAAGGGGAAAATCGCATTTAGACAGAAAAATTATGTGTTTGGGTCCGTCAGATGTAAGAAACGTTTTAATCAGGTGTCTTCATTTGACAGGGATCATTTGTGAAGGGAAGTTCAGCCACGTCACATGTTGCAGTGTTTTTTTAATACCAAAAAATAATGGGGAGGGGAAATAATGGACCTAGATGAAGACTTTGGTACATGTTGTCTACAGTATAACACACCCTTTGGTGTTTGCTAGTTGACTCAGTCATTGGAGCAATCAACACTGACATAAAGTGCCTTGATATATTGACACATATACAAAATGTCCACTAATAATGGCAAAATGTACTTTTCACGCTGCATACATAGCCCACCAAATATTTAGGGCCATTTTTAATAAACAGTCTTCTGTCATATAACAACTTTTAGCGCTGGAAGACACCTTATAGGCAATGCAAGTAAATGGGCAGTAAGGCAGCCTGGAGCCCTATTAGCGACGGACACATAACTGCCGGGGCCAGGATCCCCTCACCCGTCACCTCTGTCCCTGCTGCCTGCCGTGCTGTGGCCCCTTCTCTCCCACCGTTTCAGGGAGGATAGGTGCTAGGACTCATGTGGGGGGTAAGTGGTGTCCCTCCCCAGCTACATTAACGGGGAGGGTCCCCCAGCCTTCCTATTGCGATGGGGGTGAGGGGTTCCCTCACTTGAGCCCCCGCTCAGTGGGATGGGAGAGGAGGGCACCACTGGGATGGGGGAGGAGGGCAGAAGGCCCAACTGGGATAGGGGAGGGGGTAGAGGCCCCCACTGGGATAGGGGAGAGGGGCAGAGGCCCCACTGAGTTGCCTCCACTGGGATGGGGAAGGGGGCATAGGTCGCATGAGTGTCCCCACTGGAATGGAGAAGGGTAGCAGAAGCCATACATATATTTCCACTGGGGAGTAGGGGTGGTGACTTGCCCTTTCCACCACTGTGTCCCAATGTGTATTTATTTGTTTATATGAGGGTTGTGGTGTCAGGGTTTTTCCAGCACCTGAAGGAATTTGCAAGGAGGCTAGAATCTTCATGTCTCTCTTCATCACCCCTCTGCATGGCCATTTATGCTTTGTTCCAAAAGTTTGGTGTTTTTAACCCATAAAAAAATGAATATAGAACACATTTGTTTTTATTTCCCAAGAAATACTGGCTTTATTACAGAGACTAGAATAAGGCTTTGGGTTTCATCTGCAATTAGTTTGCACTCTATTAGAATATAGGGCCTCATGCACTAAGCGCCGAAAAAATGCTTTCGGCAAGTGTTCCCTATCGGCATGATTTTGGCGATTTGCCCTCGCAGTATTCAGTAAGGGCCAAATCCATGCTGAATCTCTGCCGAATCACTGCGAAAACAAAACGCAGATGAGCCGGTGATAAAAGAGCCTGGCTCCCGATAACCTGGCGATAGGCCGTTTCTGCCGATATGTGTTTGCAGCAGAGAGAGACCCGCCGCTCTCTCTGCGCAAACATCGGCAAAATAAAAACATATCAAAACAAATTTAACACATAGTGTACATGTGCAGGGTGTCTCCAGAGCTGAACCGCATTGGTTTCAGGTCCGGGGACCCCCTGCTTCCCGAGATACAGGCCCCTTTATGAGGTGTCGGTATCCCTCTGCATTTAAATGTTCCGATCACGTGACCGCGGAATGTAAACAAAGCAGAGGGATACCGGCACCCCCTAAAGTGGCCTTTATCTCAGGAAGCAGGGGGTCCCCGGACCTAAAACCAAAGCGGTTCATCTCCGGAGACCCTCTGCACATCTACACTATCAGTAAAACACACATATCAATAAACACTCATTCCTTACCTATGCGGCTATGTGCTATGGTAATGAAGCAGCATGAATTTATTTTTAATAATATTGTACAGTGAGCAGGGGTTCCCCTGAGCTGAACCGCATTGCTTTGTGGACCATGGATCCCCTGCTTCCCGAGTTACAGGCCCCGGTATGTGTCATCGGGTGGCAGTGTCGCCGCCCTCTTTATAGCATCCCATACGCGCCGTGCCCGCTATAAATATGGCGGCGACACTGTAACCGATGCCCCAAACTGGGGCCTGGAACTCGGGAAGCAGGGGGTCTCTGAGCCAGAAATCAATTCGGTTCAGCGCAGGAGACCCCCTGCTTCCGCACAATATTATTAAAATACATAAATGCTGCTTCATTACCATAGCGGATAGCCGCTAACGCAATGAAGGGGTTAAGGCAGTGTAGAGGGAGAAGGGGGGTGGCCCAGTATTAAAGGGGCTACACCCCATTTGGCCATCCCCTGACCTCACCAGGGAGATAAGGGGTTAATTGGGCTGCGGTCCAGAAATGTGATTTAACCCTTGTTATAACATGTAAATGTATATTCCCCTGTCCCCATGCTTTATTGTGATATCTGGTTATATCGGTGTCTGCATCACACATACACTGGGATCCATCCGGGAGTGCAAGGGTTAATAGTTATTCAGTGATTATAGCCCTTTGTGTCATTTTCCCGCCTTTTCAGGCACCATTTTGCAGAGTCCCATAGGCCGCCATTAGATCTCCATGCATTTCAATGGCGGATCTTGCTGTTTTGGACCTGTTTCCCTCGAAGACCAGCAGATGGCGCGCGAGAGGAGTAGCGGCGGTTTCCCATTTTAAGTCAATGGGCTCATTGACTTCAATGGACATTCCTCGACGGCGCTTTCCAGGAACGAGTTGGCTGCCGTCCAAACTGCAAAACTGCAAGGCGGATACTTTTTCTAAAAGAGAGCTTTGATCACTGTTAGTCAAGTTCAACGTTAAGTGACGTGGGAATCTACAGTTCTAGGGGACCCAGAAATAAAATTATTTTTGCCCCTAGTCCCTAGACCTCCCCCCACTCGACCACCACCAGGTCCCCGTATCCTGGACCCCCGAGAAGGGTCATGCCGAGAGAGCGGGTCGCGCCATAGGTTCCAATGGCGGCGGCAGAAACAGCTCAAGAATTCGACTAAGTGTAAAAAGCTGAAAACCATGAATCCATATCTCCGGTTCCGGAGGGTCCAGAGGGCCAGGGTTTGGGGTACCTGTAGGCACTGCTCCGGCATGGCTGCAGAACCATCCTTGACCCTCTTCGACCAACCTGACGGAGTATGGACCCCCTTTAAAGTTTGATCGGCTATGGCGGAGAAGCCCCATAGACTTCAATGGCGGCGATGCCCCGTTGAAAGTCAATGGCGGCGGATTCCCATAGCCGTCAATGGCGGCGGTTTGCCATTGAAAGTCTATGGCGGCGGAGCCCGTTGTTTTCAATGGGGAATTAGTGAAAAACCGTGATTTAATTTACAGCGGAGATTTTTGTATTAAAATAGGAAACGGTTTAAGTTGTATTTGTGTAACTCCGGTTCCGAAGGTCCTAGCGGTCTCAAACTCGGACCATATGGTGTCCCAGTTCCGGCATTAAGATCTGGATAGTTTGGACCCGCTAGACCCAACGGAACCAGATATTTTAATATGTTTATATTTTACTTGTAACACTGTATCCCAAGGCAGGGATAAAACCCAGAGGAAATTCCTTTGCATACAAGGAAGCATATGGTCAGAGAGGCGACCCAATGTCTAAGACTTAAGTATTGTTCAAAAGATTTTGTCACCCTCACTGTTTACCTGAGGGCGGAGACGACTCAAACCAGAGCAGTCTGTAAGTGTCACATTTAACACCATATAACAAAGAGTATCCTGCCAGAAATCCCATTTGGTAGACTGGCTGGCATTCCTGATGTAAATGTGGGGCTACAGAAATGAGACCCCAGGGTCCTAGTGCGCATGTCCTAACTAGCAGGGGGCATGGATTAAAATGTATTCCCACGTTAAAGATTGGATACAGGTAATTGTTGTCCATGCACTCGCGTGGGGCTGGGGTATGAACCCTGTAGGTAAAAGGATAAATCATGTATTTATGGGGGGCACAGGGGGTGGGTTATGTATTAAATAAATAGAATGATGTTTATTGTGGGGCTGTGTATTATTTTTATTGTGGGTACTGGGGTGGGGGAGGGGGTAATGGCCCCAAGGGTATGTGGGTAGGCCTCCCTTGTAGGTAGTGGGTGAGGGTGGTTAGGCCTCACGGGGTGGGGGGTTAGTGGGGGAGGGTATGTAGGCCTCCCGAGTGGTGGGTGAGGGTGGGTTAACCCCTTAATGACTGTAGCGGTTAAGAACCACTATGTGATTAAGGGGTTAGGGGACATTACATTGGATGTTTTTATTCTTGTGTATGTTTTGAAGCAGCGAAGGGGGCATGGCCAGGATGAAGATGAGGATGGCCTTCATCGTGGCAGCCGGACATGGGTGAGTGCAATATGTATTTAATGTATTGATTGGTGTTTATGTATTTTAAATACACAGGGGGTGTATGTTGTTTATTGCAATGTTTATTGGGGGTAAATGTCCCCAATAAACATGGTATTCTGCCTGAAAAGGGAGAAAGGGGGTGGCCCGGTATTAAAGGGGTTACACCCCATTTGGCCAACCCTGACCTCACCAGGGATACAAGAGGGTAACTGGGCTGCGACCCAGAAATGTGATTTAACCCTTGTTATAACATGTAAATGTCATGAAAAGAACCATGGCCGGCCTCACATGGTACGGTAGCCAATCAGAGCGTGGGAACTCCATCCCAACTCTGATTGGCTCGAGTACCATGTGACAGGCTTTCAATGACGTCACATCCGTTCTCCCCCAAACCTCTGTCACATGGTATACACTACCGACACACTTTATTAAAGTGTGGCCGGTACCGCAAGCCGGGATATTTCCCGGCTTGCTTGTGGCTGCCCCTCGGCGTGCCGCACGTCATAGACGCGCGGTCACGCGTCTTCGGGAGCCTGCGCCCCCTGCACGCGCGTCCAGGGCTCCCTGAGGGAGCCCTGGTGTCCCGCGATCTGCGGGACGGCGGCAGGGGGTTCCGGGGGACCCGGCGGACCCGGTAGCGGTAGGGAGAGCGCCCCGATCGGAGGGCGCTCTTCCGCTGCTTCGGCGCGCGCCCGTCACACTCGGGCGCGCGCCAGGCTACTGCTGCGGCCAAGAACGGGCAAATGCTTGAATAAACTTGGCCGCAGCAGTACTAGAGCCAATCAGAGTTGGGATGGAGTTCCCATGCTACAGTACCATGTGAGGCCGGCCATGTTTCTTTTCATGACGCCATCTTAAAGGCAATTGAAGCAAAGCCATTCTGATTGGCTGTGCTTTCATTGCCTTTAAATGACGTCATCAATTTTTGTTTTCTCGGCCAAAAGACATGGTTTTCACTGCCCAATCAGGGCCGTGGGAACCATGATGAAAATGTGACATCATAGGCCTTTAAAAGCCTATGTCGTCTCATTTGAAAGCAGACGCCGAGGAGGAATTACCTCCGAAGAAGAAAGAAGACCAGGGCATGGCCGAAGACGACAAGAAGACCCCGGAAGAAGATACAAGAAAGAAGAATACAGATGAAGATGGATTACAAATAGAAGACCCCTGGATTGTCGTGTTTTATTATTTTATGTTTTTTTATTTTATGGTTTATTATTTTATGGGTTCCTGTGTGTGGATTGGTTCGAGAGTAAGTTGATCAACGGGAGTCGGTGAGTGGGTCAAGTAATGGTAAGTGAACTAAAGAAATGTATTTTATTTAACTTGTTCATTTTTTTAAAGGTTTTTACATGTGTATTTTTTTATTTTTTTGCTATATCATTTCTTGCCACTGTATGTATGTATGTATGTATGTCTAGATCGATATATACATACAGGTTAAGAAATTATGTTGTTTTAAAAGCTTGTTTTGCTGTGTTTGAATTGATTTTGCCTATACTGCTATGCATTAATGCAGGCCTGCACAACTCGTAAAGTGCGAAGGGCCGAACTGCTCCAAGGAAAAATAAATTGGGCCGCACAGGTAAAATCATCATCATCATCATCATCATCTCTCCTCCAGCACCCATCATCATCCTCATATCTCCCCCAGAACCCAATACTATCAACCATTGCGATACTCCCCATCTATCTCTCATACCCCCATCTCTCCCCCTCACCCACACACAATACACCCCTCCACATCAAACACACAATACCCCCCTACACACCACACACATCCCACCACCCCCTGCAGCTCACATCCCACCCCCCCTGCAGCTCACATCCCTCCCCCCTGCAGCTCACATCCCTCCCCCCTGCAGCTCACATCCCTCTGCCCCCTTGCACCTCACATCCCTCTGCCCCCTTGCACCTCACATCCCTCCCCCCTGCAGCTCACATCCCTCTGCCCCCTTGCACCTCACATCCCTCTCCCCCCTTGCACCTCACATCCCTCTCCCCCCTTGCACCTCACATCCCTCTCCCACCTTGCACCTCACATCCCTCTCCTCCCTTGCACCCCACATCCCTCTCCCCCCTAAACCTCACATCCCTCTCCCCCCTTGCACCTCACATCCCTCTCCCCCCTTGCACCTCACATCCCTCTCCCCCCTTGCACCTCACATCCCTCTCCCCCCTTGCACCTCACATCCCTCTCCCCCCTTGCACCTCACATCCCTCTCCCCTCTTGCACCTCACATCCCTCTCCCCACTTGCACCTCACATCCCTCTCCCCACTTGCACCTCACATCCCTCTCCCCCCCTGAACCTCACATCCCTCTCCCCCCTTGCACCTCACATCCCTCTCCCCCCTTGCACCTCACATCCCTCTCCCTCCTTGCACCTCACATCCCTCTCCCCCCTTGCACCTCACATCCCTCTCCCCCCTTGAACCTCACATCCCTCTCCCCCCCTGAACCTCACATCCCTCTCCCCCCTTGCACCTCACATCCCTCTCCCCCCCTTGCACCTCACATCCCTCTCCCCCCCTTGCACCTCACATCCCTCTCCCCCCTTGCACCTCACATCCCTCTCCCCCCTTGCACCTCACATCCCTCTCCCCCCTTGCACCTCACATCCCTCTCCCCCCTTGAACCTCACATCCCTCTCCCCCCCTGAACCTCACATCCCTCTCCCCCCTTGCACCTCACATCCCTCTCCCCCCCTTGCACCTCACATCCCTCTCCCCCCCTTGCACCTCACATCCCTCTCCCCCCCTTGCACCTCACATCCCTCTCCCCCCCTTGCACCTCACATCACTCTCCCCCCCTTGCACCTCACATAACTCTCCCCCCTTGGGTGGGTGACAGTGACAGGGTGACAGTGACTGGGTGGGACACAGTGACTGGGTGGGTGACAGTGACTGGGTGGGTGGGTGACAGTGACTGGGTGGGTGACAGTGACTGGGTGGGTGACAGTGACTGGGTGGATAGGTGGGTGACAGTGACTGGGTGGGTGACAGTGACTGGGTGGGTGACAGTGACTAGGTGGGTGACAGTGACTAGGTGGGTGACAGTGACTGGGTGGGTGACAGTGACTATGACAGTGACTGGGTGGGTGACAGTGACTGGGTGGGTGACAGTGACGGGGTGGGACACAGTGACTGGGTGGGAAGAGTGACTGGGTGGGACACAGTGACTGGGTGGGACACAGTGACTGGGTGGGTGACTGGGTGGGTGGGTGACAGTGACACTGACAGTGACTGGGTGGGTGGGTGACAGTGACTGGGTGGGTGGGTGGGTGACAGTGACTGGGTGACAGTGACTGGGTGGGTGACAGTGACTGGGTGGGTGGGTGACAGTGACTGGGTGGGTGGGTAACATTGACTGGGTGGGTGGGTGACAGTGACTGGGTGGGTGGGTGACAGTGACTGGGTGGGTGACAGTGACGGGGTGGGACACAGTGACTGTGTGGGAAGAGTGACTGGGTGGGAAAGAATGACTGGGTGGGACACAGTGACTGGGTGGGAAAGAGTGACTGGGTGGGACACAGTGACTGGGTGGGAAAGAGTGACTGGGTGGGACACAGTGACTGGGTGGGACACAGTGACTGGGTGGGACACAGTGACTGGGTGGGTGACTGGGTGGGTGGGTGACAGTGACAGTGACTGGGTGGGTGGGTGACAGTGACAGTGACTGGGTGGGTGGGTGACAGTGACAGTGACTGGGTGGGTGGGTGACAGTGACAGTGACTGGGTGGGTGGGTGACAGTGACTGGGTGGGTGGGTGGGTGGGTGACAGTGACTGGGTGGGTGGGTGGGTGGGTGACAGTGACTGGGTGGGTGGGTGACAGTGACTGGGTGGGTGGGTGGGTGACAGTGACTGGGTGGGTGACAGTGACTTGACAGTGACTGGGTGGGTGGGTGACAGTGACTGGGTGGGTGACAGTGACTGGGTGGGTGACTGTGACTGGGTGGATAGGTGGGTGACAGTGACTGGGTGGGTGACAGTGACTGGGTGGGTGACAGTGACTGGGTGGGTGACAGTGACTGGGTGGGTGACAGTGACTGGGTGGGTGACAGTGACTATGACAGTGACTGGGTGGGTGGGTGACAGTGACTGGGTGGGTGACAGTGACGGGGTGGGACACAGTGACGGGGTGGGAAGAGTGACAGGGTGGGACACAGTGACAGGGTGGGACACAGTGACTGGGTGGGTGGGTGACTGGGTGGGTGACAGTGACAGTGACTGGGTGGGTGGGTGACAGTGACTGGGTGGGTGACAGTGACTGGGTGACAGGGTGACAGTGACTGGGTGACAGGGTGACAGTGACTGGGTGGGTGGGTGACAGTGACTGGGTGACAGTGACTGGGTGGGTGGGTGACAGTGACTGGGTGACAGTGACTGGGTGGGTGGGTGGGTGACAGTGGGTGGGTGGGTGACAGTGACTGGGTGGGTGACAGTGACTTGACAGTGACTGGGTGGGTGGGTGACAGTGACTTGGGTGACAGTGACTTGGGTGACAGTGACTGACAGTGACTTACCTTGACCCGGGTGGGTGCAGGTTGCCGCCGGACGTTTGCTCCTCCTGCCCCCGATATCCCTGCGGCAGCTGCCTGGGACGGGAGGTGGGCTTGGTGGCGCGGGTTGGGGGAAAGGGGGGGGGAGGAGGGCACGGGAGGTGAGCTCGTGGGGGACGCGAGAAGCTGGCCGCGGAGGGAAGCGGTGAGAAGCAGGCCGCTGGAGGAGCTGAATTATTTAATTATTACTTCCCCCTCCGGCCCACGTTGGGAGCAGGGGGGGGGAGCGGGCCCGCAGAGGATCTACATGTTGCTTCCCCTTCCGCCCCACGTTGGGAGCAGGGAAGGGGGAGGGGAGCGGGCCCGCAGAGGAGCTGCATGTTGCTTCCCCTTCCGCCCCGCGTTGGGAGCAGGGAAGGAGGGGGTGGGGGGCGGAGCGGGCCTAGCGCATGCGCGCCGGGACCGCAGGGAATCGGCGCCATTTTTTTTTCAAAGTTTTTTTTTTTTCAAAGTTTTTTTTTTTTTCAAAGTTTTTTTTTTTTCAAAGTTTTTTTTTTTTTCAAAGTTTTTTTTTTTTTTTAAATCTCATCGAGGGCCACACAGAGAGGCCAGGCGGGCCGCATGCGGCCCGCGGGCCGCGTGTTGTGCAGCCCTGCATTAATGTGTGTGTCATGTATTTTAAAATTAGATAGATGTAATTTTTGCTATTGTATGGTGTACTTTAGGTCAGGGTGAGGCTTGCTTTTGTATATTGTATTAATTTTTGGTACTTATATTTTGTCTGAGGATAACTTGTTGTGCTCAACGATTGAATTACTTAATTGTTTAATTGTTATTGATGGAATGTAAATTGTTTAGTGATTTAATTAATGAATGCTAATTGATTTATGGTTACTGGATTGGTTTAAATAGTATACTTGTTTGGTTGTATTGGTATTTTGTTTGGAATATGTTAGTGTTAACATTAATTTGCAGAATGTACATGGTGCATAGATTGTATGCATAATGTATACAATGTAAATGCAATGTTTTGAGTGGCATTTGAGGCATTTGATTGGCATTTGAGGATTTTGATTGGAAGATCAGATTGGATTATTAAAGGAAATTGATTTTATTGTACTGTGTCTGTATGGAGAAGTGGTATTTGTAGTACTGCATGTTTTTGATAACCCTTCTACATTTATTTGTATATTGGTTCATCACGTGTATGTATATATATATATATATATATATATATATATATATATATATATATATATATATATATATATATTTGTCTCTCTCTGTGTATATATATATATATATATATATATATATATATATATATATATAGTTGCATGATGAAGCCATGGTACAAATGAATGGGTGAAGGGTGGGTATCGGGCCAGTGTGGCTTAACCCCTTAATTACCTTTGCGGTTATTAACCGATAAGGTGTTTAAGGGGTTAATTGATATCTGAATGTAATTGCAATGTATTGGCTATGTATTGGCTATGTATTTTGTGGGCAAGGAAAGACAAGGATGTTGCTGGCGACGGGGGCTTCTTATTGATGAGGTCAGTAGTACTTTATTTATTTTAATATGCTAGTTAATGTGTTTAATAATGGGCAAATAATCTATTATCCCTATCTGGATAATAGTTATTTTGCACATTATTGTACTGTAGGTGTTGGGGGGGGGGTGTGTGTATGTATTGAATGTATATGTCAGGTTTATTTATTTTACATTCAGGGTTTGTTCCTTGGTTCTGCGTGAGACCTCTGGAGACCACCTGCGGTATCTTCGGGTATCTCACGGGTATCAGGCTGGTGGTCCACGGGTGACACTTGCGGGGAAGAACCGGTGGTCCCACATCTGTGGGGGCACCGCGGACCCGTAGTCTGCGGGGAAGAACCGGTGGCCTCACATCCGTGGGGGCACCGCGGACCCGTAGTGTGCAGGGAAGAACCGGTGGTTCCACATCCGTGGGGGCACCGCGGACCCATAGTGAACACCAGTGAGTCACCAGACCCCCATGAGAACCACCCGAGGCCCCTCAGACACCTGTGGGCCTGACACGGGGCTCCCAGACATCCGCAGGCCTAGCGTGGGACCCAATTGTGGCCCACGGTGACCTACGGAGACCACCTGGGGGCCATGGTGCTTGGTGGGACCCACCAACAGGCCTCCAGAACCTGTGTGAAACATGTTGCTGGTACCCTGTAGGTCTGTCATGTGACCCGCCAGGCCCGCCGGGGACTCACGTGGGGCTGGGGTATGAACCCTGTATGTAAAAGGATAAATCATGAATTTATGGGGGGGCACAGGGGTTGGGTTATGTATTCAATAAATAGAATGATGTTTATTGTGGGGCTGTGTATTGTTTTTATTGTGGGTACTGGGGGTATGTGGGTAGGCCTCCCTTGTGGGTAGTGGGTGAGGGTGGTTAGGCCTCACGGGGTGGCGGGTTAGTGGTGGAGGGTATGTAGGCCTCCCGAGTGGTGGGTGAGGGTGGGTTAACCCCTTAATGACTGTAGCGGTTAATAACCACTATGGTGATTAAGGGGTTAGGGGACATTACATTGGAAGTTTTTATTATTGTTTCTGTTTTGCAGCAGCGGAGGGGGCATGGACGGTGATGAAGATGAGGATGGCCTTCATTGTGGCAGCCGGACATGGGTGCAATATGTATTTCATGTATTGATTGTTCTTTATGTATTTAAAATGGGCACATTCACTATTATCCATTTGTGGATAATAGTAATTGTGCCCATTACTATACTGTATGTGTTAGGGGGGGGGGGTTATTTATTTATAAGTATGTATGTGTTTTGACATTAATTGGGGGGGGGGGACACAGAATTGGTACTGCAGGCCTGCGGGTAACACCAAGGGCCCCCGCCGGCCTATAGTATCATTGATGTGCATACTGTATATGTGTATGTTAGGGGGTATAGGGTTTGTTGGGGTAATATATATATATATATATATATATATATATTGTGACATAGTCCAAAGATGTTAGGCAGCTTTCTGCCCCATTTTAGAGCAGAAAGTGCAGGAATAGTTACAAATGATCCGTTCCACAGCTTCCCATTACCTCAGGCAGCTGGATGGAAAATCCAGACCACAGATTACAATGGCTCTAGTTCTCCCTCACCTGCTCTTCTAATCACATGCACAGGTATTTAGAGCAGAGAGGTTTTGCATTTCACTCTCTCTCCTTGGAGCCTGGGGGCTGGGGGTGTCGCTGCTCCCCTGCATCCAGTATCGGGGTTGACGGCCCCTCCACGTATCACAGTACCAGAGGATTTGCCTGGACTCCACGAACAGATAAGACAAAACAAATGGTTACTGCTGTTGCTAAAAGACTGTGCTGTATCTTGTGTCCCTAAATGAGAGAGCATTGTTTTAAGCTGGGGAACCAGTTTAGTTGGCCAGCAGCTGTTAGAGAGACTGATTCTGATGTGTAGTTAGATCCCTGAAATGGATAGGATTTTGCTTATATGATTTTGGTTTTATTTCTTGAAATAACAGTGTGGGAAATATGGTAACACTGAAATATGTGAACTGCTGAATGAAAGTATCTGAGTACCTCTAACCTTCACATGTTAAAGCTGCAGTACCTTACTTGGATGAAAATAAAGCAGGCAGAAGCCTGAGTTAAGCAGCATAATACTTTGCATGATCCTGTTTGTTGTATAATTAACCCTAGAAGACTGTGTCGGGAAGAACCCAGACAGACGTCAGCACTACAAAAGAGGGGCGTTTGTCACATATGGTGGAGAATGCGGGTCGACACTAAAAAGTCTGTGGGTTTGCAAATAAATGCGGGGGTTTAAAATGGCCGCCGAGCTGAACTAAAGTACAGATGCTATGAGTGAAGTCTGTCCCAATGTGTATATCAGTTGTGCTTCTAGCATACACAGAGAATGTGCGAAGTGTGGATGCAATAGCACCCTGAACCCAAACAGAAAACCAAAATGTTTTGCTGAAGAAGAAAAAAAAAAAAAAAATTGCATCTAGCAAGTGCTGTTTGTAAAACTAATGCATTTTGCTGAAGTGAGTGAATTTGCAGCTAGCAAGTGCTGTATGCAAGTTGCTGAAGGGAGTGAAATTGCAGCTAGCAAATTGTTCCTGCCGGGTTTCTAAAATGGCCGACGTGAAATGTTTATTTTGTAATGTACATAATCATGAAAAACAGTGTCCCTTCAGGCCATACGATGATGATGATGATGACGACTCGTATGTGGCCCCTGGAGGAGAGCCGTACCCACAGATGAATTTAGTATGCTGGGCCTGTCATAAAGTAGGTCACATGGAAGATGTGTGCCCCAAAATTTTCAAAGACAAACAGCTGCAAAAGCAAGCAACGCCCTATGTGTGCAAGCAAGATGTGGAAGCTGATACCAGTGAGCGTGTGCCCAGTACCACTGATATCTCTGGAGCTAATAAAGCAAAAAGAAAGAAGAAGAAAAAGAAAACTGTCCCTCAAGTCACAGGGGAAGTGACCGAGCCACTTGAACCTGCGCTGTCAGGACATGCGTCAGAAAGGCGCCGAGATGTGCTGCAGACCGGAGTGATCGGCAGAATTGTCACGGGAACAGTGGCAAAGGAAAAGGAGGAGCAAAGGGAAGCTGAATCCTTGAACCAGGATAAAGAGGCTTTGGTTTCTGCACTCCAAGCTGCCCGCCATAATTATGAAGTCCTGTGGCAGGATTTGGTGAAGGAGCGAGAATGTTGGAAGAAGGAGCAAGAATCTAACAATAAGGTGCGAGAAGCGAACGCCGAGTTACAGAGGTGTATACTTCCAGCTTTACAAGAGCACGAGGCTTTGAAGAAAACAGAGTCTCTCTTACGGAGTGAGCTGGAAGAGGTGACGACTAGTCTGGAAAAGGCCAACACCGTAATTGTCACCATGGATGAAAAACAGATTAAGTCTGACAAATTGATTGCTATCCTAAAACAGAAATACGGGAAGGCTCTACAAGAGGTTCATGCGCTCAGCACAGAGGTGCAACACTTGCGCCTGGAGGGCCACGGTCTGAACACAGAGCTGGGAATGTTGAAGCAAACCCATGAGATTGCCCTAAGTGAGTTAGAGACTGTAAAGCAAGAAAATGAGACTCTGAAATTGGAAAATTCAGATTTGACTGACCAAGCAGAAAAAATAAAGAAACAGTTGACTCAGGAAAAATTAGAAGTGCAGGAAGCACTGATGCACACTCAGAGCCAGCACCAGGAAGAAATGGACGCTCTGAGAACAGAATTGCGAGATGTATGCACAAAACAGAATTCTCTCGTGGAGGAACTTAACATTTTGAAAAAGGAGAAAAGCATTAGAATAATTCAGAAGCACTGCAAAGCTCTTATCCAAGGAAGAAGGGAAAGAGAAAATTATCAGCGTAAACGCGCCGCAACTATCATCCTACAGGCTGCCTACAGAGGGATGAAAATTCGTGTGTTCAATCACCGGAATAAAGCAGCCTGTGTTCTTCAATCATTCTACCGTGCCCGCATGGTACGAAACAGGTTCCTCATTATGAAAGGAGCAACTATAAAAATCCAGTCTCTGACTAGGATGACACAGAACAGGATTCGTTATCAAACCCTGAGAAATGCGTCACTGGTTATCCAGCGGTACTTCCGCCTGAATAAATGTAGACCTCAGGAAAGAGAGGTCCAAGACTACATGCCTGCCGGCTGCAAAGGTAAAATGCCACAGGGTACAGCCGGAGTTAGTGAGAGCCCCATCAAGGTGAAGGTGCTCCAGGTAGTCAGTGCTTCATCTTCTAAGTACCATATAATTGCCCCAAAGGAAAAATCCCAAATCTCTGAGAGTGATGGTCGTGAGAAAATACATGGCAGTAAGAAGTACCTTAAAGGTTCAAAGGTCGCAAATCAAAAGCGACGAAGGTCAACGCTGGCCTTGAATTTTTCCGGATCTCGCCACTCTGGGCCACAATATAAAGACAAAGACTATCCGGGCCCAGAGTTCCGTCAGAAGCTAAAGAAACAGTCCAGTCATTTGCAGTTTGCAGCGGCCTATGAAATAAAGTCAGGAAATGTAATGGACTGGAAGTCAAAGAAAAAAAAAAAATGTGTTTGGGGAATTGACCGATATTTTTTTTTTGTTATTACACGTGTGGACTATGTCACGGACACTTAACTATGCAAAAAAGCTATTGTAGTTAAGGTATATTAGGCCTCTAGAATAAGCATTTTGTCAAGGGTACAGTGTTATATTGGTTCTCTGTGTTGAAAATGTAGCTAAACTACAAATTAATATACAGGGTTGATGGCCCTTTCAGTTGGTAAATTATATAATGAAGTTCATATTCGTGTCATGTGAATACTTAATGTTGTACTGAGGAGTTAGCTCAAGTATTTCAGGTAGGACGCTCACCCCAGTGAGGTCCATGGCCGCTCACCCCAGTAGGTGTGAGCTGGGGAGGGGGATATGTGACATAGTCCAAAGATGTTAGGCAGCTTTCTGCCCCATTTTAGAGCAGAAAGTGCAGGAATAGTTACAAATGATCCGTTCCACAGCTTCCCATTACCTCAGGCAGCTGGATGGAAAATCCAGACCACAGATTACAATGGCTCTAGTTCTCCCTCACCTGCTCTTCTAATCACATGCACAGGTATTTAGAGCAGAGAGGTTTTGCATTTCACTCTCTCTCCTTGGAGCCTGGGGGCTGGGGGTGTCGCTGCTCCCCTGCATCCAGTATCGGGGTTGACGGCCCCTCCACGTATCACAGTACCAGAGGATTTGCCTGGACTCCACGAACAGATAAGACAAAACAAATGGTTACTGCTGTTGCTAAAAGACTGTGCTGTATCTTGTGTCCCTAAATGAGAGAGCATTGTTTTAAGCTGGGGAACCAGTTTAGTTGGCCAGCAGCTGTTAGAGAGACTGATTCTGATGTGTAGTTAGATCCCTGAAAGGGATAGGATTTTGCTTATATGATTTTGGTTTTATTTCTTGAAATAACAGTGTGGGAAATATGGTAACACTGAAATATGTGAACTGCTGAATGAAAGTATCTGAGTACCTCTAACCTTCACATGTTAAAGCTGCAGTACCTTACTTGGATGAAAATAAAGCAGGCAGAAGCCTGAGTTAAGCAGCATAATACTTTGCATGATCCTGTTTGTTGTATAATTAACCCTAGAAGACTGTGTCGGGAAGAACCCAGACAGACGTCAGCACTACAAAAGAGGGGTGTTTGTCACAATATATATATATATATGTATATATATTTAAAACCAGAGACAGAACATAAAACACAGACAAAGATCAGTTTTAGCACATCCAGAGAAACTCATACACGGTACAGTGCCTAAATATATATGTATAAATATCTATTAAGTAAAATGGTCTTTTAGTTTGACATTTTTGGCCAAAATTGTTGTAAGCCCCTGAGCCAACTTCACGGCAGACCACAATTCAGGGGTCCCTAACGCTAATATAAATTCTTAATAACCTGTGTAATAACAGGAAGAATGATTTATAGTAAATCTGTCAATATTAGTTGCAAAGTTCTAAGTCTGATTGAAGCCTTTATTAACCTGTACATTACCAGGAAAAGCACTCTGTATTAGAGTTGTCACAACCATCCTGCAAGCAAACAAGTTCCCCTGTGTGGAAGATGCTATGGAGTGAGCCCTTAACCATTTAAATGTGGGAGGGGGTAAGCTTCAATTAAGTAGGAGGTTGCCAGCCTCCAATCAGCCAAGACTAGCTGAAACACAATTGTAAAATATACTGGACACCTAACAAGCTCCTATTGAACCCCCAAAATAACCACAACATATATATAAGCATATGAGTGTCACAGAGGAGTGCTACTGAGCATGGCAATATATATTTAAAACCAGAGACAGAACATAAAACACAGACAAAGCTCAGTTTTAGCACATCCAGAGAAACTCATACACGGTACAGTGCCTAAATATATATGTATAAATATCTATTAAGTAAAATGGTCTTTTAGTTTGACATTTTTGGCCAAAATTGTTGTAAGCCCCTGAGCCAACTTCACGGCAGACCACAATTCAGGGGTCCCTAACGCTAATATAAATTCTTAATAATCTGTGTACTAACAGGAAGAATGATTTATAGTAAATCTGTCAATATTAGTTGCAAAGTTGTAAGTCTGATTGAAGCCTTTATTAACCTGTACATTACCAGGAAAAGGGTATAGGGGTTGTTGGGGTAATATATATATATATATATGTGTGTATATATATATATATATATATATATATATATATATATATATAGGCAATACGATACCGTGTATGAGACGAATATCAATAGGCAGCACTCCAATGGATGGTCAAAAAAAGGTTTGTATTATAAAGACATCATAACCAACGTTTCGGTCCTACATGCGGGACCTTTCTCAAGGTTATGTGACCGAAATGTTGGTTATGATGTCTTTATAATACAAACCTTTTTTGACCATCCATTAGAGTGCTGCCTATTGATATTCGTCTCATACACGGTATCGTATTGCCTATGTTATTCTCTACAGGATTTGCACCCATCACCTTGATTTACCTGATGGAGTGCCTATTGTTCACATTTATATGCTATATATATATATATATATATATATATTTATTTATATATATATTTATATATTTATTTAGTGTGGGGCTGTTGTGTGTGGTTTTTTTTTATTGTGGGTAGCGTGGGTGGGTGAATGGGGTATTAGCCCCAACAGTGGTTTGTTTAGGGCTTGCGGGTGGGTAGCGGGAGGGCTCAACCCCTTCATGACCATAGCGGTATTAACCGCTACGGTCGTGAAGAGGTTAACTGCACCCACAACCCCCCCGCAAGCCCTAAAAAAGCAACAAGGGCCAAATACCCCCTTCACCCACCCCCGCTACCCACAATAAACCTGGCACGGCGGGTTAACCCCTTCATTGCCTTAGCGGTTAGCCGCTAAGGTAATGAAGTGGGCTTTACATGCATTTTTCCTACCTCGGATGCATGCTGGGGGCCTTCGGTGCTGGTATCAGCTCCGGAGACCCCGGCATCAATCACAGACAGGAAAAAGGCCTGATTTTTTCTAAGTGTCGCCCTTGCCAATTCTTCTCCCCACCAAGCCGCCAACTTTGAGTTGGCGGGACGAATTGCCGAAAAAATGGCTTTTCGAGAGTGCCGATCAGCACCGATAAGCACCGAAAACATGATCGGGGCTACTAGAATACAGCAGAATTAAAAAAGTGCTGAAAAGTGGCTTATCGGCAGCTGGGTGCCGATAATTTTTTATCGGGGGAAAAAAATGCAGATTTTGGCCACTTATCTGCACTTACTGAATCCCAAAGGCTTTTTGTGGCGAAAAAAAACTTTTCGGTGCTTTGTGCATAGAGCCCATAGTTTGCCTTGTCTGGTACAAGTGTATGCTGTGGACCATTTTTCTATGTAAATTCATGTCCTCTATGTTGAAGTTCTATCGCATACATTTCTCGAGGAATTAAACTTGACTCAATTTTGGTTTGTAGCTCTCTTTTTAGTAATTTAATGCAAGTAAGCATTCACCTTATTAGGCTGTAAGAGAGAGGACCACTTTTTGATACCTTCCGACCCTGGAAAACACCTTACAACACACTGACTTGACTAGGCTGTAAGATGTCTTCCAGCACTGCAAGGTGCCTTATGGCTAAAGACTGCTTAGTAAATACCTGCCTTGGTGCATAGACCTGTGGGAAAGGGTGAAGGTGTCCAGCTTGTTATATGTCAATAATAGGGAGAGTCATCTTCTGTAGGATTTCTTTAGTATAAAGCATTATTAAAATGTACAGATGCAGCTACGAGTAGTCTAACACTGCTTTGAAAATTCTGGGTCAATCTCCCAGTAATGCTGCAACATTTCTCTGACATTTCTGCAGAAAGACTAATGGCCCATCGGATTAACACAGCAGGGATCCCTGGTCAGTTTTAATGGGACTGCAGGGACCCCCCGCTGTGTTAATCCGATGGGTCATTAGTCTGTCTGCAGAAATGTCACAGAAATATTGCAGCATTATTGGGAGATTGCCCCAGATTTTCCAAGGCAAGTGTTAGAATACTCGTGGCTGCACCTGCATAAACATAACATTTAGAAATGTAAAAAAGAACACAAAAAGCATGCTTATCAGTATATTATTAGTATATTTTATACATCAGACAAATATGTAAAATGAGATATAAAAAGAAAATTAGACAAGGTAATCTTATCTTGATATAAGCTATGATTTCCTATATATTGGTTTTAAACTGAGGTTTGTGGAGTTTACCTTGATAGAACATAGGGCTTGTATAATAAAAACACACACTGACAAACCACAAGCAAAACAGTATATCTTACCTGTTTAATTAATATTTGTGTCAACAATTCAGTTGACATTTTTCTGTCAAGGCAACAATTGGAATCATTGCCCTGATTTGCAACATAATGGAAAGGTTTTTGTGAAATGTTAAAAAAAGAAAAGACAAGGAAAAAGAAATATAAAAAAAGCAAAATTTTATTCGGTTTTTAAAATGGAAAATTGTGAATTAAAACACAACAAATTCACACATCTCTATTCAGAACTACAGTGCACACAAACACCCCTTCCAAACACAGGAACACAAAGCACACCCTTCCACTCAACACACTTTACACTCATCCACACACAGACTCATACAGTAAATCATGCTTTTCTGCATAACATATAGATCACACACCACCACTTAACAACACAAGACAGACAAATCAGACTCCTATATTCAATACAGAAACATTTGTCACATTCTTTCACTCAGCACATAGGGCTACGTATCAATAGGGTTGTCAGGAGGTTTCTCTAAAAATACTGGACACAAAGGAGCGAAGTGCTCAAGACACACACATCCCCGCTCAAGACACACACAAACGCTTGAGAGGCATACACACCTCTCCGCTCTCCACTCCACGCTCCATGTTGTTTGCTCCTCTCCTTGGCCCCACCCATGGGCTCCTGACACACCTCCACCAGATTGGCAACAGCCAATCAGGATGGAGGAAGCTGACCTGCTCTCCTGCTCAGGGAAATCCAGTGGGCCCCCAAGCTGGTCAGGTGACTATGTCCAGGGAGGTAATACCGGACACATACATGTCCAGAGAGGTAATACCGGACACATAGATGTCCAGAGAGGTAATGCCAGACACATAGATGTCCAGAGAGGTAATACCAGACACATAGATGTCCAGAGAGGTAATACCAGACACATAGATGTCCAGAGAGGTAATACCAGACACATAGATGTCGAGAGAGGTAATACCGGACACATAGATGTCCAGAGAGATAATACCAGACACATACATGTCCAGAGAGGTAATACCAGACACATAGATGTCCAAAGAGGTAATACCGGACACATACATGTCCATTATTACCTGACAGTATCCAAATACAGGACTGTCCGGTTCAATACCGGACACCGGGCAACCCTATACAGTATCAATGGCAAAATGTAGGCACAAAGTTATTTTGTCGAAACTCATGCTGAAATATACCTGTGCTTAGCTTAATTTTTTTTGCCACAAATGTGTCAGTTCAGACCACTTTCTTGATACATAGATCCCATAGAAACATATAAACTAACGGCAACTAAGAACCACTTTGCCTACCTACCTAGATTTCACCGTTTCCTTTCCTCTTTTTTTTTTTAAAACTCAGAACCTATTAGATTCTTTGGTTTCTTTCATATTAAAAACAGTATTTTTAATTCCCTTACTATATTAGATTCTACAGTTTAACCTGTGCTGAAAGGCTATTCAAGGAATCAGCTGCCCAATCCATGACAAAATACTTTTTTAGGCCGCGTCCTTACTCTGCGTGATCAACCAAAGGGCGCCAACAAAAGGCCATACATCCATGAGGCAGGTCATAGAGCGCGCGACTGCATGTGTTTTCAGCCAACAAAAAAAATTTGATTTTGTCGCGTGATGGCCGGGTCATGTGAGCGGTTCAGACACTGAGGGCGAACCACTCACGTGATGTCATGGGCATGGCTCCGGCACGCCCCCGCCATGCCTCCCATCACTATGGATCACAGGCCACAGATCACTCAGCGGACAGGCGCGCGTGATGCTACTGTATGTGCTCCATTGCACGCATCCTCTATATCCGAGGACTTATGTTTTCCTTAAGCCTCTCACCATTCAGTTCCAGAGCAGGAGCTCTTGTTCTATCGCTTTTTTTTCTACTATATACTGTATGCTTTATAGTTAGAGAGTAGTTTATTAATGACCAAGAGGTTGGCATAGAGAGCAAAGTCTCTATCTTTGCTGATGATACTAAATTGTGCAAGGTAGTAGAATCAGAGCAGGATGTAAGTTCTCTCCAGAAGTACTTGGAGAGACTGGAAACGTGGGCAGGTAAATGGCAGATGAGGTTTAATACAGATAAATGTAAGGTTATGCATTTTGGAAACAAGAATAAACAGGCAACACAAATTAAATGGGCATAAATTAGGAGAATCCGTGATGGAGAAGGATTTAGGAGTGCTTGTACATAGCAGGCTTAGCAATAATGACCAATGTCATGCAGTAGCTGCAAAGGCAAACAAGATCTTATCTTGCATTAAACGTGCAATTGATGGAAGGGATGTAAACATAATTATGCCCCTTTATAAAGCATTAGTAAGACCACACCTTGAATATGGAGTACAATTTGGGGCATCACTCCTTAGAAAATACATCATGGAACTATAGAAAGTGCAGAGAAGAGCCATCAAATTAATAAAGGGGATGGATAATCTGATTTATGTGGAGAGGCTAGCTATATTAGATTTGTGTATATTAGAAAATAGGCATCTAAGAAGGGATATGATAACTATATACAAATATATTCAGGGAGATTACAAGGAGCTTTCAAAAGAACTATTCATCCCACGGGCAGTACAAACGTCACAGGGTTGTCCCTTAAGGTTGGAGGAATGGAGATTTCAACAGCAACAAAGCAAGGGGTTCTTTAGAGTAAGAGCAGTTAAAATATGCCATTCATTGGCCATGGAGACTGGCAGATACAATAGATATCTTCATAAAAAAGGTTTGAAATCATTTTTGGAAAGGATAGGTTTACAGGTGTAACACAACTATCTCTTCCCCCCCCTCCCCCTCCCCAGGCAAATGTGCAGGTCTTATGGTGTTAGTGGTGCTGTGGTGCTCATCTGTTGGTTCGCAGGAGGCTGAGTCTCTGCCATGTTGTAGGGAGTGGGGCACAGGATAGTCTTTAGTGATGGTGTACCGCCTCCATCCTGCAGGGCTCCTGCCATAGACAGGGGCTTATCCCCACAGGAAATTACATGATGTATAGAAAGGACTCTGAAATACCATAGGTCAATGCAACCAGTTTATTGCAACTGAACAGAATAGAACATAACTGGTCCCTCTTCTTCCAGTATCCCAGCCCAGGGGTACCATCCTTCCCTGGGCAGGACATGACTAGTCACCTCAGGAGCTTGGGGCCTCTAGGCTAGTCTGATCTTTCCCTACCCCCTTAGGTTGAAAAAAGACATATGTCTTTAGTTTTAGCTGGTAGCAGAATTGTATAAACTCATGAGAATCCATGACCTATTTTGTTGTAATTTAGATCACAATTTGGGATTTCCCCAAGAGGTCCTTGCTCCTGGCACAAGTGATTGCGCAAAATGTCTCAGTTGTAAATTCGTGTAGGGATCTTCCTTACCCGCATTATAATTTGTCTGAATAGCCTCAAATAAGATGCTGGAACCCCTAGAGACTACATTTTAAACTTGTTTTAGTTTATTAATTAGTGCTATTAAAAGAGGGAATATACTTCAAGCCACGGTAGCAGATTTAAATTGAGGGATGAATTTTCCAAAAGTTCAATTTTCACCTAATGTTTACGTTTTGCGCCTGCCTTACACATAGCACTTACAGTATATATAGGCCTTGGTATTCCTTCTATGTACAGTATCTCAGATTACGATCATGTTATTACATGATCGTAATCTGAGATACTGTACATAGAAGGTACTGTACATAGAAGGAATACCAGGGCCCTCCGTTTCATTTATGAGATATACAGTAATGTGGTTGCTTTCGTTCTTGCAATTATCTTCTCCCACATACATTCATTTATAATATTCTGTAGTTTCTGTAACGAAATAGAAAAATGGTAGATTTTGGAAAAGGTGGAGAGAACGTTCATTTTAATTGAATTAATTCAGCCAAACCAATATAATAGTATGTTAACCCCATTTCTCTAAATGTTTCTGCATAGATTTAAAAATGGGGGGTAGTTTGCTGGAAAGAAATCACAAATGTGGAATGTAATATTAACTCCCAAATATGTAATATGGGTATGAGTCTATTTAAAAGGGAAATTTGACTAAAGTAGATTAATGGCATATTGTGATATAAATTAAGTAAAGTGGCTGCCATTTTTAGAAATGTATTTTGAAATGTAAATGGTCACAAGTTTAATTTCCTGCATCAAATTGGATTAGTAATAATTAAGAGAATATCATCTGCATAGAGAACTATTTTATGATGGTCTATAATATGTCAGCTGTATCAGGATTATTCTGAATTCTATTGGCCAACGTTTCCATAATAAGAGCAAAGTTCAGAGGGCAGATAGGGCAGCCCTGTCCCATACCATTTGATATTAAAGATAATAATAAGAAGAAGAATTATTATTATTATTATTATTATTATTATTATTATTATTAAAATAGAGGAGAGGAGGCGTGGCCAAGGAGGTGAATGGCAGCTTAGAGTGTGAGCTCCATCCCCTCCGGCGTTTCAAAACGACATAACTCCAGCAAAAACACAGTAACTGCATAATTCAGAACCTGCAGAACGTGTCTAAATATACAGAGATGGCATCAACCAAAACTTTAAGGAAAAAAACACAGCCGGTGTCTAATTATTTTAAGAACAAAGAGACTGCCAGGGCGGACATACCTGAATCTTCAGTGCAGACAGCATCAGCAGACCCAGAACTGGACTCCTCACCTGAAGAACCAGACGATTTGGCTGTAGTGAGACGTAAGGACATGAAAGAGTTCTGCAGCAATATGAAACAATTCTTTAAGTCTGAACTTTGGGCACTTCGGAAGGATGTGGACGCAATAGGGGAGCGTACGGCCGCTTTGGAATCCAGGGCAGATGAGACAGCTACAACCACAGTACAAACGCAGACTCAAATATCCACCCTAAAGGCACAGATAACTTCCCTAGAAGATAAAATTGAGGACGCGGAGAACCGCGATCGGCGCTGTAACATACGGCTTAGAGGGGTCCCAGAATCTATCACAGATCCAGAGGAATTCACCTCGAGGTGGCTAGAACATTTATTCCCAGACATGGCAGCCAGAGACCTGGTTCTGGACAGGTGCCATCGGGCGCTGCGGGGAAGACCTCAGCAAGGAGATCCCCCGAGGGACGTGGTGCTTAGATTCCACTGCTACCGAACCAAGGAAGAAACATGCCGGAGAGCAAGGGAACTGAAGGTGGTGGAGTTTGAGCAAATAAAATTTCAAGTTTACCAGGATCTGTCACCGGCCACGCTAGCAAAAAGAAAAGCATTAGCCACCGTTACCAGAACACTGCGTGACCAAGAAGTAAGGTACCGCTGGCTATTCCCGTGTGCCTTAATGGTTTTTAAGAACGGAGTGACACATATCCTAAAAAGAGTGGAGGACACTGAGGGATTCCTGCGGAGGGTCCTGGGATCAGCATTGCGTCCCCCTCACCATGCGGCGGCACAAGATGGCGCTCCCGCGTCCCCATAAACCGAGATGGTGACCCACAGCTGAGATAATGAGCCCTCCATAGGCCGCCCCTGTTTATACACAACCACGGGAATATACTGCTCCAACCAAACCCAATGAAGCCCCTACTGACCCTGTGACTGCACCGGACCCCTCTCACAGCCCGTACCAATCTCTAGAAAGGAGATACAGAACCCAGCAAGGCAGAAGGATCCACTCACGTTTTCGGAGCAGCGGCCATCTTGCCTCGCTCCATCCCTGAGAAGCGCGGGACCTACACTGCTCTCCGCGGGCTTTCCTAGTGACGTCATCGTCCAGCGTCGTCCTCTCGCGAGAACTGGTACTGGGCGCCTGCGCTGTGGGAACTAGCAGCGGTGGCGCACGTAGACGTCTCACATCCTCCCCAAGCTGGCCAAAGAGGAGCGCTGACACAGGGTTCCCCCCGAGGACGCAGAGGGCTACGAACCTGGAAGGAGCGTGATCGCGACGAGACCACTCTGCGGGAGACCGGACATGGCGGCCCCAAACTGGGGTTACCCCCCAGATCAATGATCTTGTACAAACAACCACACACACAATAAAAAAGTTTTGAGGGAAGGGGGGGGGGTGTAACAGGGAGGGGGGAAGAGGGAGGGGAGGTGAGGGTGGGAGGGGGTGGGTAGAGGGGGGCTGAGGGATGACATATAACCCCTGAAGAAAGATATCTCCCTAAACTGGATAGTTTAACAGGTATGTGCATCTCCTACAGGTATTGCGCCTATAAGCCCCACACTTAGACCCTAACCCCACCACAGGGATCAATATGAACGACATTAATAGAGAGGTGAGCTCCACGGCCAATCATTAGAGATAACAACCCGTATCATTATCTACCCAGTACCAGATGTGGGGATATCCTCCCAGCTTGAGTTACCAGGGTATATAGCACAGGGTCAGCTATGTGACCCAACAACGTAGACGCCGGAGGTCTATAGATAATGAAATACTTAAGTTGGGAGTCATATCATTGCCGTTGCGCCCAAAGAGTACATATAGAGGGGTCTCTACATACGGCCGCGGGGGGACTTGCAGATCACTATCCAAAGGGGGATAGTTAGGTTAGGTAGTACAGACTGACAAGGGACAATCGTTCGGCCTGAAGGGTTCCAAATTGCAGGGAGGGGGGGGGGGGGGTAAATCGGATCACCTATGTAAATGCTCTAATGCATAATAGTGTTTCCAAATAAAAGAGGAAACCTAGGGCCACGACCGCAACAGACCAGAGGACTAGGAGCTAGTCGGGGTTAATTAGTTAAGGGGTTGGTTGTAGAGCTCCAAGTTAGAGGAGTGGCATAAGGAGGACGAAAGAAGATAAACGGGTTAAATTTTCTATTGTGTTTATAATATGCAGTTTCTGTTTCAGTTTCCAACGTTGAGAAGTTATAAGGAGTTAAATATACTAGCTGATTAATAAAAACGCGCCGGCGGGGTTCTCCATGTCGGCGTGCATGCGTTTCCAGATACGGTCCCGGAGACAGAGGGATCGCAAACAAGTCCCAGGGGGGGCGGGTCACAGCAAGAAGGGGAAATCCCTTGGTAAGACTGGACCAAGAGACCAACCCCATGGGCGCAAGAGACACCCTCGGGGGCTCCCGGGGTGGACTCTTGTTTTCTTATTATTTGATGTCATTGTAATGTTAATGTTATGTATACACTCTCTTTTTTATTTTTTTCCCTCTGTTTTTACCTCTGTGTGGTCCCCTCTCCCACCCCTCCCTCTCCCCCCCTTCCGCACACCTCCTCCCCACCCTCTCCCCCCCCTCTCTCTCGCCTCTCCCTCCCTCCCCCTTCCAGAGGTACATCAGCCAGACCGGCGAAACACAAAACAGGTGGAGTGGGTGTATTTCGGGGCAGTGAGTCGGATATGTCCGAAGGACGGGGACTTGGGTGAGTTTCAAGTTACCCAGACGCTGACTTATACACACATTAATAAATGGCGTTGATACTTATTTCTCACAACGTGCAGGGCTTTAACAACCCAACCAAACGGAAGTTGGCTTTTTCAGACTACAAAAGGAAACACGCTGAGGTTCTTTTCTTGCAAGAGACACATTTCAGCAGATCTAGCGCCCCCAAACATCTTGACAAAGATTTTACTCAGGTTTTCTCAGCTGCCGCAGCGGTTAAAAAACGCGGGGTAGCTATATTAATTCGAAATAGCATTCCATTTGAAGTGCAGTTAACTAAGCGCGACAGTGAGGGCAGATACATCATAGTAGTGGGGGCGATTAGGGGACAGAAAATTACACTAGCTTGCATATATGCCCCCTGTGAAAAGAGTACGATCTTTTTTGATAAGTTTTTCAGAACCTTGAGCTCAGTATCTCAAGGGAGCGTCGTACTAGCGGGTGACTTTAACATGGTCATGCAACCGCACCTAGATAGGTCAGGGGTTGCAGGTCAATATAACAAGGGAGCGGGCGTCTCGTTGCGCCGGGGCCTCAAGACCACCCAGCTTACAGATATATGGCGAGAATTACATCCGGCAGACAGAGATTACACATTCTTCTCTCACCCTCATGGCTCATACAGCAGAATTGATTACTTCTTCGTGTCCTGTCACCTGGTTCCTATGGTCACCCGAGCTGGGATCCATGATATTTCATGGTCTGACCATGCACCAATAGAGCTAAGGTGCAATAATATTCGTACGGATAGACCTGGGACGAACTGGAAACTAAATGAATCAATCTTAAAAATTCCCGAGATCTGTGATATTATTGACAACGAAATAGACCAATTCTTTAATATAAATACAGGCTCTGTCGACTCACCGTTAGTTCTTTGGGAAGCTCATAAAGCAACATTACGCGGCACGTTAATAAATATCACAGCCAGACGAAAACGAGAAAGGGAGTCCAAAATTATCACTCTCCAAACCAAATTGCAGACTCTCTCCTCTAAACATAAAAAAACCTTAGACCCTAAAATTTTGCAGGAGGTAAAAGACGCCAAAATTGAACTTAACATGCTCCTAGCCTCCAGGGCGGACAATTCACTGAGTTGGTCAAAGAGGAGATTTTTTGAGAAAGCGAACAGGCCGGATACAATGTTGGCCCGCATGCTAAAGGATAGGCAAGCTAAGTATAACATCCAAGCTATACGCTTAAAATCTGGTACCCCCACGTCTAATCCTCAGAAAATAGTAGACGAATTCGGCTCATTTTATGAAACACTATATAATGGTGGAAAAGTGGCACATAACATCAAAACGAGCGGTGCACTAAGAGATTTCTTAACCAGCTCAAATCTAGGGAGATTGACGGACACAGACAGAGAAGCCCTGAACGCTGACTTCACTATAGAAGAACTGTCGCAAGCCATTAAAGAGTTGAAACCATCAAAGGCCCCTGGGCCAGATGGATTTTCAGGGCTTTATTATAAGAAATTTATAGAGCTACTCGCCCCTAGGTTGCTCCGCATGTTTAACGCTATTTTAGCGGGAGCCCCCATCCCCAAAGAGATGTTAAAGGCGTCAATATCACTAATACATAAAACGGGGAAAGACCCGCTAGATTGCAAAAGCTACCGGCCTATATCATTAATTAACACAGATGTCAAATTATACGCTAAATTACTGGCCAATAGACTTAGTCTCATCCTACCCAGACTTATACACCCAGATCAAGTCGGATTTATCAAGGGCCGGCAAGCAGCGGATAATACACGACGATTTATTGATCTGTTGGATTTGGCAAATAGTAAGGCAACTCAAAGCATGTTGTTAAGTCTGGATGCAGAAAAAGCTTTCGATAGGATAGACTGGCCATATTTAAAAGAGACGCTTGCAACATTTGGCTTTGGAGATCGGGTGAGCGAGGCGATTCTGTCGCTGTACTCTAACCCCACCGCCAGGGTCATACACCAAGGCTACCCCTCTCTGCCATTCCAAATAAAGAGTGGCACGAGACAGGGCTGCCCATTATCCCCACTTTTATTTGCCCTTTGTATCGAACCACTGGCGGCGCAAATCAGAGGAAACCCAGACATCTCAGGGTTAAACGCATACTCCCAAACCCATAAAGCGGCCCTATATGCGGATGACATCCTCTTGATTATCACAAAACCCCTTACTTCCCTGCCAAACCTATTCGCCCTACTAGATCGATTCGCTAAGGTCTCCGGCTTCAAAATCAATCAATCCAAGTCGGAAGCCCTCAATGTCAACCTCCCTAGACACACAGAGAAATTACTAAAATTAAATTTCAAATTTAACTGGCAACAAAACCACATAAAATACTTGGGTGTCCACATCACCAAAACTGTAAAGGACGTGTACAATGCAAATTACCCCAACCTGATTCGGACCCTAAAATCTGATTTACAGAAGTGGACATCCAAAAGGATATCCTGGATTGGACGTATCCATAGTGTCAAAATGAACCTACTCCCCCGTATATTATACCTCTTCCAAACTCTTCAGTGCCACTCAGATTGAGGGACATACACTCACTTCAATCTGACATTTACAAATTTATCTGGGGAGGTAAAAAACCGAGGGTAAGTAAACTAAATATGACAAGACCTGTGCTGGCTGGCGGCCTAGCAGTACCCTGCCTGCTATCATATTACAAGGCGGCACAATTAAGCCAAATTGTACAATGGCAATCTAACCCGAAATCGAAGAGATGGGTAGAAATAGAATATGCCGCATGCGCACCTTTGGAGCTCAGCAGTTTAATTTGGTTACCTAAAACAGCGCAAAAATTTGCCACAATGCCGCTATCCTCAATGACCAACTCACTGTCAATCTGGGAGGCTACAAAAAACAGGCATCCCCTCACGACAAAACACTCCATGGTGACACCCATTTGGAATAATCCTGAATTCGCTCCGGGTCTATCGGTCGGTAATACCTCAATCTGGAGGCAGAAGGGTTACAATCGGATTAGAGATCTGGAGGGACATGATAGAAAAATCAAAACATTCGACCATATCAGAGAAGAAAAAGAGATGCCCCACTCAGAATTCTTTCGATACCTCCAGATCAGGGCTTTTTATAATAAATTTGCCCCATACCCCCTATTAACATCTTTCGAAAAGCTCTGTCTGGCTGAGACCGACACAAAGGGACTTACATCACAGATCTACGGAGAGGTGATCAGTTCTGGTGAACATGCACAGCAGATACCCTCATTCCGATCTCAATGGGAAACAGATTTAGGAGAAAACTTAGAGGATGAAGATTGGAGCGCTATTTACATGGCCACTGCAAAGAGCTCCATATGCACCACTCTTAAGGAGAACGCATATAAAGTCCTAATGCGATGGTACCTCACCCCACTGAAATTATCAAGGTTTGTGCCGGGATCCTCCCCCCTGTGCCCCCGCCAGTGCGGAGGATCAGCCGACCTGTTACATATGCTGTGGTCCTGCCCTCGGATCTCTCCGCTCTGGGAGGCGATTAGACATTGGATTCAGAGACTGTTCGATCTCACAATACCCCCAGACCCGTGGCTGTTCCTCCTGAACAGGCCATTAACGGGCCTTACCAAAGCACACAACAAATTAATTGCCCATTTTGCAATTGCAACGCGGTGCGAGATCGCAGCATTATGGAAACAATCTGATATTCCAACCATCCCAAAGATTCGAAATCGAATTTGGTTCGTTTGCCAGATGGAAAAGTTAACAAGTTTAGTTAACGACACTGGTGACAATTTCCTAAAAGTCTGGACGCCCTGGCTAGAACAGACAGATATCCCGGGGATAGAGAGGACCTCAATCTGGCTATGATAGTTGTAGATGCGTTCTCCTTGGGGGGAGCTTACAGGTTGTATTCTATATCCATAAGAACCTATTTAGCAGCATTATAATATTAGCAATTAGAGAAGTGACCCGGTCCACACGTGTTCGGATTCGGGCCTCAGATGCACCCCTTACCACCTCACTCTACATACCTCACCCACATCCTTCCCCACCCCACCCAAACCTTCCCACTCCCTCCCCCTTTTTTTTTTTTTTTTTTTTTATTGTGAGTGGGTATTGTCTCCCCCTTTAAGTTTTATTATAAGTGTCTGTTTGTCCTTTTTAGAAAGATCTCACTGCTATTCTCTCAGTTGTTAAGACATTGTTTTCATACAAGACAAAAAAAAAAAAAAAATATTTGATAATGTATTTTTTGCTGTTACATTGCAATAAAAATCTGAGTTAAAAAAAAAAAAAAAAAAAAAATAGAGAAGGAACTCTATTTATTCTAACCCAATCAATATGGCCCATACACAATTTACTTAATACATACTGCATTCGTTGCCAGATAATACGGTCGAACGCTTTCTCAGCATCAAGAGACAGTAGCACGGAGAGATTTTTATTTATGTTCCATTTATGAATTAAGTTAATTACCCTTCTTGTGTTATAACAGGTTTGTCTAATTGGTATGAAACCTGGTCTATATTAATTAAAGAGGGGAGTACTGCACTCAATCTATTTGCTAAGATTTTGTAAACGATTTTATAATCAGAGTTCAGCAGAGTAATAGGTTCATAATTAACATAGCTAGAAGTATCCTTGTCTTTTTTTTTAATGTATCACAATGATGATTTCTTCTAACAACATTGATTTGGAGAGAGAGTCTACCTTTCTTATGGAGTGAAATCATCTTGTCAGGTAAGGCCAGGTGCTAGAATTGTTTCAAATTTGTTATACTAAAGATGTGTCAGTTCACCCAGACCTGGTGTTTTGTTAGCTCTTATTTGATTGATAGTTGCAATTCAATTAATTTTCTGTTATAGGTGTGTGACAGAATACTCAGAATACAGTACATGTTAAGCCCACATGCTTCTTCTGTCTGTCCAGATGGCAACAAAGAGTAAAGAGTTAAACTTGTCATGCAACCCCAACTCCAATCCAACCCAACCCCATCAAGTGCCCCAACCCTAGTAATATGTAAACTTATGTTTCTTTGTGGTTTACAACTGTTGTTAAGTTATCTGTATTACTGATTGTGTGCCTTGGCCAGTGACATTGGCTGAGTATCAGTAATCCAATGAGTCAGGGGGCTAGTCATTGTGTGGGTCAGGTGCTGTGTTCAGGGACAATAGGGAGCTAGGGAAGGACGCACCTGCCTGCTGGGAGAGAACACACTCCAAGGCTGGAGCATTATTCTCTGCCCGACTGCGAGGCAACTAACCCTGCACGAGGTCTGAAGCTGATGTCAGGGGCCAGCATTTTGGTCCTAGCCCCGTTGTCATTGTTCCCATTGGTCAGTTCAAATTTCCCACACTCCTAGGCCCCACCCCTTAAGAGCATCCTTTGGCACTGGATCCACCCTCTCTCCGGATTGGTCCATTCCAGATGCCCCCCTCCTGGCACCCCGCTCTCCATGATTCCAAATGGAGACCGGGAAACTATAAAAGCCGATGCCGATCCGAGCTCCGCAGATATTCCAGGTTGGTCTCGTGGCCAGAAACCACCCTATCATTAGAGTGCATAGGCCTTAAGCGGTCTCCCCTTGTGACAGGGGAACTGGGTATTCTATAAGGACCTTCTGGGGTGCTATCCAGAGTAAGCTAGATTTGGCAACACCTTGCACCTAGCGAGCTAGGAGTACTCCATAAATCCCTGTTTTGTGGGGTTATTGTTGTGAAGGCTGGATTTTAAGAAAGGATGATTTTCACAAATAGAAGGAAACTTTAGCATTCCTATTAGGGGATTGATCATATTTATTATCTAAGTTATAGAGAGAAGAATGAAAAATATGAAATTCCTCTGTGATGATAGAGTTATCACACATTAAATTACCTGTTTAGGTTTACAAGTAGATTGCTTTTACATTATTTTCCATTTGAATATCTTGTCCGCTATCATTATATTGGCTTTGTTATCTTATTCATAATATTTTTGCTTGGTCCATAGTAAGGCCTATTATACTTTTTTAGTGGGGAGTAAGTTAAATTTCCCTCTGAGTTCAGTTAACTTTTTAAGTAAATCAGTAGATCTTCATGTAAATACGACTTCTGTATTCTTTTATACCTTAGACAACAAGATCAACTCAGTCTTCCTGCTCCTCACCCGGGCAGATACGCACCATATAGCCCCCCTCCCCCTTTATTACAGCCTTATGCAAGTGTCATTTACTGCACCGACACACTTTATTCGAGCAAATACCCAGTATGTACCTGGCAGATACCTGGAATGCGCCGCTCCTCACCTCTGACAAGCCCCGTTGCGTTTGCCTTCCCAGCCTGGGTTCATGCCTGGCTGACGGGCGGCTGATCTGTTAAATGATAATGATTAGGATTTAATAGGCTGCAATGCTTCGCGTGTCTACCAGATGGCATAAATTCATGAATTGTAATGCAGTATATATATATATACTGTGCAGTATTGCAGCCAGCGGGAATAAAATGCTTCAATCCCTGCCTGGAAAATAACCCAATGCACTCGGGCAGAAAACAGTCACAAACCTCAATACACCCGAGTATACCCGAATTCGTGGGACTAGCCGAGCTCGAATAAAGTGTGTCGCCAGTGTACAGTGAAATAATTGGTTAATTGTACCAGAGATAAATTATTGTGCAGGAAGTCATTTATTTCCCACATCATATGCTGGAGTTCCTCTTTTGGAAGAGAGGGGTGACACGGTATGTGCATGATCAGACCAGATGATATCGCCTATTGTGGTAAAGATGAATTTGCTAAATAATCTTTCATTACATTTTTTTTAATCAATCCATTTGAAAAGAAGGTGTAGAAGGGTAGAAAGGTGTACTATTCTCCATTCATCCAAGAGCTAATTGTTTGTTACTGTACTCTTTAAAGTAATTGTTAATATTTTAGTGCCAGGCTAGGACAAGAGGTGTCTTGAAGAGCATTTATTAAAGAGGTAAAGTCTCCCCCTACAATCCAATATCCCACTTTAGAATTTGTCAATTGAAAAAAATCTCCTTGAAAAGATTTTGGGTTAGAATCAGGGTCATAGGGGCCTATTCTAGTAGCTTCGATAATTGAGTTATCAACAGTTTTGTGCACTTCTCTAGCGAGTTTGCATGTGCAGCTATTCGAAAGCTCAGATAACATGGCAAGCTCTCTCAAAACCTGCTTCTTCCCGAATGATAACACTACGACTCACACAAACCGAAGGGAAGCTCAAAAAATGCTCAAACTTGCATTTTTTGAGAAATCGAGCTATTCAGGTATCTCCGAGCTTCACATCGCTCTGAGATTCACACCGCGGCTACAACTCGCAAAGTCTGATCTCGCCACCTGACGGGTGGTGAGATGGGATCCGCAATGTCACTATGATTGAGAAAATGTATTTTTACTACATCAGATTAAAGCCGGTGTCTCCAGAGCTGACACGCATTAGTATCAGCTACGGAGACCCTGTGCTTCCAACCTATGTAATAAAAATACATTTACAAGCAGCTTAAAGGGTTAAATACCAGTGCCCAGTTTGTTGGGGTAGAGGGGGTGGGTGAAGATTGTGTTGCCCAGGGTGGGTGTTTAGGTCTAGCGGGAGGATTGCAGGAGGAGTTAACCCCTTCATTTCCTTAGCGGCTACTACTGCTATGGTAATGAAGGGGTTAAACCTTCCAGCTACCCACCTGGTAGGCCTAAAAACTCACCACGGGCCAATTACCACCTTTACCCACACCCTTTACCCCAATAAATATTCAAATATAATTCAACAACCAATACTATCCAATACACCCATTGATTGCCAGTGTGGTTACCTATGCCCTCAATCTGGATCTGGATAATAGCACATTTGCCCATTGAAAGTAGGGAATAGGAAAATAGAAAACAGTACCAATAAGCATATAGCAAATTAAAGTTGTACTTATCCCTGCCAGGATGAAGGCATCCTCATCCTCATCTCCATCCTCCGTGTCTTCCGTGCGAAGCAACATTCAAATTAAAAAACCAACTTCTGGCCACTAACCCCTTAACTAACTTAGCGGTTTTTAACTGCTATAGTAATTAAGGCGTTAAAATAAACACACAATAAAAAAACAATGACATAACAGTACAATACATTACACATTTGCCAAAAAAAGCATTGATTGTTTCTGTGGTAAACCAGACTCATATACCTCCATGTTTACTCATTTACTTTTTCTTTATTGGAAATGGTATTGGGTTAATTTTATGATGTACTGTATGTTAATTTTGTTGTTCAATGTTGATTTACATGTGTTGATTTTGCGCCCTATATGTGATCCTCTGATGGAAGAGCAGCCGTCTTTATTGTGATCCCGTCCTTGACATATTGTTTCCTTTATTGGCGGTTAGATTACCTGGTTCGACGCTGATTGCGGCTCTTCCGCTGGAGGGGTCCCTATATAAGGCTGCTTTTAACTTGAAGGAATCACTCTTTGATAAAGCGACAGCTATGGTGGGAAACTCGTCAGAGATTCCTCCTTTTTCTACTGCCTTTATGGTGCAATAAATTTTGATCTATATTTTTGATCCAGTATCTACAAGACGAAGCGCTGTTCCATAGCGTGAAACGCGTTGAGGGGGAGATCGTGGTATAGCCTTAGTGTGTAATGTGCCAATAAAGTTTTTTCAACTTACCCGGAAGTAGCCTGGATGCTTGACACTTGCAGTGGCTCCGGATCTTCTTTCCTTCCAGGGAAAAATATGCTACCTGATTGACTGGCTTCCTTCCTTTTAATATGAAGTCACATAATTAAAAAAAACGGAAGCCGTCACATGGTACATCCACCAATATGATTAAGAGATATACCATCTGTCAGTCAAATGTGATATCATAGGCCTTATAAAGGTCTGTCACATCTCATTTGACCCCAAGAAGCTGTCGGATCAACGTCTCTTGGAGCTATTGGAGAAGAAAGAAGAACAAAGAAAAGAAACAAGAAGTACTCATCCGGCCTCCTCAAGAATTGGTGCCGCAGTTGGATGAGGAGGGTGAATGTTCATCCTGGTAAAAGTAAGAAACACATTGATTGTATTTTATTTAATTGTGGTTTTTTTCTAGGATGCCAATTGACTGGCAATGAGTTTATCTATGCCCCTTTGAGGGTATAGATAAGCACATTGACAATCAATGCATTTTGGGGCAAATGTTTGTTTTTATTTAAATGTCATGTATTTTATTTGATGTTGTTTAATTTAGGTTGCCTATTTATTGCCATTGTGGCAATCCATGCCCATATTGTGGGCATGGTGTACCACAGTGGCAATCAATGGGTTTATTGTCAAATTGTTGATTTTTTTTAATTGTATTCTCTTTTATTTTGTGTTCTTTTTTAGGTTGACCATACATTGCCATTGTGGTAATCCATGCCCATATTGTGGGCATGGTTTACCACAGTGACAATCAATGGTTTTAGTGGGAAATGTTTTTTTTAAATTGTATTGTAATGTATTTTATTTTTGTAATTTTTTTTTTAGGTTGACCATTTATTGCCATTGTGGCTATCTGTGCTCCAAATGTGGGCATAGGTTACCAAAGTGACAATCAATGGGTTTATTGGCTAATGTGTCATGTATGGTACTTTAATGTCAATGTGATTTTATTGTGTATTTATTTTATTTTGTAAAGAAATGGGCAAATGTGCCACTAGCCATATTTGACTACTAGTGCTTTTACCCATTTGTATGTGTGGTGATGGTGGTAGGGGGGTGGAGAATGGGGGTAGTTGCCTCAGGGAAAGTGGTTAAGCCTCCTGGGTGGGTAGCGGGGGGGGGGTGAGGTTAACCCCTTAATTACAATAGCGGTTACTAACCACTAAGGTGATTAAGGGGTTAGAGGCAGAAGTTAGTATTTTTATTTTAATCTTGCTGCCCAGAGAGGATGACGAGGCTGAAGATGAGGACGGCCTTCATCCTGGCATGGGTAAGTACAACTTTAATTTACTATATGCTGGCTGGGTAATCTTTTATTTTTAATGGGCAAATTCTCTATGATCCATATCTGGATAATAGGGATTTTGCCCATTACTGGGTTAGAGGGGGTGGGAGTAGGGTGCCCATTCATATCCTTGGGGGTTATATTTGATGCCATTGAGTGCATAGGTAACCACACTGGCAATCAATGGGTGTATTGGATAGTATTGGTTGTTGTATTATATTTTAATGTTTATTGGGGGTAGAGGGTGAAGGGAGTAGTTGCCCCTCGGGTGAATAGCAGGAGGGGATATCCCCTTCATTACCTTAGTGGTAGTAACCCCTCCCGCAACCTTCCCAGTAGGCCTAACCAACCACCCTGGGGAAACTAACCCCCATTCACCCACCATCTCTACCCCCAACAAACCAGGTATTCTGGTTTAACCCCTTCATAAAATTAGCGGCTAGCTGCTAAAGTAATGAAGCTGCTTTTATTTTAATAACACAGTATTGTAGCAGGGCATCTCCGGAGCTGAACCGCATTAATTTTAACCACGGGGACCCACTGCTTTCTGAGTTACAGGCCCCAGAATGGGGGGCCAGTATCTCCCTGCATTGTTTAAATCTCCCGCTTCACGTGACCAAGACATTTAAACTTTGAAGAGATACCAGCACCCCATACCGGGGCCCAAGGTCGCCAACAGGAAAATTGGGCCCCAGGACAAATGTAAGGATCAGGACCCACCCCCCCTCCAAAGTACTCCCCCCTCCATAGAGCCCCACCCCTCCAAAAATTAATTAGAACATAACGTTTACTTAACTGTCCTCTTGTGTTATTGAAGGACTGAAAAAAAATTATTATATTACAATGCAATCTGTTTAATTTTATATTTGTATGGGGTCTGGGGGGTGAAAAGGTAGGGACACTGGGGAGGGGGTGAAAAGGTGGGAGCAGGGAAACTGCCTGGGAAGGAGGAAAAGGTATTGGCTGGGGGGGAGAATGATATGGGCCTGGGGGGAAGGTATTGGCCTGGGAGGGGGGCATGGGATTGGGGGGTGGGGTAAAGTATAGGCCTGGGCGGGAGGTATAGGCCTGGGGGGAGGTATGGGCTTGGGGGGGAAGTATGGGCCTGGGGTGGAATGTATCGGCCTTCGGGGGAATGTCACATGACCCCGCTCATCATTTGACGCCAGGGCCAAGCGGGGAGGGGGGACACGAGCTGCAGAGGATAGCAGGCAGGGCTGCGCACGGGGGAAAGTTTGCGCACCCCTGGTGTATAGGACTAGGAGCCAGGGGGAAATTACCTTGAGGGCTGGAGCTTGGAGTTTCATGGAGGGATCTTCAGACAGCTGCGGATGGAGCCTTCACACGGCATGTGGGGAGGGCTGCGGAGGATGCAGGTAGGTTTAGGACAGACACACACACTTTGATCCTGTATAAGCAGCTGCACAGCCAGGAAGATTCAAACACATTTTTTTCCCCGCCCATGAGGAAGGCCCTGATTGGCTCTCCTAACCAGGCTACACTTAATATAGCGTGTCAGCGTTTTTTTATTCTGGCAGGAGGCCCGGCCCCCCTGACTCACCGGGCCAAGGATAGTAGTCCCGGCTGTCCACCCTTGTCAGCAGCCCTGCCGGGGGCCTGTAACTCGGGAATCATTGGGTCCCCGAGGCTTAAATTAATGCAGTTCAGCTCCGGAGACCCCCTGCTTCAATACTGTGGTATTAAAGTAAAATAAAAACAGTGCAATCGCCTGTAAGAGCTATGCAGGGAGAGGCAGCGCTCACAGACTGTAGGCAGATCGCACCGGCAGAACTTAGAAAAAGACACAGATAAAGTCACTGCTATCACTAGCGGTATGGCATTTTCCTAGCTACGGTATCTGACTTGCGATTACTCTTTCTGAATACCAGGATAAGACAAACGTCAGACCGTGAGGTAGGTCATGCCAAAATGTTTGATATAGCTGTTATTTTATTGAAGCTACTAGATTAGACCCCATAGATGGATACAAATGTGTATTTAATTCCCCCAATAAAGTGACCTTGACAAAGAGATATCATCTCGTTAAGTTATATCATTGAGACTCACATTGAAATGGGGGAACGTATAAGGAAAAGAATTGCAACTCCATGTTGCTCAACTTTTGATGATGAGAAATATGCTTGATTATAATTTCCAGGCCTCAGGCATAAGCTTATACTGTAGGGATCCATGCTAAAATGGGTAAGGCCTTGATTATTCCCGGCCGTGCACGCGCGCTCCCTCGTGCCGTCACAAGGGCGATGCGCACGGTCTAAACCTGCACTGCGGGCAGGAGGCAACAGGGAGGCGTGGTGGAGGCGTGGCCATGAGCGGTTTGCCCTCATTGGCTGAACCGCTCACGTGACGCAGCCGCCGCGCAAAAATCTAAATTGGAAATCTGCTTGGGAAAATCTTGCGAGGTCGCTCTGCAGCGCTCGCGCCGCGCGCGAAGTATGTGCATCATTCATTTGTTGCGAGGTGCAAGGCGTCGTGCGCTTGGCCGCCTTCGGTATAAGCACGGCCTAAGAAGCAAAAAGTGACAGACTGTGAGTGCCCATTTGCATGCCAATACGCAGAATCTCTGGCTGCAGTGTAAGTATTGTATGCACAGTGATAATGGGGAAAGGCAGGGCTGTGAACCTGTCTGAGACATGTTACTGTTCTCACAAGTGGTGTTTTTATTGTGTCACTTTTTTACTCACCCTAACCTACTTTGTGTCAATTTCCATCCAGAAATGTAACTCTATTGGGCTTTAGAAAACGGGCTTCCTGGACAGAAACGGCATCCGCTTTAAGGGGCCTATGCAGAGAGCAGCGAATTTTAAAATTGGCGAATTTCATAAAAAGTAGCTTTTTTGGAGAGTTTTATTCTCCATATGCAGAAAAGTGCGAATTCTGCTATGTTTAACATGGATGCGTGTGGCGAGTTTAAATTGGCGAGATGCGCGCTTCAGAAACGTGTAAAAACAAATTCGCGCCTTTTTTTTCCCTTTGCAATGGCCGCGAGCGGCAGCTTCTTGCCAATTTTTTCTGGCGAGGCAAAAAGGAGACAATCGCGCCATTTTATTGGCGCGAACAGCCGCTAGATGCCGTTCGCGCCTCTCTGCATTAGGATATTTTTAAAACTGGCGAGATTGAGGTTCTCGCCAGCCGCGAGGCGAGTTTTACAAATAGAAAAGAAAAATTGGCGCGTTTTTCGGAACTCGCCATTTTCTGCTGTTTTCTGCGCGATTTTCTCCAAAAAATGGCGAATTTCGAAATAGCGCTGCTCTCTGCATAGGCCCCTAAATCTTTTTAACTTCAGATAAAGCTGGCGTATTCTTATTAGGTGATTTAAAAACCTTAGCATTAACAGAAATAATTTTAGTGTCCATCATGCAAGGTTTACTTATGAGAACTATCAGTGAAGGTGAGAACAAGCAGGCAAGCGCTGAATCATTATTCTGACTTATGGAAGAAGTGTTATAGTAATTATTTAAGGTCACGGTAGTCTCGCCATCATTTCCAACATGTATCCCTTCTGGAGAAAAATTAGTTAGAATATAAAGAGAGGATTTAACTAAAAAAACTTTTGTCACTAGGTTTACTCCTGAAAACAGGGAAACAGGTAAAACTGTTATATGTACATTAATAGATAAAGGAAAGTGATGCAAAGCCACAATAAGAGGTGATTTCCATTGGAGAATCATTTTTTAAGGTCAGCTTATTTTATTGTAGCCCCCTGTAAACACTTCAGGCTATACCTATCTTCCTTCTACTGTGGTAAGTCCTGTTAAGATCAGGCGCCAGTAATCATTATGGGTTTTCCCCCTACATAGCCCTAACCTGAGTGGTAGACGCAGACCTGGACTCTGCTGCAGGCGTGAGCAAGAGGGGAGGTTCTGCTGACACCATGAGGGGAGGAGCTAGCTCTATATTTAGCAGCCCACTCCGGGGAGTGGAGTTGTTCTTCGTCCTTGCTGTGTGCCGTGTTCCTCTCTTGTTGAGGGTTCTTCGGAAGAGAGAGTAGCTTAGGAAGAGTTCGAGCGAACCGTGATATCGAGAGTTTAGAGCTGCTGAGTATTATGCCGTGAGCCACGAATCCTGCCGAACGGTCCGAGGAGTATCAGGAGGCTACGGGCTCCCCGGCTCAGCGTGCCGGATGAGAGCCCCCTTTAAACAGCTCAGGCTATACCTATCTTCCTTCTACTGCGGTAGGTCCTGTTAAGATCAGGCGCCAGTAATCATTATGGGTTTTCCCCCTACATAGCCCTAACCTGAGTGGTAGACGCAGGCCTGGACTCTGCTGCAGGCGTGAGCAAGAGGGGAGGTTCTGCTGACACCATGAGGGAAGCGGCTAGTTCTATATTTAGCAGCCCACTCCGGGGAGTGGAGTTGCTCTTCGTCCTTGCTGTGTGCCGTGTTCCTCTCTTGTTGAGGGTTCTTCGGAAGAGAGAGTAGCTTAGGAAGAGTTCGAGCGAACAGTGATATCGAGAGTCTAGAGCTGCTGAGTATTATGCCGTGAGCCACGAATCCTGCGGAACGGCCCGAGGAGTATCAGGAGGCTACGGGCTCCCCGGCTCAGCGTGCTGGATGAGAGCGAGAGGAACCAAACCGATCAGCGTCTATAAGTAGAGCTTATAGAATTATAGACTGGTGGACCAATGCCCTCACCCCACTGCCAGGGGTGATGGGGAGAGAATTCAAGACCCACCTCGAGGCTAACCTCGGGGGTGGGCCACGGGGTATTGCAGCCCTAGCTCAGACCATCATGTCGGCAGAGTGACTTGGAGGGAAGGAGAGGAGAAAGTCGTGGGAGGTGAGCGGGTTGTATCTCGCCCTGGCGATTGTATTGCGGCTGCTGGAAGCCTTGTCGTTGGGATATCGTTGCTCTGTCAAATAAAGGGACTGTTCTGCATCCGTAAAGACTGTGTGTGATTTGGCGAGTATAACCCTGGGACCTGAGGGGTTCTTCTATACCGGTCCTGTCCCATTACCCTGGGAGTATAAAAGATGGAGGCGCTGCACCACTAAGAAATCATGGAGGCTATCACCCCAGAAGCCCGGTCCTGGCTCCCCCACAACACTGCGGGAAGCTCAGGCCCTCCTGTTCCTCACAGGTACGCACCACACCGCATGTAATCAGCCCCCATGCACCCCTTACACTTCCGTAGAGACTGGGGGTGGGGGAGGGGGGAAACAGGGTTACATTATCATTAAGAATAATTCCTTATATGAATAAAAGAAGATTGCAGTGCGAGATACAGTAGACTAGAGGTATAAAAGGCAGCATGCCTCAAGTACATATTTATTAAGTGTTATATGATCGTTACGTTTATATTGATTGTGAATCTGTAATAATAACAAGCACAGAAAAAGGTTGATGCAAAACCCAACATTAATCCAGGTATCATAAATATCAGAACATTGAGATAAGAAGAGGGTTGGCATCTGCAGATAACAGCATTTCCCAAGACAACCAGCTTATAACAAATTTACCATGTATTTATATGCAATAATAAAGTCCTTTGGTTATATACCTAAACCACTTTGATCTTTCAAATTTGTGGCTTGAATAAGCGTTAGATATATTGTACTGTAAATCGAAAGTCATATATAATAGACATTTAAATAAGAAATCACCAGGCTATATTTAAAGTGGAAAGCTCTGTTATATGATGCTCCAGTTGAAATGAGCCTGGAGCTCATTTGCAATGTAATATTTCAATCATTGTTTCAATAGTATATATCTAATGTGAAATGTATTGAGTATGTAAAAAAGAAAATCTCATCTTTAATATGGCTTGAAGCTGCTACATAAACAGAAAACACAGCAGATCATGAGAGTCGCGAGTTTCAAAATCTAGGGAAAACTATTTACAGGCATACCCCGCATTAACGTACACAATAGGACCGGAGCATGTATGTGTAGCCCCCTGTAAACAGCACAGGCTATACCTATCTTCCTTCTGCTGTGGTAAGTCCTGTTAAGATCAGGCACCAGTAATCATCATGGGTTTTCCCCCTTCATAGCCCTATCCTGAGTGGTAGACGCAGGCCTGGACTCTGCTGCAGGCGTGAGCAAGAGGGGAGGTTCTGCTGACATCACGAGGGGCGGGATTAGCTCTATATTTAGCAGCCAACTCCGGTGAGTAGAGTTTTAGAGTTGATAGTGATACCGAGAGTCTGAAGTTGCCGGTTAGTTATGCCGTGAGTATGCAGTTCAGTTAGTATGCCATGAGTCAAAGAATCCTGCAGATCGGTCCGAGGAATTCGAGGAGACTACGGTCTCCCCTGCGCAGAGTACAGGAGAGAGAGAAGCGGAAAGATTCAGCATCCTTTAGTAGAGCTGATAGAATTATAGACTTGGTGGACCAATGCCCTCACCCCACTGCCAGAGGTGATGGGGAGAATCCAAGACCCACCGCGAGGCTAACCCCAGGGGTGGGCCATGGGGTATTGAAGCCCTAGCCCAGACCATCCTGCCGGAGGAGCGACTTGGAGGGAAGGAGAGGAGGAATTATCTGGGTGGAGGGCGAGTGGCGTAATAACCTGTCCTGGCTATTGTTGTTGCGGCTGCTGGAAGCCACTATCGATGGGATATTGCTGCTCTGTCAATAAAAGAGACTATTCGTTATTATCAAAGACTGTGTGTGACTTGGAAAGTACTACCCTGGGACCCAAGGGGTTCTTCTATACCGGTCCTGTCCCATATTCCTGGGAGTATAGAAGATGGAGGCGCTGCACCACTAAGAGATCATGGAGGCTACCACCCCAGAAGCCCGTTCCTGGCTACCCCACAACATCGCGGGAAGCTCAGGCCCTCCTGTTCCTCACAGGTACGCACCACGCCGCATGTAATCTGCCCTCATGCACCCTAGACACCACCGTAGTGTCTGGGGGAAGGGGGGAAGCAGGGTTACATTTGGAGGCGCTGCTGAGAGATATGTCAGAACAGGACCGGCTTATAGCAAGGCGGAACGGGCAGAGCGAGATGCACTATCTGAGCATGTGTTGGAGAAGGATGGGCGCCCATAGGAGGTGGCGTAGGATGGGTGAATAGTTAGAGCACACCGAGTCCCTTGAGGCAGGTAGTGTGAGGCAACAGGGGGGGTCAGCCTGTTAACCAGTCCAGGGACCATGGCCCAGGGCCCGCGCTTTGAGTGGCCAAAAGCAGGAGATGCCCCGTACCTAGAAAAGAGGTACCATAGCTATCACCCACACACACGCACCACAGAACACTTGCATGGTAAACATCGAGTACAGTGCACGGAGGAGAGGAGTTCCGCTGAGCCTGGGGTACAAGCCACCTCAAATTTAGTGAGAAACCGAATGTAGAGCACACAGTTGACCGTCAGTCAGTGTATTTTAGGTACGAGATACCCGTTAGACATTGAGGATAGGGCACATGGACATTTGGAGGACTCGTCCAAGATGGCGGTCATCCCTATATGTGCTCCGCGAAGCAAGGACCTTGATCTAAAATGGCGGTTCCCGCCCAGTGTGGAGCAAGCACGTGCGTTGTGCACAGAGACTATTAGGAGAATGTGGCGGGACATGTGTAACAATTTGGTGCCAAACCCGGATTCTTTGCAAGGGGAGCGGAGCAGCGCGAAAGCCGAAAGCCCACCCACCCACCTGTGTCGTGAATGGTCAGACAGCCCGGCCACGTCACGCTGAAGAACAAAAGATCCCACCTCTGGATTCCACCAGAGGGAGGGGGCACAAGGGGGGCCAATCAGGAGAGTTCTCCCCAGCGAAGGGAGGGACCAGAAACCTGAGCGAAGAGCTTCACTTTTGTCTGGCATTCGAGGAGCAAGGAGCTGGAACACTGAGCTGTTCCCACCCTGAGCGAACCATGTCCGAGATGAGTACTTTCATCTACCAGGTACCAGGAGGCATACTGGTAGTGGAGGTAGCTGAGCACGAATACATTCGGTGTTTGTGCGTCCACTGCGGAATACCGGGCACGGTACCAAGCACCAGGGCCCGCTGCCCTCAATGTGGCACATTTTATCTTTGGCCGAACGAGCCGTGGCCTTTGTTTGGAACCCCGCGGGGTGCCTCTCCGGGAACATTGACAGAAGTGGTGGAAGGAAAAGAAAAGACTGCCCTGGGTCCCCGTTATACCATATCGGGAGGAACCAAGGCTCCGCTCGCTATTAAACTGAGCGAACGGGTGTACCGAGAGTCTGGAGTTGCCAGTTAGTTATGCCGGGAGTATGCAGTTCAGTTAGTAAGCCATGAGTCAAAGAATCCTGCGGATCGGTCCGAGGAGTTGGAGGAGACTACGGTCTCCCCTGCGCAGAGTACAGGAGAGAGAGAAGCGGAAAGATTCAGCGTCCTTTAGTAGAGCTGATAGAATTATAGACTTGGTGGACCAATGCCCTCACCCCATTGCCAGGGGTGATGGGGAGAATCCAAGACACACCGCGCGGCTAACCTCGGGGGTGGGCCATGGGGTATTGAAGCCCTAGCCCAGACCATCCTGCCGGAGGAGCGACTTGGAGGGAAGGAGAGGAGGAATTATCTGGGTGGAGGGCGAGCGGCGTAATAACCCGTCCTGGCTATTGTTGTTGCGGCTGCTGGAAGCCACTATCATTGGGATATTGCTGCTCTGTCAATAAAAGAGACTATTCGTTATTATCAAAGATTGTGTGTGACTTGGAAAGTACTACCCTGGGACCCAAGGGGTTCTTCTACACCGGTCCTGTCCCATATTCCTGGGAGTATAGAAGATGGAGGCGCTGCACCACTAAGAGATCATGGAGGCTACCACCACAGAAGCCCGGTCCTGGCTACCCCACAACATCGCGGGAAGCTCAGGCCCTCCTGTTCCTCACAGGTACGCACCACACCGCATGTAATCTGCCCTCATGCACCATAGACACCACCGTAGAGTCTGGGGGAAGGGGGGAAGCAGGGTTACAAATGTAAAGCGAAAATGTACTTAAAGTGAAGCACTACTTTTTCCACTTACTGTATGTACTTTACGGCAATTGTCATATACATGCATAACTGATGTAAATAACGCATTTGTTACAGGCTCTATAGTCTCCCGCTTGTTCACAGCTTCAGTACAGGTTGGGAGCCGGTATTGCTGTTCAGGACGTGCTGACAAGCGCATGTGTGAGCTGCCGTTTGACTATTGGGCGCTATGTCCTTACTCGCGGGTGTCCTTAAACCGGGGTATGCCTGTAGTGTCTTCTTGTAAGAAGTAGTTGGTAGAATATGGAACCACTAAAGCAAACTTAATTGTCCACCCTAGCTCACAGGACATGTGACAATAAAGGAGAAAACTTTGACTTTTACCAGAGACTAAACAAAATAAAAGTAGAAGAGAAAGAAAGCGCAAGCTTCCATCGTGAAATCAGATTAATTAAAAAAAGTTAACAGCACAGGTGCCTGGGGGCACCTGCAGATGAACAAGAATATCCAATAGCATATCCAAGAATATATCGCTATGAAATGCATCCTAACAGGGTTAACTAGAATGCCAACTTATTATGACTGTGTCTTTGTACACATCCTCAGCGGTATCTTGTGTATGCTCCTCCTGTCTTTCTCAGAGCTCCGTCCTCCTTCTGCGTGGTGCCCGTACGTGATGACATCAAGTGCATGATTATCTTCCCAACACGTTTTTTTGCTAGGCAACTTCGTCAGGGATGGTCGTCATTGGTAAGTGAGTTCTTATTTAGCTTAATGTGCCTATGGTAACCATGAATAGGAAGTGGATAGAAAAATATAATTGGTTCAGATTTTTGCCAATCCTGGCTGCACTAGGGATCAGACAGTGTCTTGCCATTCATATAAAGAAAAATGGACTAACACGTGGAAATCACTTTATAAAAAACAGATATAAATAGAAAATTTTGAGAGGTACATGTTTATAATGATATAAATACAGACGGTCCTCGCTTATCCAACATAATGCGTCCCGCAAACCGCCATTGGATAATGGACCGTTGGATTGCGGATCTGTGGCAGTGAGCGTCGGATAAGCGTTTCCGACATGGATAATGCGTCCAGCAGACTGTATTATGCGGCGTCGTCTAAGGCATTTAACGAAAAGTGGGCCGTCGAATACCGAGGACCACCTATATATACAAAATGCTAAAATATCACATGGTTATCTATATGTAGATATAGATTCACATTTATTATGTGTGTAGAATATAATCATATAGAAAAGGTTCAAAGTTATAAACTCTGATAGTTATTTGCAATAAAGAAGCAAAATAACTTTGTAACAGGAAAGGTAAATCCCAGGGGGAGATATGCAATTTATATACTTCCACACATGTTAATCACATTTCAGATTGGATGCATATCTCTCCCTTACAAGAAATTGATATCTCATTTATATCTCCCAAACTGGGCCCCACAATTTGGATAAACATATATAGATATTTTGTACACACAATCATTTGTAGAGACATAATAAGGATACTTGTATACCAATATTATAAGTAATTAACTAGAAATAATATAATAGCTCAATATAACAAACTCTATTGGGCCTATTCTGGTAGCTTGATAACTAACTCATCAAGCTTTTTGAGCACTTTCCGTACGATTTGGCAGATTTGCTATTCAGAAAGCTCAGCTGAATTGCCAAACTCGTACGGGGAGTGCATTTCCACGAGTGGTCTCGCTCCTGCCCAAACACATCGAGCAGGAACTGACAAACAGCTCCAACTCACATTTCTTCTAAGATCATGCTATTCTACTAACTGTAATAGTAAGCTTATCACCGATCTCCCATGGAGACTGTGATGGCAGATACAATAGATTTGTTAAAAAAAAGGCTGGACATCTTTTTAGATGGGAAAGGTATAAAGGGATATACCAAATAAGTATTCATGGGAAGGATGTTGGTCCAGGGATTATTCGGATTGCCAATTCTTGGAGTCAGGAAGGAATTCATTTTTCCCCTTAATGGGGTTTTAGGTTTGCCTTCCTCTGGATCAATAAGTATGTATAGATATAGGATAAAGTATCTGTTGTCTAAATTTAGCATAGGTTGAACTTGATGGACCTATGTCTTTTTTCAGCCTCATCTACTATGTAATTATGTAACTATGTAACTATGTAACTATGTAACTATGATCTCATCTCGCCACCCCAAAGGTGGCGAGAAGGGATTTGCGAGTAGGACTTAGAATTTATTTTTTGTTTTTCTTGCATTGGATTGAAGCCAGGAGTCTCCTGAGCTGATACACCTTAATACCAGCTCCGGACAACCCCGGCTTCAATCTTATGCACTAAAAATATATTTACAGGCAACTTCATTACCTTAGCGGCAAACCGCTAAGGCAATTAAGGGGTTAAATGACAGTGCACAGTCTATTGTGAGTTGCGGGGGTGGGTGAAGGTGGTATTTGGCCCATGGTGGGTGTTTAGGCCTTGCGGGAGGGTAGCGGGAGAAGTTAATCCTTTCATTACCTTATTGGTTACTACCACTATGGTAATGAAGTGGTTAACCCATCCCGCTACCCACCCAGTAAGCATAAACACCCACCATGGACCAAATACCACCTTCACCAACCCCCACTACCCACAATAAACATTAAAATACAAATCTTGCCGATTGGTCCAAGTACCATGTGATGGCAGCCATTTTTTAAGGATGTGACGTACTTCCCTTGAAGATGACGTCACATCCTTTAAAATAAAAAAATAACCCTGCCACATGGTAGCATCCAATCGTATTGGAGCTGTACCACCTGACACTCAAATGTGACATCAGAGGCCTTATATAAGGCCTGTCCTATCTCATTTGACCATAAGAAGCCAACGAAACAACATCTGCCTATTGGATTACAATGGACAGATGAAGATAAAGAAGAAGAAGATGAAGAAGAAAATTAAGGTAAAGAAGAAGATGGACTTGCCGGCTGTTGAGGAGCATTGCGTAGAGTGTCAAGAGGTTCATGCTGTTGCTGCTGGACTCGGAATCCGAGAAAAACATTGATTGTATTTTTTTCATTGTTTTTTTATTTTTAGGCTTTTTTTTTTTTATTGTAATTTTTTGATTCTTGATTTTTTTTATTGTGTTTTTTTATTCTTGATTTTTGTTATTGTGTATTTTGATTATTGGTTATTTTATTTGTGTATTTTTTGCTGATTAGTTTTTTTATTTGTTGTGTATTTTTGGCGATGTTTTTTTTTTTTTAGGTTGTCCATTGACTGCCATAGTGACAAATCATGCCCATATTATATGGGCATGATGTACCACTGTGCCACTCAATGGGTAGAGGGTGGGGGTAGTTGCCCTGTGGAGGGTGGTTGTACTGTTGCTGCCCACAGAGAACATGGACGCGTGATGAGGACGGCCTTCATCCTGGCAGGGGTAAGTGCAACTTTTATTTACTTTATGCTGGCTGGATAATGTTTTATTGTTAATGGGCAAATGAGCTATTATCCAGATCTGGATAATAGTAATTTGGCCCATTATTGTACTGTATGTGTTGAGGGGGTTGTTGGGGGTAGTAGGGTTGTAATGTTTTTTTAATGTTTCTTGGGGGTAGAGGAATTGGGTAAAGGGTGTAGTTGCCCCAAGGGTGGGTGGTTAGGCCCCTCGGGTGGGTAGCGGGAGTGATTAACCCCTTCATTACCATAGTGGTCCCCACCACTATGCTAGTGAAGGGGTTAACTCCCCCCGCAACCTTCCTGGCAGGCCTAACCACCCACCCTGGGGTAACTACCCCCTTCATCCACCCCCTCTGCCCCCAATAAACAGGATACTCAGGTTTAACCCCTTCATTGCCGTAGCGGCTAGCCCAAGAGCGCGGCAAATGCAAATGGGGTGGACATTTTTGCTGACCCCAAATTTTGCTGCCTTAAGCCCGGGTCTAATGGGAAATCTGACACTGAGTGGCCATCATTGGTGAGCTCCCAGGAGACTATGATGCTCTGTTAGGGCTTGAGCTGTCTACAACTTTAAGTATTCTTCAGCAGCTTGCGTTGATGAAAGCTCATCATATTCATTAGCATTACAGGCTCTCCTTTTTGCTGGAAATAGCAAAGCAAACATAAGGCTTGCTTGTAGAGCTTGGTACATACTTCAACAAATTCCTTTAAAACCTTAATCACCTCCACTAATACTGTAAGTCATGGAACATAACAATTTTCTTTTAATTCACGTTTACCGGTTGTGACATTTTCTAAGCTCCCCAGATGAGCATTTTAACTTTATGACTTAAGCATTTAAAGATTATTACTCCTGGCTGCATGTTTATAGTGTCACGCGGTCAGCTGTCTCTGTCAATTTCAATAACAAAAAGTTGAGGACGCAATCCCAAAATCTTTGGTAGTCATTCAGAGGTAAAGACTAGGGAGAGCTTTTCACCTTTAATTTCCTCTGGCAGCCCCAGCATTCTTACATTGCCCCTCCTCCCCCCCCCCCCCCCCCCATCCTGGAGTGGTCCTCCAAGTCCTCATGTTGAAGTAATGCAAATTGTTGTTTTTTTGGCATTTTTTTTATTCTAATCTCTACCAGATCCAGCATTTCTCAGAGTCTATGCTCATTCTTGTATTTAGTTGGGGAATATGATCTTGAACATAATTTATGATTAATTTGATTTGTAGAAAGTGTGCATGAATAATAGCTCCATACGCTCTTTAACATCTTGAGTGAACAGAAACCATTTCCAACTCTCAACAATTCCTCTGAGCCCTCTCTCCTCACTGTTTTTAATGTGTAGCATTCTGATGCCGGAGTTGCTTAAAAACATTTTCACCAACGGGTGCAATCTATTAACGGTCTGCAGAAGCTCTTTAACTGTGATTTTAGGATTTGAGGACTGAGGGTTTTACACCCAGTTTTATGATGGGAGAAACCACAGAGCTGAAGAATTGCACGTCTCAGTCCCAGCATGCCATACCGGTAGCTCTCCCTACTGCAGAAAATATTGCTTTTTAGTTTTTCTAAATATAACGCCACCCTAAAACCCTTTGTAAACTCTTGTGGCCTCATTTGCATAATTGTACAAAAGATTGTAAATTTCCATAGATGATACAAACCTTTATAGCAGTGTTATGCGGAGAGCACAATTATACTAGAATAAATGTATTAAAGTGTAGCATATAGTATAAATTCTGCGTGACCTTTGGCAAGTCGCTTTTTCTATCTTTGCTTCTGGCACTAAATAACATTGAGACATTTCCAGTGCAAGAGTTGTTTAAAGGCTGAAGTTAATACCACATAAGTAAACCTGTGTGCTTTAATAACTTGTTATGTTACATTCATTTTATATCTCTCCCATATAGTGGTTTATGAGTGCTGCCATCTAATCAATTATTGAATCAATAATTGATGGCGGTTTTGAAACAATAGCTTCCATTTTCGTTCCTTTACATATTATGTTACTTGTTGTCTGAACTACACATTGATTTGAATTGACTTAATGTTTTATGAGTTGAGGATGAGAGGAATTAAATTAACTCAACTATAACTATAGCAAGCAGCTGTCCTTAAACACTTCTACAGTTCATTAATCGTTATCGTGTTCTCCCGTCATCATTTTGCTTCATCTTTTTAAAGGTAGAAAAATGATAATTGTAACATAAACCACTTTTACATTTAACACAGGGATTGATAGAATATTGTTGATATAGTATGTGAGCCTAGTGATTCCACACAATAATCAAAGAGGGCAATTTATCTTTATAAATGAATCCTCACTAACTGCATCATGACATGCACTGTAAAATGTGTGTCCAAAAAAATGTGTATTTTCTCCTCCAAGAAACATGACAAAATTACTTTTTTTTTTTAACTTGGATGATTTATCTCTGACCAAAGAAATGAGTAGCCATATTAGACCCTTATTTCATGCAGAATGTATAGTATTCATTTTAACACATTTCATTATTTTTTTTAGAGATATGTCCCAAATCTCTTTTTGAGACATATCCAAGACTACTACACATTATTTTTCTGACACCCACTTCCTATCTCTTTTGCTTTTATCATCTCTGAGCTTAGAAAGGATTATACAAACTTTCAGCATCGGGACAGGTGGCATTCAAATTATGTTTATGATGAGGAGAAGGGGCAACAAAATACATATACTGTAGTTTTCAATGTCCCCGTATAACAAATACAATGATTTTTTTTAAAGCTATTAAACAAAAACATGTTTTATTGATGCTGCCTTTTACCAATCCCTATTTTAATGCTATATTTAAGTGGAGCCTGTCCTTTCCCTAGGTTATTCCTTTCTGTAACAGGAAGGAACTGTCTTAGATTTTGATCCTAATCTTGTTTTCTAGCTCTAACCCCAGTGCATTTGGATTTTATAGGAGTCCTGCATTTCTATAGAAAATAGACACCTGGATAATGTGTGGTCACCACGGGGTTAATCATCTTATACTCAGGGGCCCCTCCATAGTATGTACCTAAAGAGTTAATCTCATATACCTATGCAGGGCTGCCCCCTGTAGGAGTCTATCAAAGGAGACAGTACTATGCTGAGGTTATAAGCCCCCATTGTGTGGTTAGGAATAATTGAGGGTGAACTAGGGGCAGGTGCTACCAGTGATCAGTGCCCCCTGTCACAGTCTGGTCATCAGGTATAAGGACTGCCCACCTGCCGGTGTAATGAGATCTATGTCTGTGAGTAGAAGAGAGAGGCCCCTACCTTGCCTTGATAATAACGGACTGCCCTGATCCAGCCACAGGTGTAAGCCTCCATCTGGTAGCCCCTCAACATTCTTAAGGACAGTACCCATGGTTTGCAAAACCCGGGACTGGACTTGCAATAAGAAGTTTGAAGTGGTTTGTTCAATAAACCTCTTGTTACATTTGGACTTTGCTTTGCATTCCTTCCAACTCATAGAGTAACCGCATCCAGTGCACCTCAGAAGCTACCTGGCACCTAGTCTGACCAATGACCACACCTAGTGCTCCTCATTAAGGTTACACATGGATCGGAATCTAAAGATAAAATGGAACTGGGTTGGCAATACTGTGAAGGGGTTAAAAATGCAGTCTACTAGCAACATAGAAAAAGGTTTTCAATATAAAATATATACTGTAATACAATTATAAAAAAAATCATACATTTTTAAGGGATGGTTGAGTCTCCTGACCCTAAACTGAATTCAAAAACCATATAAATAAACGCTCCACAACAACTCCACCACTGCACCATTCTTTAACAACCTCTATTTCACTAGCCCGCACCAGGGTCCTCGTCCTACTTACAGTAGCAGCCTCCTTTCCTGTAGCACCTTCTCCCCCTAGCTTGACTTTTCATGTTGAACCATGACCACCACTCCTCCCACCATCACATGATGAACACTGTCTGCCATTTACATTAACACTCCTTAAAAAAAAAATCTGCTTGTCCTGAACTGCTGACCAGCCCTTGAGAGGGGGAAAGATGCTGAAACTTCATCAGTCAGGTTCATATCCTTCAAGTCCCATCGACCATGTTTCTGGACTTCCATTTTATGCCTAAACCACTCATCCTATCTCCACCATGCGCTACCCCTATTTACCATGTATGCTGCCCAGATTGTATACAGGTATTTAGTCAGAGCCGAACAATTCTGTGACATTTTTCCTCTACCACAGTAGCAAAGATAGAAAATAATTTTATGCAATTTCCAAACGTTTTCTAACTTTTTAATCCCCTTCTTCATTTTTGCCAACAGCTCTTTATAGACCAGCAACCAGTCCACATCCATATCTCTATAAACTCCCCCAACAATATGAATTGCCAAACACAGAGAGGTTCCCTAAAACTAACATCCTATCGACCCTCTCATGACCCGGAAACCACACCAAAGAACCCTCCACTGCCGAACACGGATAGCCCGAGCCAACTACTGTCGCACTTTGAGCTGCATTATGTTTTTCTATATCAGTGGTACCGAGTACCCGGAAATTAGCCGGTACCGGCTTACCCGGCGCTTTTCTAGCTACCCGGACATTACCAGGACCCGGCATCAGAGAAGTGGAACCGGTGCTGGGTAATGATGTATAAAACAAATTGAATGAACTTCTGCAAGACAGATTCAAAGAAACAATGTTTTTATTTATGCATATTACATATTATGCATCATAATTATGCTAAGCGATTGGTTACCAGTACCAGTTTTTAACATTTTAAACAATATGAAATATATATATTAATAATTTTCTCACACATTTTTATAGTATGCATATGCAAGCACTGAGTGCACGCTATAAGGTAGGGACTAACCAGTCGGTATTTCACCACCCCGTTTGTAACAACTGGTTAACTGACTACCAGTATCAGCTTTTAACTTTTTAAACTTTTTGCAATTTTAATTTTTTTTACTGCAATTACAGTGTTAATAATTAAAATTCAACAGTCGGAGATTATGATGAAGAAACAATAGTTTTTCAGCATTTCGTGGAACGAGTTTATTCCTCCGCTCTTCGTATATGATTCCTGCCTCTCTAAACATCCTTTCACTGGGTACTCTGCTTGGAGGTGCTGACAGGTAACGTCTTGACAATTCTGGAAAGATAGCGGCATTTTTTGCCCACCATGTTAAAGGATTTTCTTTATGAGGGATGTTATTAGATTTAAGAAAATGTTCAAATTTGTTCTCTTCTTTCAAATAAGACATGCGCAGTTGGAAAATCTTCTTGTTGGCTTTCATTTTCAAATGAAATGTCATTTAAGCAAGCCCACACATCTTTCATTTTTCCGTCATCATTTTTATCTTCTGTTGCTTCTCGTTGTACATCATGTTTTTTTGCATTATTTGCACATATTGGAGACAGAATTTTAATTTCTTCTATTATCCAAGTTTTAGCAAGAACGCGTACATTGGGTTTTAAAAATGTAAGTTTGTAACGTGGATCCAAAACGATGGTGAACACATACAATTTATTAAATTCCACATTATGAAATCTAGCTTGCCGCGATTGCAGCAGTTCTGTTTGCATAGTTTTGGTGCCGTTGTTGATTTTGGTTTTGCTGAGAAAGCGCTCTAAAGCAGCTACATTTGGAATCACCATCGAAATAAGAGATTCGTCTGCACTGGCTTCGACTGTGAAGGTGAAAAATTGTTCCAATAGTACAACTATGTTTTCAATCGGCTTAAAATTGTCAGCAGTTAAGTTGGGTATGTTTTGGTCTGATGAGTATAATGTGATGGCCTGCTTTTGTTTAAATATCCTCTTCAACATGGTATGATATGTAGAATTCCACCTCGTTGCTACATCTTTTACCAGTTTGTGCTGTGGATGCGAAAAGTTGGTTTGTATTTCCTTCAGCTTTGTACAAGCTACTTGTGAGTGATTAAAATGAGTAATAATATTGTGGCACTTTGATATTAAGCCTGCAATAGATTTGTCAGAAAATACGCTATCATGGAGCACCAATTATAGACAATGGATGAAGCAGGATTCATGTGTCATACCGGTCATATTTAGCCCACTTTTCATATTACATGCGTTGTCCCGAAGCAATACATGTATATATTTTTTCAGTTGTAGCATCTCGCTTAATACATCACCCATGGCAATACCTGTGTGCCTTCCTGGAAAAGGCGAGCATTTAAAACAACGCATATTTTCTTAAATTCCTCAGTGATCCAATGCCCACTAAGGCTTAAAAAACGTTAGTTAGTCTCTGAACAGGTCCATATGTCGGATGTCATTGAGATGGAATTGTTCGGTGAATTGTCAATGTTCATCAAATCCTGAATGTTTGACCAACATTTATCGTAAATTGTTGGAATAATATTATGTGTAAAAAAAAATTCTAGAAGGTATTTTGTATCGCTGCTTAAATGATTTGGCACGATGAATAAATCCTACATTTTCAACAATAGAAAAAGGCTGGTGGTCCACAGCTATCATTTCTCCATTTTTATAATGAATTGCAGTTGCCTTAAGATGATGTATGTCCTATAAATATGTTTTTTTCCCAACACTGTTCCAATGTTTGTCCTTTATCTGGACGCAACGTTTCCGCACTGGGGTCATCAAATTTCCTCTTCTTATCCATTCTACTGAAATCATTATAATGTTTGAAATGTAAATGTTTAATTAACGTTAATTAACGTTGATGTTCCGAAGGTTCTGGTACCTCCTCGTGATAAAACAGAATTACATAATTTGCACATCATCAGGTGACTTCTAAACTGAAGTCATTATTGCAAGCCTGCAATAGTACAGAGTCATGCAGAAGATTCTTGGATGGCGGAGCAGCTGCCTTGGAAAAAATTTGTGGGACCAAACTTGCAAGGAACTGGGTACAACAAAGTTTAATGGCACATAAAAACAGCAACAGACAAACTCTGACGCGTTCCAGCCGCAGCGGGCCTTTGTCAAAGAGTACATACTCTTTAACAAAGGCCCGCTGCGGCTGAAACGCGTCAGAGTTTGTCTGTTGCTGTTTCTATGTGCCATTAAACTTTGTTGTACCCAGTTCCTTGCAAGTTTGGTCTCACAATTTTTTTCCAAGGCAGCTGCACCGCCATCCAAGAATCTTCTGCATTGCATACCATTCCGGTAGAGCACGCCCCATAGCACCTGGATTTCCAGAGACTTGTGAGTTCTTTTTTTTCCTTCTTTCACTGTACCCATGGCCTGTGACACCCATACAAAATATACCCCTTACAGAGGTTAGTGGGAGTCCACTAAGAGTGGCTTTAAGGGTTATTAGTGATATGGATATACTGATTCAACTACAAAGCTGTGTGTATATGGAATAATATTACTGTTTGCATTGATACATGGAAGTTCCCTGTGAGCATTGCATAGGAGTTCTATCTCCTATTCCTTCACCTATAGTACAGAGTCAGACAGAGAAGAAGAAAACAACAAAGTACAAACCGAGGTTAAAGTGAAACAGGATTTATGATTGAAATCAAGTAGCCACTAGTGCTGTAGATGACAGTGCTTGGCCACAATTGTTGGTAGGAGTGACTGAGTGTGGGGATAGGAGCCATGAGTCCAGGCTATTGGGATGCTTCTTTTGTGATGTGAGTTTTAAGGTTGGTCGGTATTAAATTAGATTGGGTTAATACAGTAGCAGGAAAAGAGGTGGCAGGGAAGCATGGATGAGAGCAGATGTGTATATGGCAGGGTCCAGGGTTAGGAGAGATATCCCCAGCAGCAAGAAGGAGGAGTAGAGAGAGGAGTGAATAGAGGATTTGTGGGGGTGCTTTTTATTGAGAGGCGTAGAAGTTGGGAAAGAGTTGTGTAAATGGTGGTGCGGTGTATGGGCACATGCATAGGTGGAGGGGAGGAGCGATGAAGACAGGTGAATAGGAGGGGAGTGGGGAAGTTGGTGAGAAAAGAAAAGTTTACCAAGGAGGGAGAAAACAGCAAATAGGGAGGGTATAATGAGAGGCAGGGAGAGAGGTAGGAGGGGAGAGTTCCCAGGTTTTGGAGGAAGAGTAGGAATTGACAGAGAAGGTGTATAAATCAAGCCTGGCAGGGCAGTGAAGCACTGAAGATTAAGCAGCAGCTTAGAAACTGATTCTATAGATATGTCGATGCAGAGGTATCTGTACCGTGTTAGCCAAGCTTAATAATCAAAACCAAATAGTCGATACCGTTCTGTAGCTAACAAAATGCTTTTATTTGTGCGAGCTTTCGAGATACAGTGATCACTTCTATGGGCGATTGTTACAATTGATTAAATTGTTACAATTGATTAAGTTTTACCAGGGTTGATCAAAGAGAGATCAGAAAGTGTCCTTCTATATTTAGCACTCAATGCCATATATCAATAGTTGGATTCTGAAATCCAGCAGTGAATTACTGCAAATTAGGTACAGTGACCCAGAATCACTGAAGAAATCAAAAATAATAACATTTTATTAATTCTAAATTGAGATTAAAAACACATATACATTATTAAAAGTCCCCATATTGGTGTGGCAAAAACAGTAATTAGTCAGAATAGATATATTGCTAATGGATAGTATCTAGAAACTCAATATAGACATCCACAATATTAGCATCCATATTTGTTCAGGCTAGCAACAGATCTCTTAAGTATTAGGTTTGCATATAATAACAAAATATATGTCTTCCTCAAAAACCAACATGTCTCATAGTTCATATACCTAAAGGATATTACACAAGAGTAACTGATATAAATGTAAAATCAGCTAGTATATATCTCTTAAAGATTGAATCAATAAAACCCTCAATGGGTGTGATTTGTGTGGAAGGGCAGACCCATTAAAACTGATATTTCCATCAGGATACCTCTTACTGGATATTCAGTATCATGCCTTAGAATCCCTATATTGAGGTAGACATATAATGTGCAGCATAATGGGATTCTTGTTGTTATTCAAGGTAAGTATGTAAGTGTAAATCACAGAGACAAAAACAATGTATCCATTGCCTGAATTGACCTCGGTGGGTCATACAAGCTGAGAGGAGCTGCTGCCGATACAAGCCTGCCCAAGTGGTATGGATGTCGCCACTTCGAGTGACGTCACAGCCGTGACGCACTACGTTCCCGACGCACGTTTCACGTGTTCACCACGCTTCTTCAGGGGGAGGAGATCTATCTTATTCTAGTACAATTGATTAAGCCAAGAAATTTACTTTCAAACAGAACAGCTAGGAATGTTATCTCTGTGGGCGAAGCCTAACCCTCCCCCCTGTGCAATATTCGATTTATGAAATGGTCCCTGAGTGTTTGTGATGTTAGAGTAAGCATGTATGTGTTTTGGCTTATAGATATGTACAAATTGTCAGAGCATTTAGAAAGTCAAGTTCTCCCAGTTGCAGAGTTGTTGTTGTTGATGTGCAGTCTAGTTCTTGTTGCAGTCTTCACCTACAATTCAACTCCAATATTAACTCCACAGACACTTCATATGTGAGACTTAAGATGTTACACAGCCACTGTACCCTTTGAAAGGAAGTCCCTCCACATTACTGCAGGCCCCTCCTGAACTTCTTTTGATCTTTCGTAGTGGGAGAATGTGTTAAAATCAAAGCTTCCAGAAGAGAAAAAAATGACAAATAGAATTAGATGGTGGCTGCTGATTACCGCTCATTTTCATAATTTTATTTAGAAAGTCATCAGCCATGCTGGAATGGTTACGGGCACATATTTGGTGGTAGTGTCAAAGATCACAAAGTCTGACATGATATTAAACTCTTCTGACAGTAAGAGATCTCACATTCTTTCTGGTTCTTTAAGTTCACCCTATAAAGCAGTAATGATGGTTGGCTTAATAACAGGGAGTGGATTGCAAAAGATAGAGCAGACGGAACTGGATGGAACCTAGAGAGTTGTCATAGAAATAGGCCGTGCATCGCAAAGTTGGCGAAGAACACGTATCATGCAGAAATGACAGGCAAACATAGTACAATCGATGAGACAGAAGTAAAAGTCAGGCAGGCGGCAATCAAGACAAAGGTTTAAACAAGTCAGAAACAATAGAGTAATCAGGTATGCTGGGATCAAGAGCATAATCAGACAGGCAGAAATACAGGCAGCAAGCATATCAGCTTGCAGCCTTTGCTCTTAAGCAGAAATGCTTTTAAGTAGAAATCTTTAAAGTAGTGTGGAGGTTTAAAAAAGGAAGTTGGGACATTGATCTGCTTCTCATCTCATCTCTTGTCTTGTCTTTTCTCAGGTTAAAACATCTCAAATTGTCTGTCTGTCCTGCAATCATCATACTCTGCTGTCTATTTAGTTCAATTTAGGTAAAAACATCTCAAATTGTCTGTCTGTCCTGCAATCATCATACTCTGCTGTCTATTTAGTTCAATTTAGGTAAAAACATCTCAAATTGTCTGTATGTAAATCATCCCCCTATTGTTTTAATTTAATTCATCTTTCACACTTGTGCAAGACAACACCCACCTTTGAAAACAAGTGTGAGTTTGGCAAGCAGGGAGACACCAATATTAAATGCAGATACTACTAGAAAACTTGAGGCGTGGGGCTTCTGCTCTCCTCTCTCTGCCGTTACCGAACCCTTCCTATTCCTCCATCTCTTGCTTTTCCCTCCTTTGAGGCTCACACTGTCCAGATCTTCTCTCCCTGTCCATGTGGCGGTCATCTATCGCCCACCTTCCTCTACTCAGCCCCCTTCTGCCTTTCTCTCTCACTTTGAATCCTGGCTCTCTTTCTTTCTCTCCTCAGACTCCCCTGTTCTTCTCCTTGGGGACTTCAATTGCCACATTGATGACCCCTCTCTCCCTTGGGCTTCCCGCTTTCTTTCTCTAACCTCTTCTTTTGGCCTTCAACAGTGGACTGAAGCCAGCACCCACAAGGATGGACACTACCTAGACCTGGTTTTCACTAAAAACTTCTCTCTCTCCGATTTCTCCATTTCCCCTTTTCCTCTCTCTGACCATCACCTCATCTCATTTTCTCTCTCTCGCTTCTCTCCATCTCCATCTCCATCTCGCCCTCATTTTTGCAGAAACCTGTGCTCTATTAACCTGCCAGCTCTTGATTCCACTTTACGCTCCTCCCTCTCCTCTCTCAGTTCTGCTTCAGACCCTGACAACCTGGTCAGGAACTACAACTCTGCCTTATCTTCCTCTCTTGATCTTCATGCCTCGCTTTCTCTCTGCCGTCCTCGCCCTTCTAACCCCAGACCCTGGCTAAACTCCCACACACACATGCTGCGTTCCTCCACTCGTTCCTCTGAACGCCTCTGGAGGAAATCTCATACGCTCGCAGACTTCATTCACTACAAATTTATGCTATCCTGTTTCAACTCTGCCCTCTCTCAGGCTAAACAAACCTACTTTTCATCACTAATCAACACACACAAGTTTAACCCACGCCGTCTCTTTTCTGTCATTGACTCTCTACTTAGACCACCCTCAACTGCCTCCTCTTCTTCCTCCATCTCACCTCAGGACTTTGCTGACTTTTTTAAGGAAAAGGTGGAGTCCATACGGCAGAACATCCCATCTGTTGCCTCCTCCCATCCCACAATGCTTCCCAACTCTCCTCCTGCCTTTCTTGACTCTTTTTCCGCTATCTCAGAGGAGGATGTGTCACTGCTGATCTCCTCTTCTCCCTCTACCACTTGCCCTCTTGATCCCATTCCCTCCCATCTCCTAAAACCTCTTGCTCCTTCTATAATCCCTATGCTCACACAGATCTTTAACTCTTTCCTCTACTCTGGTACCTTTCCATCATCCTTCAAGCATGCAACCGTTATACCATTACTCAAAAACAGCAAGCTTGACCCTACCTGTCCTTCTAACTATCGACCTGTCTCCCTCCTGCCTTTTGCCTCCAAACTCCTTGAACGTCTTGTATTGCTCTCGATTGCTACACTTTCTCAACACCTATTCTGTCCTAGACCCTCTACAATCTGGCTTCCGCACTGCTCACTCTACTGAAACAGCCCTCACTAAAATAATTGATGACCTCCACGCTGCCAAAGACAGAGGTCATTACACTCTGCTCATATTACTCGACCTCTCTGCAGCATTCGACACCGTGGACCACCCTCTTCTCCTTCACATTCTCCATACTCTTGGTATTCGGAACAAAGCTTTATCCTGGATCTCCTCTTACCTCTCCCATCGTACTTTCAGTGTCTCTTTTGCTAACACCTCCTCCTCCTCTATCGATGTCTCTGTGGGGGTACCCCGGGGCTCTGTCCTGGGACCCCTTCTCTTTTCTCTTTACACACTCTCTCTAGGTGACCTAATCACATCTTTTGGGTTTAAATATCACCTCTATGCTGACGACACACAAATTTACCTTTCAACCCCTGACCTTACACCTGCTATACAGACCAAAGTTTCTGAATGCCTCTCTGGAATATCATCCTGGATGGCCATCCGCCGACTGAAACTTAACATGGCAAAAACAGAGCTCCTTATACTTCCTCCCAAACCTGGCCCTACTACCTCCTTCCACATTGCTATTGGAAATACGATCATTCACCCAGTAGCCCACGCACGCTGCCTAGGGGTTACACTGGATTCCTCTCTCATTCTCCTCTCATATTCAAAACGTTTCTAAAACTTGTCGCTTTTTCCTCCGCAATATCACAAAGATACGCCCTTTCCTCTGTTACTCAACTGCTAAAACTCTGACTCAGGCCCTCATTCTCTCACGTCTCGATTACTGCAACCTCCTGCTGTCCGGCCTTCCTGCCTCTCACCTGTCTCCCCTACAATCTATCCTAAACGCTGCTGCTAGAATCACTCTACTCTTTCCTAAATCTGTCTCCGCATCACCCCTCCTGAAATCCCTCTCCTGGCTTCCGATTAAATCACGTATCTCACACTCAATTCTCCTGCTCACTTTTAAAGCTTTACATTCTTCTGCCCCTCCTTACATCTCCGCCCTAATTTCTCGCTATGCACCATCCCGACTCTTGCGTTCTTCTCAAGGATGTCTTCTTTCTACACCCTTTGTATCTAAAGCTCTCTCCCACCTTAAACCTTTCTCACTTTTCTGCCCCACACCTCTGGAATGCCCTTCCCCTCAATACCCGACTAGCCCCCTCGCTATCCACCTTTAAGACTCACCTTAAGACACATCTTCTTAAAGAAGCATATGAGTAGCACTGGATAATCATGGACACATGATACATAAAGCTTGGCCCCCTGCAGACGCACTTACTAGAATTCCCTCCTACTGTCTCTGTACATTCTCCCTACCTACCAATTAGATTGTAAGCTCCTCGGAGCAGGGACTCCTTCCTTAATGTTACTTTTACAGTATGTCTGAAGCACTTATTCCCATGATCTGTTATTTATATTACTTGTTATTTATATGATATGTATTACTACTGTGAAGCGCTATGTACATTTATGGCACTATATAAATAAAGACATACAATACAATACAATGACAAGGCTGGATTCAAAGGGCAATACACATTGATTTGGCAACCAGGAAGTGGTCTCCTTATAAAGGAACCCAGGTGGAGTGCCCACAAGGCTGTGTGGCAACAGGTGTAAACACTGACCAGGTAGAGCTAACCAGCAGCTTTTTTAGCTGATTGCTAGAGCTTCTACTCTGGATAGCAGAGGTTGGGCCTGACACACCCTGAATTTACTGTATATCACATTACGGACAAAATTATCCATGTGTTGGGTCAATATTTAGCTGTATTGCTACTACATTCCTAATGGATTTAAATAACTACTTTCCCTCTTCATTGTACAGTAACATTGAAGGACATGTTTATTGCAACATAGAAGTTTAATCAGCCATGGTTTCTCTGTCCTACAGCAAGAAACTATCCATAGCCTCTACACACACACACACACACACACACACACACACACACACACACACACACACACACACACACACACACACACACACACACACACACACACACACACACACACACACACACACACACGTATCAAGGACTACGTGTAGTATAATGTACTACAATAAATAAACTTATGTCAAAAACTAATGTTGTTCTTACTAGGAATTTATTAATTTTTTTGTTAAAAAAGCTGGCCTGGGGGCGGGGCTAGGTGGCGAGTAGATTTTTTTGTTCAGCGAGTAGATTTTTGGGTGATTTGTCGACCACTGTATACAGGCATACCCCGCTTTAAATACACTCACTTTAAGTACACTCGCGAGTAAGTACATATCGCCCAATAGGCAAACGGCAGCTCACGCATGCGCCTGTCATCACGTCCTGAACAGCAATACCGGCTCCCTACCTGTACCGAAGCTGTGCGCAAGCAGGGAGACTATAAAGCCTGTTACAAATGCGTTATTTACATCAGTTATGCACGTATATAACGATTGCAGTACAGTACGTGCATCGATAAGTGGGGAAAGGTAGTGCTTCACTTTAAGTACATTTTCGCTTTACATACATGCTCCGGTCCCATTGTGTACGTTAATGCGGGGTATGCCTGTATATATATATATGTATATGATGCAGCCAGGTCCCCCTTAATCCGTGCGGGGGGAAGGCTGCAGGCGGGTAACCGAGTCGCCGGAGCTCCGCGGTGATCCCGATCTGCTGGGCGCCGCCATCTTAGGCTCGAGCATGTGTGATGGTAGTGGTGCGCATGCACAGTACAGCCGCGAGTGGCAGCCATCTTGGGAACAGCTCTGCGGGACCATGGGAAGGGACTACACGTCCCAGAGTGCTCAGTGGCAGAGATCACATGGGCGCGAACGGCCAATAGTGCCCCTAGAATCTCAGCAGAGGTAGAAGGATACATTTGGCCCGCTCAGATGGACCATGCCAGCTGGAGACAGGGAGCTGAAGGGACAGGTAGTGTCCGGGTGTCAGTGGCTCTGGAACTAGGTCTAGATTTACCCTGTGGGCCCCAGTTCATCACCAACTCACAGTAGGTACCAGCGCATGTATAGGGAAGGCCCTGTCAGTTAGGGATGCCCTATTAGCACTGCTGTATCAGTGCCTGAGCCCTGCAGTGATCTGCAGCCTGCGTTCAGGGACCAGACCAAGGCCTATAATTCAAAGACTCTAACGGTGAGACCCTCTTGCGGGAGTTCACCCCAAGCGGTGGATTGGAGCACACAGAGTGGAGGACTTCTGAGAGACCCCACGTCTGGGGATCAGACTGATCCTTCTGTTGAGGTAAACGTGCACCAACGGTTCTTAGGGGTAGCGTTATTCTCTACAATTTTGGGTGGGGACTGACATTGGGGAAAGGACACTAGGGATACGGGTGCCCACTGCACCCCAAGTACTGTGGGGCATTCCTCTGTAGAATATTGTGTGTACCATGTTGTATAGCTATTCACTAAGTTTCGTGTTCAGAAAATACACCTTTATCATACCTGTGTGTGTATTTGCTGCTGTATTGTCTTGGGAGATGCTATCCTACTGTGTTAGGATCCTTCTCAGGTGGAGGCGCTGTTTGCTAACGAGCGTGATCAGCCCAGGCTCCCAGTGGCGAAGGATCAGGCATCCTGTTTGCCACTCAGGTAATTGCAGCACAGGTAGTTTCCCTTATACATGGTACATGGGGAAGGGGGCTACATATTGTGATGCCGTCACTGCCCTCTAAGGGCTAGAAGTGGACAGTTGTGGGACTTTACAGCTCTCATAGAGTTAATCATTCTGGAAAGGTCTGTTCAGCTGTGAGTTAATAAGCTAATTAGCTTAGCCTGTATAGTCAGGAAGTGGTACAGAGATTTCCCCCCCCCCCCATGCTGCCAGACACACACTGTTGAGAGTTATACAGAGAGGGTGAGAGAAGCTGCTGCTAGACTGATCTGGGAAGGCACACACAGACAGCCCTGTGAGAGACTGAGAGGGGACCTGCTGCAGGTACACTGGGTAAAAGTGGGGAAAGAGTTTAGTTCTCCCACCATTAGATAGGGACTAAGCAGTATTAGTCAGTACTCCTGGAAGGAGTTAGGTCTTTTGTTTCTGTTTTGTGTTATGAGTTAACCCTGTACCTGCTTTGTACCGTGTAAATAAACCCCTGCTTAGAAAGTACAGTGTTTCCTGCTTTTGATTTGGACAAAAGATCCTACGCTGGGACTGAGACGTCACAATATATATGATGTGGTGGGTTCTGTGGTTAAAGCTTGCTGGGATTGTGTGTTTATTCATTTTAATTTTCAACTGGTATCAGTTGATTGACGGTTAGTGGCCCCTACTCCTAGGGTTTAAGCTTACCCACCCCAGTTTTTTAGTAGTAGGTTTTTTTCATGTTCCTGTGCAGGACAGGTCCACTGAGGCCATTCTCCCTCCAAAGCAGAGGTAAATGAGAATTTTCACAGGTAGTGTTAAGACCTGCATACTGGTCATACCGTGAAGTGGCTGAAGGCTTATAACGCTTTGGCCAAAGGGTTTAACTAAATGACCCTTACTCATGAGAATACTAACATTGAAGTATATAACTACAGTATGTATTTTTTCACATTGAATGTAGCATTGGGTATTTTTGTCTTTTGTTGTATATGTAGCGGGGGCTGCCATCTTGGATCCTCGCGCATGCGCATAGGAGTCCGTGCGCATGCGCAGTAGAGCGGGAGTTGAGACGGCCATTACCCATGCTCCGCAAGGGACTGCTTATCCCAGCATTGTCTGGGAGGCTGGACATGTGGAGCAGGAGAGCCAATAGGGCTCGAGGATTCACGGAGAGAGTGAGAATAGGTTTGGTGCAAATGAAGGGATCACGCTAGTCAAAGAAGGGATAGCAAGGGAGAAGTGTCCAGGTTCCTGTAGCTCCTGGTCTAGGCCATACACCCCCACAGGTCCCAGTTAGGCCTCGACCCACAGTAGATTGTGTGTGCACTGGGAAAGCCCCCAGATAAGGACACTTTCTTTATTATTTGGAGAGCATTAGTGCACTGGTGACAGGACGCCACGCGGTGAGCTGCGGCCTTCTGTCTGGGACCAGACCACAGGCACACTATAGACATTAAGGGAGACACTCCAGCTGGAGCTCCCTCAGGAGGCGGACGCCTCCGGCAAGGAAAGAGAAAGAGGATCCGGTAGACCTTGCGTCGTGGGCTCACAGTGCGATCCCGCGGTTCAATCATATTCAGATTGTCCTGGTCAGGCCTAAGAACAGGAGAGGTATCCATGTGAACCAACGGTGTTGCACAGGGGGGAGCGCTACTCCACACACATTTTGGGCATTGCTCTGTGGACCCCAGGTGATTAGGTGCCCAGGGCACCTCAGTACTTTGCGGGAGCCCCACTGCGGTGTAACTAGTGTGTTGGGTCATTGTATTGTGGGGAGGTTGGTTATAGTGTTGTTATTATTAGTGAGTAAACTGTTATAATATACCTGTGTGGTGTGTGTTACTATTATTTTATTGGTTCCTGTGAGGGGTTATCCAGCTGTGCTAGGATCCCTCCCAGGTAGAGGCGCTGCACCAAGGAGAACGATAGCTCACCTCAGGCTTCCAGCGGCGGAGGCTTAGGCCTTCTTTGAGCCACAGGTAAAGGTAGCATGTGTAGTTCCGTTAGTTACAGGGCAAGGGGGCTACATATACTGTACATTTGGCCATGCTCAGTAGCACTCCTTTTGATATATATATATATTTATATATTTATATATATATTTAGTTAAGTTATGGTGAGTAAAAAAAGTGACAAAAACCCTCCACAGGAAAGCAAATATGTAAATATAGCTGTATGCTCATCTGCATGTCTTAGGCAGGTCTGCAACCCCGCCTTTCCCCATTATCACCCAGCATACAGCACTTCCACTGCAGCAAGGGATTCTGGGAAATGACATGCAAATGAGCACACAGTGTCACTTTTTGCCTCAATAACCATTTTTAACATGGTTCCCTATTGTGGTTGGTTTTCTGGGTATGCACCTTAACCCTGGCTGTGCTCAAAGCTGTGACCATGCAGCAAGCTTAAGCCTATAGAGAACCATGTTAAAAATGGTTATTGAGGCAAAAAGTGACACTGTGTGCTCATTTGCATGTCATTTCCCAGAATCCCTTGCTGCAGTGGAAGTGCTGTATGCTGGGTGATAATGGGGAAAGGCGGGGTTGCAGACCTGCCTAAGACATGCAGATGAGCATACAGCTATATTTACATATATATATATATATATATATATATATATATATATATATATATATATATATATATATATATATATATATATATATATATATAATGTGGTGGGTTCTGTGGTTAGAGCTTGCTGGGATTGTGTGTTTATTAATTTTAATTTTCAACTGGTATCAGTTGTTAGGAAGTTAGTGGCCCTCCTCCCAGGGTTTAAGATCACTCCTCCCCACTTCTTAAGAATCTGCCTAGGATTGCTGAATCCGCGGATGGGATTCTACATATCCATCCACGGGTTGTGGAATCCTCAGAGTCTATCGGTAATAATAATGAAAATTCCGCAAAACACAAACCGCCCTTTTTGACATTGATCCGCTGACATCCGTGGACCAAAGGAACTGCTCCGCTGCGGAACCAAATTCGCTCCCAAAAATTGCCCATCTCTAATAGAGAGTAAAGGGTTCATCGTTGCTAATGACACTAAAGTATGTAAGGTTGTAAAATCAAAGGAGGGTGTCATTTCTCTACAGGAGTGCTTCGATAATCTGAAAACCTGGGCAGGCAAATGGCAGATGAGGTTTAATACACATGACGTAAGGTCGTGCATTTGGTAAGCAAGAATAATCATAATAAATACAAGCTAAATAGGACAGGATTATGTCAATCCTTGTTGAAGGAAAAGCATCTAGGGGTACTTGTAGACAGCAGGAATAGCATTAGTGCTAAATGTAACACAGTAATTGAAATAGGATATTATCATGCATAAAATGGGGTATGGATGGAAGGGAAACCAGCATAATGTTGCCACTGTATAAATCCTTAGTAGAACCGCACCTTAAATACAGAGTACAGTATTGGGCACATTCCATAACAAAGACTTTCTAGAACTGGAAAAAGTGCAGAGAAGAGTTACCAAATTAATAAAGGATATAGAAGGTCTGACTTATGAGGTAGAACTATCCAAATGAAGTTTGTTTACAATAGAAAAGAGGCATTTAAGAAGGGTTATAGTTACAAATATATTAAAGTTCAGAATATGGAACTTTCAAGATAACTCTCCATCCCAAGGGCAGTACAAACGACACAGAGTCATCCCTTGAGGTTGGAGGAAAAGAGATTTCACTAGTAGCAGAAAAAAGCGTTCTTTACAGCAGTGGTTCCCAAACTGTGCGTCGCGGCGCCCTGGTGCGCCGTTGCTTGGCTAGAGGGGTGCCGCGATCAGGGCCGCCAGCAGCAGGGAAAAAGGGCCAGTTAATTGGCAGCGCCGGAAGTTGGGTTAGCTTCCTGGGTGAGAGGGAGGCCTGGCGTACGCTGGAGGAGCAGCACCGGGAGAATGATGTCTCCCAGCAGCAATGCCACCCCCCCCCCCCGGGCCAAAACCGCCACCCCCCGGCAGCATCGGTGTACCATCAACCCCCACCCGCAGCACGCCGGCCCTCCCTCCCCCCACGTGGCACAGACCCCCGCAGCACTGACCACCCCCCCGTGCAGGGACCGGGCCGTACAGCCACCCCACGCAGGCCCCGTCCCATGCAGCACTGGGCCCCTCGCCCCCCCGCAGCATTGCCCCTCCTCCGCAGCATTGCCCCCCCCCCTCATCGCCCCCCGCATCACAGGCTCGCCACCCCCCCCCGTAAGCCACTGGCCTGACCATCATCCGCAAGGAGATCATCCCCAAGGTAATTTTTTATATGTATTGGGGGTGTTGGTGTAATTTTTAAATGTATTGGGGGTGTTGGTGTAATTTTTAAATGTATTGGGGGTGTTGGGGTAATTTTTAAATGTATTGGGGGTGTAGGGGTAATTTTTAAAGGTATTGGGGGTGTTGGGGTAATTTTTTAAATGTATTGGTGGTGTTGGAGTAATTTTTAAATGTGTGTGTGTGTGTATATATGTATATGTATGTATATATATATATATATATATATATATATATATATATATATATATATCAAACAAAGAAAAAAAGCAGCGCCTACTGAAGGTATGTGGGTGGGTGGAAGTCTAAAAATATATATATATATATATCAAGTGCAAGTGATAACTCAAATAGATGATTAGAAATGGATGATAGACTATACTAATGATGTGATAGTTAATTTGCTAACTAGGTGCCTGTGTAACAATTACAAGGAAAAAACATAGAATGACAATATCATAACAATAAAAATGGAAAAAAATATATATAAAAAATGAATAATATATATTAAATATATAAAAAACAAAAAAGCAAAAAAGAGGGTAAAAACCAGTCCTCAAAGTGATAGTCCAATGATGTAGATGGAAGCTGGTGCAGGGGGTCTCCGGCTGCTCTCAAAAGGACTAACCATGTCCATAGGGAATCTGCAGAGAAGAGAGAGGAGAGAGCGCACGCCCCATAGTGTAAAACTGTAAATTTATTGAGGGGAAGGGGAGGAGGGGGGGTAAAAAAATGCACTCACAAAGGTACAGAGTAAAAAAAGCATTTCGTGATAATAATCACCACCATCCGGTAGCTGCGCTTCATCCTTGGGGAAGCCCCGATCACGAACGGGATAAGCCACAGTCCCAACAGATGTCCAGGGCAGGTGGATAATGCTGTAATACTTTCCAAAGATCGTGAAGTATAGCTCCTTGCTAACAAGCCTCTATGGTGTCGGAGCTTGGATCGGTTCACTCCTGCGCTCCGTGATGACGTACTGTCAATGCGTCCTACGTGATGACGCTCCCTGACGCGTTTCGTCACTCACGGGTGACTTTCTCAAAGGGTAGTGGGGAGGAACAACACGGCCATGATATATATACACAATAATAGTTCCGTGGACCGCCCCTAATCAGCTGAATCAGCTGAAAGATGCTTGATGTAATCAGAGCTAATGAAGTATCAAATAATAATAGGCCAGATTATAATGGAGGAGACTATGAGAGAGAAAACAACCAATAAAACTCATACCGCAATGCTAAACATAATACAATAATACAATAATACAATAAAGGAGGATATTGCTAACATTAAATATGTGAAATAGCTCTATATTTAGATTAAATTAACACTTTGTATAGAGTTATGATTATACCACAAAAAAAGAGATTATATTGATTGAATGGATGTGTGATATAATGTAATTTACCTAAATTAAAACATGGATAAACATAAAATATTAATAACTACTGACAATCTATAAATCTATAAATGTGAACAATTAACTTTAAATAAGAATTGTGAAGATGGGGATATGGGATATGGGGATATGGTTCCCAGTGAGTACAAATAATGTGATCCTAATTAGACTATATATATATAAGTGAATAAGTATAGGTTTAATATTGATAATACATCTTAGCTGATAATATATTCTAACCCCAACCTATATAAACTTAAATGTGAAAGAATATATATACTATATAGATAAAATTAAAATGATTATAATTGTGTAGATGGGTGATATAAATTGAAATGTGAGACCAAGAATGTCTAATATGAATTAGTGCCAAAATAAAATAAGAAAACAACCTAGTAAACTTATATGTAATGTGATGGATGATGATCTACAATAGAACCCATATACAAAATATATAATGATAACTGCTACTACTCCAAGACCTGAGGAGAGACCAAGGAGGGATTCAGACAATGGATGACGGAGGAAAGCAGAGGAAGTAGAGGACAGGGAGAGACGTCCATAGGAGCGACTAGACCAGTGTACTGACATCCAGGCATTCGTTTAGTCCACCAGGGGTCAAGGTACCCAACTGGTGGATCTAAAAGGTTTCTCGCCTGCAGAGAATCTTGAAGCAGTCACCTCCCAGGGCACACGGAGAAATGCTCTCAAGTCCCATTATAGTCATAGATTTGGGATCCTGTTGATGATACAATTTAAAGTGCCGGGAGACACTATGGGAGTATATATATATATATATATATATATATATATATATATATATATATATATATATATATATATATTGGGTAGGTGTTTTTTTTGTTTGTATGCATTTGGGGTGGGGGGTTGTATATATTTGGGGGGTGGGGATTTTTTTGTATGTATTCGGGGGTGGGAAGTTTTTTGGTATATATCTTGTGGGGGGAATTGTCTGAGGGGAGGACGGAATGAGTGAGCATGGGGTAATTGACTGAGGGAGAGGAGAGAGGGGGTTAGTGAGAAGCAGGGGAGAGAAATACATGCAAGGCGGGAGGTTGAGACGGAAAGGAGAGAAATACATGGGAAGGGGGGGGAAGAGATGGGGGCTCGTGAGGTGTGAAATGGGGGGGGGGGCACGATTTCAGAGCCGTCAACAGCGGGGGACAGATGGTATACATATACAGTACAAAAAGCTAAATCCCCGGCGCTAGTGAGTTAAAGTCCACAGTACCATGATCCAATAGACAATCCTTGATGGAAAAGGCAGTCCTGGCAATCGGTGGTTTAACCAATACAGTTCTGAGCGACTTGGATGATCTTCAGAATGTAGTCCAGATGGTCTCTGTAATAAAACAACAAAGACACACCATTTGTGCACTATATAAAGAACCACAGCCCTGACTAAGATGGGAACAAACCAAACTTACAAGAAAGAATCTTGTTCATTCAAGGGAGAGAATCTGTGCTGCGCTGCGTGTCCACCTCGATAGCCACGAACCCCACGTGGTTGGAACGGGGTGATTTCTCTTGTACTTGATGGCGCCCTCACGGATCCAGCATGAGCTGCCACAGCAAGCGTATGGAGAAATAAACACAGCCTAGTGTAAAACGTAATTACACTTTATTACATAAAAACAAACATACTACCAACACTTACAATTTGTATTGGTAGCAGATGTGGCCAACGGATGCCGTCCGCAGCATGCTTCCACTCCAGCTAGACGAGGGACCCACACAGTCGTGCACAACTCGCCGATTGATGACGTCAGCAGCGCAGGTCACTCTCGAGCGCTATGTTTTGTTAGATTTAGAACCGTCTATTGTTTGCTGTCCCCTTGGCAGCTGTTTTTCACTAATTGCTACACCACGCACATTTGTTTGGTGTTGAGTATCACATTCGGCAATTGAATCAAGCGCTGGTAGAGAGCGTTATTAGTTAATTTGGGGGACAGATGGTACTGGAGTCCCAGGGCCTGTGAGTTAGTGGGTCCAGCCGTGCCCCTCGATAAATCCCGTCACCCGGTCACAACGGGGTGACAGGATTTAGCACGCTTGCGATGCGCCAGGCAGCGCGTCCGTCTCTGCAAAAGAAAAAAAAAACCTCCCCCTCTCCTGATTGGCTGGCGCGTGTTTTCTCGCTGCCAGGATTTTTTTTTTGGCCCGCAGCAAGCTCTATACGAGCTTGCAAAGCGAGGCCCGCCCCTTCCTCCATGGAGCACGTAGTGAGTACTGCTCCATGCCTTTCTTGCTTCCCCCTTGCCCCCCCTGCTCCGATTTCCACCCCTGGCTTCGATTCACCCCCCTTGCTGTATGTGAGAGTGTCTGAGTGTCTGAGTGTGTGTGTGTGTGTGTGAGTGAGTGTCTGAGAGAGTGAGTGTCTGAGAGAGTGTGTCTGAGAGAGTGAGTGTCTGAGAGAGAGAGAGAGTGTGCCTGAGAGTGTGTGTGCCTGAGAGTGTGTGTGTCTGAGAGTGTGTGTGTCTGAGAGAGAGAGTGTGTCTGAGAGAGAGAGTGTGTCTGAGAGAGAGAGTGTGTCTGAGAGTGTGTGTCTGAGAGTGTGTGTGTCTGAGAGTGTGTGTGTCTGAGAGTGTGTGTCTGAGAGAGAGAGAGTGTGTCTGAGAGAGAGAGTGTGTCTGAGAGAGAGTGTGTCTGAGAGAGAGTGTGTCTGAGAGAGAGTGTGTCTGAGAGAGAGAGAGAGTGTGTCTGAGAGAGAGAGAGAGTGTGTCTGAGAGACAGAGAGAGAGAGAGTGTCTGAGAGAGAGAGAGTGTGTCTGAGAGAGAGTGTGTCTGAGAGAGAGAGAGTGTCTGAGAGAGAGTGTGAGTCAGAGAGAGAGAGAGAGTGTCTGAGCGAGAGAGTTTCTGAGAGAGAGTGTCTGAGAGAGAGAGTGTCTGAGAGAGAGTGTCTGAGAGAGAGAGAGAGTGTGTCTGAGAGAGAGAGTGTGTCTGAGAGAGAGTGTGTCTGAGTGAGAGAGTGTGTCTGAGAGAGAGAGTGTGTCTGAGAGAGAGAGTGTGTCTGAGAGAGATGGAGAGTGCGTGAGAGAGAGTGTGTCAGAGAGAGATTGTGTCAGAGAGAGAGTGTGTCAGAGAGAGTGTGTCTGAGAGAGAGTGTGTCTGAGAGAGAGTGTGTGTCTGAGAGAGAGTGTGTGTCTGAGAGAGTGTGTGTCTGAGAGAGAGAGTGTGTGTCTGAGAGAGAGAGTGTGTGTCTGAGAGAGAGAGAGTGTGTCTGAGAGAGAGTGTGTGTCTGAGAGAGAGTGTGTCTTAGAGAGAGAGAGAGAGAGAGAGTCTTTCTGAGAGAGAGAATGTGTCTGAGAGAGAGTGTGTGTCTGAGAGACAGAGAGAGAGAGAGCGTGTCTGAGAGAGAGTGCATCTGAGAGAGAGAGAGTGTGTCAGACAGAGAGAGTGTGTCTGAGAGACAGAGAGAAAGAGAGAGAGTGTCTGAGAGAGAGAGAGAGTGTGTGTGTCTGAGAGAGAGAGAGAGTGTCTGAGAGAGAGAGTGTCTGAGAGCGCGAGTGTCTGAGAGAGAGAGAGAGAGAGTGTCTGAGAGAGAGAGAGAGTGTCAGAGAGAGAGTGTCAGAGAGAGAGAGTGTCTGAGAGTGTGTCTGAGAGAGAGTGTGTGTCTGAGAGAGAGTGTCTGAGAGAGAGAGTGTCTGAGAGAGAGAGAGTGTCTGAGAGAGAGTGTCTGAGAGAGAGAGAGAGTGTCTGAGAGAGAGAGAGTGTCTGTCTGAGAGAGAGAGTGTCTGTCTGAGAGAGAGTGTGTCTGTCTGAGAGAGAAAGTGTGTCTGTCTGAGAGAGAGAGTGTGTCTGTCTGAAAGAGTGTGTGTGTGTGTCTGTCTGAGAGAGTGTGTGTGTCTGTGTCTGAGAGTGTGTGTGTGTGTGTGTGTCTGAGTGTGTGTGTGTGTCTGAGAGAGAGAGTGTGTGTGTCTGAGAGAGACACCAACTGCGCAGTGCAACTGTTAGGTATGTATATACAACTTTGTTTTCGCTTTGGGCGCCGTGGAAAAATCATGATCGCCTTGGGGAGCCTTGAACCGAAAAAGTTTGGGAACCACTTCTTTACAGTAACATTTTTTGGAAGTTACTACCCATGGAGACTGTAATTGCAGATAATATATATATATATATATATATATAAATATATATATATATATATTGTGGCAAGACGGCCTCGCGGTGGGGTCAGTAAGACGCTAGACACGGTGGGAAACGTTCAACCATAGTGGTTTATTAGCCACAACCAAAATAAAGTTCGGGTGCACTGTCCCTTTAAGAAACTACTTTCTTGAAAATTAAAGCCTGTTCCCTTTAGGGAAACTAACTCACTTCTTGAGCCCTTACTAACAAGACAGCCAGCTAATCTGGTCATGCCCAAAATATATGCAACACAAAGTATAACCAATAAGTGTAATAATAAAGTCTTATCTGTTGCAGCTCCAAACAGCAAACAGGAACACGGTTCCAGGGAGCAGGCTGTGTCCAGCCTCGCAGCAATGTTTATCTTTATCCTGGGTTGGGGTCCCTGCTGGTCCCAGCAGCAAAACTCCTCGCAGGACTGGGGACCAGAGCAGCTGCTACGGCTTCCAAGCCGGGAGAGTTCTCTCCACCTTCCTGTGGAAAAACAAGCTCACTGTGTGTGTGTCACTTCCTGCTTTTTAAACCTGCAGTCTCTCAGGCCTCCTGCTTAATTAGGCTGCAGGTGTGCTTCTTTCTGTCTGAGGAGATTAACACTCTGTGAACTGGCTGCAGCGTCTCTCCATTCACTATTCCAGCCTACTGAGTTAGTGACTCTGTCACATATCCCTCTCCCCAGCGAAACATTGTCCTGTGGAGCGGCCCGTGCACCATTCCCGTGCACCAGCATCTTTGGCCAAAATGTCTGACGTCGGCCCTTCCCTCCCCCCTTTTTTTTTTCTTGCCTTCCAATTTAGGCATTTTCTTTTTGGGGTAATTACCAGGCCATCTGGGCCTGAGGACTGGTACCTCACTATCTCCTTGTGTTCAGAGACTCCTTCACCCTGTAAAAGAGCCTTGACTTTGGTCAGCTCATTGCATATTCCTGCCAGTGACTGTTTGGCCTTTTCCTGTGAAGACAGCAACTCCGCTTTAGCGGTGATGGGTTTTGGACCTTTTTCCATCAGCATACCTTCAGTGTTGGGTTTCACATCCTTTATTCTCAGAACTTCAAATTGGGTGGGGGTCTTTTTAACCCCAAGTGCACCCCATGATGCCTCTCTTTTACAGTCGGCAGACTCGAAGGCTTGGGCCTGTCTTTCTTGTCCCCTTAACTTACTCCGTTGGGAGTGTTGCTGAACAAACTGTGAGGTCTTTCTCATCTTACAAACATGGACACTCTTTAGTCCCATTCTCGACTGTCTCTTCACAGCGGCTGCCTTCCTTGCAAGGAGACCACTATGGGTCCCATAGTACAACTGGCTTCTTACTGAGCTACTACATAGCACCTTGGTCTTCCCATCCCGTGCCTTGTGAAAAGTTGACTGTAACACTGCAACGGTATTGCAGTCACGCTTCCTGGTGCGCCTCACTTGCTTTATCTCTACCACCATTTTTCCCATGGACTGCTTCTGTGATCCAAGGGTCTGTCTTAGGGTTGAAGCCTCTTTCTCCAACTTCAGCTGAGGAATCTCCTGCTGGGCAGCATTAGAGTCCAACGTAGCACCCTGCTCAGTCTTCAGAGCCTCGAGTATCTCATCCAGGTCACGCTTTTGTTTCTCCGCCATCTTGCGGCCAGCACGCTCAGACTCCAGGTCCTTCCTCAGGTCTGGAAAGCTGTCCTTCTGCATTTCTTTTTTCACTCAGTGTAGCTGCCAGTTCATCTTCTTTGGCGTTGAGTCGCGATTTCACATCTCCTAGCTGGTTCAGCGCAAATCTTAAGTCTGTTTCTTTCGCTCTATTTCTGACCTGCCACTGCCAGTGCTCCTCCCGGACCTTGTCCAGCTCCAGCTGCAGTCGGGCCATATCATTGGACGTGTGGTCCAGAAGCTTGCGGGTATCAGCCATCTCGGTTTCATAGCGCAATGACAGGCAAGCCACCTGTCGGACGGTCACCTTCTCCCGCTCGGCGAGCTGTATCTTGTGCTCAGCAACCTGCATTTGCAGCTCTTCAATTTGATCCTGAAAATCCCCTCTCAGGGCCCTCACCTCTTCCTGGTGCTTGCTCTGGGCTTGCGTCAGCTCCTCCTTCATCTTTTGGAGCCCTGCAGTTTTTTCCGCCAGTATCGCTGTTGCTTCTGTCTTCCAGACTTCTTTCTCCTTGGCATACTGACTCATGGAGATGGAGTTGCCTCTCTGCTTCTCCAGCTCTTGCTCCAGTCTTTGGATCTTCTCATGTTCCCTCTCACACAGAGTGACTTGGCTTCTAAGCTCCGCCTCCAGCGATGCTCTTGTGGCGCTCAACGTGATCTTCAGCTGCTCCAGGGCGAGGCATTCTTTTTCCAGCATTTTCTCTGCATTCTGCAGAGCAGCCTGTACTTCATTTTTTTCTTGCGCCAATTGTGTCTTCACTTTCTGCGCTTGGTGAAGCTTCTCAGTCCCATCACTGACCTGACCAGTCAGGTTTAAAACCTCTTCCTTCAGGTTTATATTCTCCATTTTCACAGTCTCTACATCCCTCAGGGCATTCTCATGGGTTTCCTTCAACATACCCAGCTCTGTGTTTAGACTGTGGCCCTCCTGGCGTGAGAGCTCCAGCTCTGTTTTGAGCGTGCTAACTTCTTGGTGAGAAACTTCTAAGTCTTTTATGAAGTTTTGCACATCTCTCTGGGACATCTGATAGCATAGTCTCCAGTCAGGACTTGTTCTCTCTGATTCCATGTTCGCAATTGCGGTGTTGGCCTTATTCAAACTTGTCGTCAGCTCCTCCAACTCACTCCGCAAGAGATGCTCTGTTTTCTTTAATGCCGCATACTCTTGTATAGCTGGGAGTATACACCTCTGTACCTCGGCATTAGCTTCTCGCTCCCTATTCAATTGTTTCTGCAAGACATCATAATCACGCTGGGCAGTTTGGAGTGCAGAAATTAAGGCCTCTTTTCCCTGGATCAAGGATTCAGCTTCCCTTTGCTCCTCCTTTTCCTTTGCCACCGTTCCTGTCACAATTGTGCACATCACTCCGGTCTGCAGCACATCTCGGTGGCTTGCTGACGCCTGTTGTCCTGATATCGCAGGCTCAAGTGGTTCGGTCACTTCCTCTGTGACTTGACAAATATTTTTATTTTTCTTCTTTCTCTTTGTTTTATTAGTTCCAGAGACATCAGTGATACTGGGCACACACACACTGGACACTTTTGCAGCTTTCATCTGCGGGTACGTCTCTCTTCTCGGGGCCACATATGCGTCATCATCATAATCATCATATGGCCTGAAGGGACACTGTTTTCTATGGTTAAGTACATTGCAAAACTGACACATGACGGCGGCCATTTTAAAACCCCGTTTTTTTGTTTGTTTGTTTTTTCACACCCGACGAGGCAGACTTTGCACAACACACATAAGTTGTTCTTGCTTTACAATATTTGAACCTTCTGGGTTCTTCTTAGGGCAACTTCTTTGCAAAAATCCATTTTCACTTTCTTTTTTACCAGACAGGGTAAACTTTACCTCACAGCACTTGCTAGCTGCAAATTCACTCACTTCAGCAAAAGGCATTTTTTTTTCCGCTTGAGTTCAGTGTCTCAACACATCTTCATCTACTGACCCCCAGAGGCGTAGCATCCCACTTCTGACACCACCTGTGGCAAGACGGCCTCGCGGTGGGGTCAGTAAGACGCTAGACACGGTGGGAAACGTTCAACCATAGTGGTTTATTAGCCACAACCAAAATAAAGTTCGGGTGCACTGTCCCTTTAAGAAACTACTTTCTTGAAAATTAAAGCCTGTTCCCTTTAGGGAAACTAACTCACTTCTTGAGCCCTTACTAACAAGACAGCCAGCTAATCTGGTCATGCCCAAAACATATGCAACACAAAGTATAACCAATAAGTGTAATAATAAAGTCTTATCTGTTGCAGCTCCAAACAGCAAACAGGAACACGGTTCCGGGGAGCAGGCTGTGTCCAGCCTCGCAGCAATGTTTATCTTTATCCTGGGTTGGGGTCCCTGCTGGTCCCAGCAGCAAAACTCCTCGCAGGACTGGGGACCAGAGCAGCTGCTACGGCTTCCAAGCCGGGAGAGTTCTCTCCACCTTCCTGTGGAAAAACAAGCTCACTGTGTGTGTGTCACTTCCTGCTTTTTAAACCTGCAGTCTCTCAGGCCTCCTGCTTAATTAGGCTGCAGGTGTGCTTCTTTCTGTCTGAGGAGATTAACACTCTGTGAACTGGCTGCAGCGTCTCTCCATTCACTATTCCAGCCTACTGAGTTAGTGACTCTGTCACATATCCCTCTCCCCAGCGAAACATTGTCCTGTGGAGCGGCCCGTGCACCATTCCCGTGCACCAGCATCTTTGGCCAAAATGTCTGACGTCGGCCCTTCCCTCCCCCTTTTTTTTTTTCTTGCCTTCCAATTTAGGCATTTTCTTTTTGGGGTAATTACCAGGCCTTCTGGGCCTGAGGACTGGTACCTCACTATCTCCTTGTGTTCAGAGACTCCTTCACCCTGTAAAAGAGCCTTGACTTTGGTCAGCTCATTGCATATTCCTGCCAGTGACTGTTTGGCCTTTTCCTGTGAAGACAGCAACTCCGCTTTAGCGGTGATGGGTTTTGGACCTTTTTCCATCAGCATACCTTCAGTGTTGGGTTTCACATCCTTTATTCTCAGAACTTCAAATTGGGTGGGGGTCTTTTTAACCCCAAGTGCACCCCATGATGCCTCTCTTTTACAGTCGGCAGACTCGAAGGCTTGGGCCTGTCTTTCTTGTCCCCTTAACTTACTCCGTTGGGAGTGTTGCTGAACAAACTGTGAGGTCTTTCTCATCTTACAAACATGGACACTCTTTAGTCCCATTCTCGACTGTCTCTTCACAGCGGCTGCCTTCCTTGCAAGGAGACCACTATGGGTCCCATAGTACAACTGGCTTATAGAAATATAGAATGCGTACCTAAATTTAATATAGGTTCAACTCTTTGGACATATGTCTTTTTTAAACCTCATCTACTATTCTTGTTTTTTTCCCCCTTGTACAGCACTTACAGTGTGCACAGCGCTGCACATTTTGCTGGCACAATGAGCACCCATGCTGTAGAGCTTACAATCATACTTTTGTTGGTGCCTGAGGCATAGGGAGATAAAATGACCTGCCCAAGGTCACAAGAGATGACACCAGGATTTGAACCAGGCTCGACAAAACCCAACTAAGTGACCAGAAAGGGTCACTAAAAGTCCCTGCAGACTGCACTCATTACATAATATAATATAGTACACATAAAGTACCAGTATATTAACTAGTACCAATAGTATGAAAGTATATACACAGACCAATTGGGAGACTCCCACACAACCTAAACTATGGCGCGACAAACAAATATATATAAATTTAATACACAAAATATGACGAAATGCATAAAATGACAACTAAATAACAAAAACTAAAAGAGATCCCCTAGTGGGCGAGACGGAGAATGTATGGTGAATGTAGGTGTTAATATGAACCTATACTAATAGCCCCATAGAGATATATATGGACTTAGGGTTCAGGATATAATAACACGGCTAATAGCCTCACCAAAACAGCATGCTAAATAGCAGCATCTAATCACGTGGGACGCGACGGAGCGTGCATGAAGGCTCCTATTGCTGAGAGACACGGAGGAATATTATACACATAGGACAGCTACCACACTGTTGTCCTTACAGCATTAACTATCAGGTCGTATACACTGGCGACACACTTTATTCGAGCTCGGCTAGTCCCACGAATTCGGGTATACCCGGGTGTATTGAGGTTTGTGACTGTTTTCTGCCCGAGTGCATTGAGGTATTTTCCAAGCAGGGATTGAAGCATTTTATTCCCGCTGGCTGCAATACTGCACAGTATATATATATATACTGCATTACAATTCATGAATTTATGCCATCTGGTAGACACGTGAAGCATTGCAGCCTATTAAATCCTAATCATTATCATTTAACAGATCAGCCGCCCGTCAGCCAGGCATGAACCCAGGCTGGGAATGCAAACGCAACGGGGCTTGTCAGAGGTGAGGAGCGGCGCATTCCAGGTATCTGCCAGGTACATACTGGGTATTTGCTCGAATAAAGTGTGTCGGTGCAGTATCTCCTGTTCTCTTGCAGGCCACCTGTATCCCATATACCTATCTACCAGCAACATTTGGGATATATTTATTTTAGTCTGTACCCATTTCATACCATCATATGAATACTTACCATCTAAGTTGTGACATATTAATGTCTCTTTTGGGTATGCTTTATCTCTAGCAGTGTGGGATTGCCCACGTGATTAGATGCTGCTATTTAGCATGCTGTTTTGGTGAGGCTATGAGCCGTGTTATTATATCCTGAACCCTAAGTCCATATATATCTCTATGGGGCTTTTAGTATAGGTTCATATTAACACCTACATTCACCATACATTCTCCGTCTCGCCCACTAGGGGATCTCTTTTCGTTTTTGTTATTTAGTTGTCATTTTATGCATTTCGTCATATTTTATTGTGTATTAAATTTATATATATTTGTTTGTCGTGCCATAGTTTAGGTTGTGTGGGAGTCTCCCAATTGGTCTGTGTATATACTTTCATACTATTGGTACTAGTTAATATACTGGTACTTTATGTGTACTATTTTATATTATGTAATGAGTGCAGTCTGCAGGGACTTTTAGGGACCCTTTCTGGTCACTTAGTTGTGTTTTGTCTATCATTTTTCCCTTTGCACCATTCAAATACTCTGTCCCTGTATGGTGAGCGAGGTGGTTCTGTGTGTGTGGTTTTTTTTTTTTACCAGGCTCCCCTGTTTGCTCTTTCAAACTCTGTGACCTTGTTTTCAGAGTCAGTGACTTTGCTCACTGAGCCGCTCCTTCAGCTATATAAGTGTGAACGTCATGCAGTGCCTGACGGAGTGAACAGCGATGCTGCAGTGCATTGAAAGTAATTACCAATCCTTCTGGCTCCTTATGAAATAAAACCTGTTTGGCAATCGCACTACTACTGGGTACATTCCAAGGTGAAGAAGGAACGAGAAGAGGACAGATTATTACAGTTCCAATGTAATAAATTATCAGAAACCAAAGATGTCAGTTTTTAGAATTAATTTCTTCCTATCTGAAAGTGTGTCTCATAAATATGACCAATATTAACCACTGTTAACAATACAGGGGCAATTATTTGAGTTCACCATAGAGCCCAATACATTTGATTTCATCTCATGCACAGAGTATTCTCTTTGGCCCCTATTCAGTCATCTGCAAACCCGCTTTCCACTGACAGCGAACAGTTCAGCTGCATTCAAATGAATAGGACTAAAAAAAATTCCAGCACAGAGAAACAGCTTCACATCACATTAAACAAGGTTTGAGTTCGATTCAACAGAGAAATTAGTAAACAAGGTAGAACACCGACAGTCCCTTAGTCCTCCAGTTTACAAAGGATGCTAAATATTTGATTCTATTGGGGGAGTCTCCTCAGGCAAAACCTTATAGAGGGGTGCCAAGAAGACCTCTTACCTCACGACTTTACAGTGAAACAGTTCCTCCTTTCTCACACCCTTTTTCTTTTGATGTCTATTATTACACTTGCAAATAAAAAAATATTCAAATTAAAAAAAAGAAAATAAGGGGAATTCTGAGTAGAAATTAAAAATGTATTCTATTTTGTTGAAATGTGTATATTTTATCACAGCTTAACAGGGTTGGCTTTCCAGGCTGGGGCCCAATTACTTGGCGAGTTACATTTTAACGGTTTGCATACCGGGGCTATTTGGTTTGAGGAGTGTTCCCCATCATCAATAAAATATCTGTTCGTCTGGACTTCCAGCAGTAGTGGGCATCACGAGCTGCAGCAATGTCATGGTCTCAAGATCACTGGCAGGTCTTCTGTTTGTTGTTCTGATCTAAGTGTTGAGTATTTAATTCATTCAAGGGTGGAAAGGAGGTGGTGGTGGTGGGGGAGGGGGAGGTTGGGGGGGTTCAAAGGCCTGCATAAATTAAGGAAAGCTATGCATGTTTTGGTCATCATCTAAAGCATTCAAAAATGTAGACGGGTTCTCAACATTTATTTGCCAATAATTAAAACCTGAGCACTGTATAATATGATTTGCTTCTATAAGGGAAGTTCTTCCATTAAGCCATTACATTAAAATCTAGTCTTCCAACTAAAATATTGAATAATTGCCCAGAAGGAAAATTAATTTAGCTCTCAATCATAGTCTTAGTAAGACATCAAAATCATGTTTGTATTCTGGCTGGACTTAACTGTTTGTTTTCAATCTTTCAATCAGGTCAAATACTGAATCAAAGGTGTTATATAAGTGTTTAACTCTTATTCCGCTAGTACATTTTCATTACATTGAAAATAAATATTGAATTATTTAAATTTGAGCGGCAACTTAATCTTCATTCCTTATTTCCTCAAATCCTGGTTCTGATTTGAGCAAGTGTGAACAACTAATGCCAATATCTTCAGTAGTGTGTCCTGGCAAATTTAAACGCAAATCCAAATTTGTACCTCCAATCGGGACCTCCGAAGTACAGTACCTTCCCAAATATTATAAGATTTGAAGTTGACAAATACTGTAATAAAACACAGATACCACTCTAATTTCTCTGCTAAGGAATACAAAGTGATAAAATCGTTGTCTGAGGATAAATAAATTACAATCTTATTATAATCACATTTTTGTGGCCACGCCAGATTGTTCTAAAATAACCGGTAACACATTATTTATAGGATTAATGTAGTTATTGCAAGTTTCAACACTTAGATCCTCACCGCAGTAATCAAGAATTCCCTTATCAATTTCTTCTTTGTTTCGACTTCACATATTTCCTCAGATGATGTTTCATTGCATGCCATACCAAGTCTATGGGGTTCAAATCGTGGGATCTGCCAATACAGATACAAATACAGTATGGTTATTGACAAGAATAAAGCAAGCACACACACATACACACACATATACATTGCTATAATAATTTCTATAATAATTATTATATTATATTAATAGTATAATAATAATTGCTATCTTTAGCTATACACTAAGCTATGCATTCACTTCTGTACTTACCTACACTATTTATCTATCTTCCAGACACCCTGCTTTTAAGGTCTGGGCTATTATACATTTATAGTAATGGACACATATGATCAAGTACAGCACAGTTAATAGTATACAGTACAAGTGCTCCAAACTTTTACTCTGGCAGTGTTCTGACCCAGTGTATTCCACATTCATTAATAAATGTAGCAGAGGCACTGTGCTTTGGGTCGTTATCTTAGAACAGTGTTTCCCAATTAAATTTAGTCGTGGAACCCTTTTATATTTTGTAAAACAGAATGGAACCCCTTAAATATTTTTAGCGCAGCACATGAAAAAAAAAAAAAAAAGAAATGTGCCGCAGGCGAAACATTTTCTTGGTTCAAGATCATTTTAAAAAGACCCCAACCGCCCCAATACATTTTTAAAAGACCCCCACCGCCTCAATACATTTTTAAAAGACCCCCACCGCTCCCTTCCCCCAGTGTCTCTCTCCCTCTAGCCAGTGTCTCTCCCTCACCTCAGTGTCTCTCTCACTCTCCCTCCTGTCTCTCTCACTCTCCCTCCTGTCTCTCTCACTCTCCCTCCTGTGTCTCTCACTCTCCCTCCTGTGTCTCACACTCTCCCTCCTCAGAGTCTCTCTCACTCTCCCTCCTCAGTGTCTCTCTCCCTCTCCCTCCTCAGTGTCTCTCTCACTCTCCCTCCTCAGTGTCTCTCTCACTCTCCCTCCTCAGTGTCTCTCTCACTCCCCCTCCTCGGTGTCTCTCTTACTCTCCCTCCTCATTGTCTCTTTCACTCTCCCTCCCCGAGTGTGTCTCCCCATCCCCCCAATGTCAAACACCCCCAAGCCTCTCTTTCAACTCCCTCCCACCTCTCCCTGTCTCTTTCACCCCTCCCACCTCTCCATGTCTCTTTCACCCCCTCCCACCTCTCCATGTCTCTTTCACCCCCTCCCACCTCACCATGTCTCTTTCACCCCCCTCCCACCTCTCTATCTCTTTTGCCCCCTTCCACCTCCATGTCTCTTTCACCCCCCTCCCACCTCCATGTCTCTTTCAACAACCCCACCCACCTCTCCATGTCTCTTTCACCCCCTTCACACTGACACCCTGACACAGACCTTATCGCGCAGCATGCAGCAAGGCAGACGATGTGCTGCATCAGCTCTGCAGCACAGCGCCACCTAATGGTTGAATGAGAAATTGCAACTACAGACTGCTTTTTGAGGGGGAAATCCGGCACAGTGATTGTGGGCATCCTGTCTGTCAGCGGAACCCCTGTGACTGCTCCACGGAACCCCAGGGTTCCACGGAACCCTATTTGGGAAACGCTGTCTTAGAAGAACCAGTGACCAGATGTGCAGTAATCAGAAATGTAATGCTATCTTGGAGATATTGGACTCCTGGAAGTACCCTTTATCATTGATTCCTGGAGAAAAAATAATTATACAGGGTCAGGGTCACATTCAGATACAGTTAGAATACACCCTCATGATAGATATCCCTCTCCATGGAGGATATCCTTGAGGACTCTTTGGTGATGAGCGGAGTATTAGATGTGCCCACAGGAAAGGTGGAGATGGTTAAAGTGGAAATGAGGAACGAGACTGCCAATGACGTGTTGGTACGAAGGGGCACGGTAATGGCCCACTTATACAGTGCTGAAGTGATGGGCCCAGCGGGATGAAGAAGACTAATGAAGGAAGACTTATACAACTTTGGAGATAGCACTGCTCCAGAACAATGGAAGAGATATCTACCGGAAAAGATGGCACACAGGCCAGAAGTATTTTCCACGTGGGAGTAGCCAGTTTGAATTTCCTGCTCACCAGCTACCTGAGCCCCTTGGTATGCCCCCTCTTCTGATGAGTGCAACCAGCCCAGCCTCCCACATGTGAGTGATGGTTGCTGTCCCTGTTCCATGTTAGACATAGGACACTGAGGTCTATGTAAGGGAACTGCCCGATCAAAGAACTTTCTCTCTCAGTCTCTCAGACTTACAGACAATCTTGGGACTTGGTCCAGTGAAGCACTGGTGGGCTTTCCAAAGGTGCTTTGCTCGCAATAGCAAAGCACTGGGCATTGAGGTGCCGGAGAAGCCTAGTCTAGCTGAGGACAAGTTCTGAGGAACGATGTTACTTGCTCCAGGCTTAGTCCAGTGACGCAACCGGAGGGTGCTCGGCATAGAGGTGCCAGAGCAGCCTGGCCAAGTAGAGGATAAGTGCTTGGAGCAAGTTCTCGGGTCCAAGGTCTCAATCCAAGTTCTGAGAATTGAACTGAGCTTAAACGAGCGGTGAGGATGTGATGGCTCTCCTGAAAAGAGTACTGTGTGTTTCTGGATGTGGAGCGGACAGGGGAAGCCTTCCTGAAGCAGGCGCCCTGCACCTAGTTGAGGCTAGTGTCTCCCCCCAGACACCCAGTTGGGAGTGCTGGGAACAAATCCCATTGTTAAATATTGAATGTATGTCATTTGAATTTTTCAGGTTTTTGGATTGTATTTTTTTATTTTTATGTTTTTGATTGCCCATTGACTGCTAGTGTATTTATCTATGCCCCTTTAGTTATAGATAAATACAATGACAGACAATGCATTTTTTGGCAAATGTTTGTTTTGAATTCATTTTTATGTTTGCCATTTGTGTTTATAGTTTTGAATTAATTATTATGTATTGTAGGGCTTTTTCTATTACATTTTCGGATTGTTTAGGTATTTAACTTAATTGCTCTGTTTGTTAGGGGTTACATTTCTTTTATTGTTGTGTATTTTTGGGCCTGTTGATTTTTTTTATGTTGCCCATTGACTGCTATAGTGCTTATCATGCTCATATTATATGGGCATGATGTACCACTGTGCCAATCAATGGTAGAAGGTGGGGATAGTGCCTTCGGGTTGGGTCATTGGCCTCCCGGGTGGGTAGCGGGGGAGGGGGGTGTTAACCCCTTGATTACTATACCGGATACTAATCACTAAGCTGATTAAGCAGTTGGGGACCATTAGATTGTATTTTTTCTTGTGTTCTTGCCAACGGTGGACATAGACATGGAGATCAGTGATGAGGACACCTTTCATCCTGTCAGGGGTAAGTAGAAGTTGTATTTACTTTATGCTGCTGTATTTTGCTTTATTTTGAATGGGCAAATGCACTATTATTCATATCTGGATAATAGTAATTTTGCACATTACTGTACTGTATTTGTTGGGGGGTTGTTGGGGGTAGAGGAGCTGGGTATTAGGGTTGTTGTGTTTTTGAATGTTTATTGGGGGTACAGGGGTTGGGTGAAGGAGATAGTTGCCCCAAGGTTTAGGGTCCCACCGCTATGGTAGTGAAGGGGTTAACCACTCCCATGTAATGTTTAAATTACCCATGCAATGTTTAAATGTCCCGTGTCACATGACTGGGATATTTAAACGCATAGGAGATAACAACACCCCATAATGGGGCCTGTATCTCGGGAAGCAGTTGGTCCCCGGATCTGAAATCAACACGGTTCTTCCCCAAAGACCACCTGCTCCCGCACACTACTATTAAAATTTTTATTAAAACAGTGCGATCGCCTGTGACAGTTGTGCAGGGAGAGGTGGCTCTCTCTGTGCAGCTCTCTATGCAGCTGGGCCACATCGTACGGGGAGAACTTTGAGAGAGGCTGAGATGACTTTTCTGCTACACTGGGCGGTTTAGACATTTTCTCGACATTTTCTCTCTGCATGCAAACTCATCGAAGCTACTAGAATGAGACCCCAAGTGTCTTATCAACTCCTATGTGTCTATGTTCATCATGGATGGGCCTCAGTTCCACTGGACGATACTTGGCCTGGAGTGTCAACTGTTTGAAGAACAGATGTTGGGACTTTTTGCAGACCCTGAATAGCACGCCACTCCAATACTAAATGGGGCCATTGTTGTAGTAGCAAAATAACATCTGGGTGTGTCTTTCTAACAGAAGAGGCAGATTAATTTTTCCTTAAAGCCGACCAATCCCTTTCATCCTGGAGTCAATTCGTTGACCTTCCCTTAAATCATGCCGGTTTAACTGGGATAGTCCAGTTATAGTCATATTAGCAGGGTGACTATGTACTGTGGGTATAGCATTTGGAGATATACCCAACCTATCCCCCATTCTTTTAATATTAACCGAAGTCACCTCTCGAGGCAGTTCAATTTTCTGACACATGGTCCACACCCCTGGTGTCGGGATTTCCTTCCACCTGTTATGGACTGGTATCGCAGGGAATCCGGGACAATGCAGCAGCATCAATGTTCTGTAAGCAAAGATGAAGAAAATAAGGCGCAAACTAAAACTAGTGACAAGTGACAAATAAAAAAATATTTAAAGTGCAATATTCCACTGCTTGTTATACATTATATATCAGGTGCTGCCCAAAACACTTGCAGTTTCCCAACTGCAATAACCAAGGGTAAATAAATACGTGTTCACGGTGCAAACTGAATAAAGTGAATAATAAAGAGATTGCATGGTAATAAATGATACCAGCAGCCTGCTGAGTGATGTTGTGCACTTCTCTGTTGAACCAGGGTGTCATAGGTTAAACCGCCATCACAGATACATGTAGTTAGAAACACATACAGAAATGCTGGTGCAATAACATTTTATCTCCAAGCAACAAACAACACAAAGGGGATACAGTACACTCACACTCTCCCCCAAGGTAGCGTGCAGGGAGTGACTTGGGGCGCACTCCAACCTTAAATCCGCTCTCGTCAGCAGCTGGTACTCCTGTCCTGCCTGGTCATCCACACAGAGCCTTTCCCGTCTGCTACTCTCACCATCAGGCGCTCTGGAGAACTTTGACATCAGTGCTGGATTGTAGAGGACTTGGTATGGTGGCCTCCAAGGTCCAAAAAGCTCAACGTGTTTCAACAAATCAGTAGACTTCTTCTGGGGTTGTGCTGGGATTGGTGAGACCTCAGTTTAGATAGAAAACTGGAAAATTCACAGCATCAGGAAATTGTTCCAAATGTTCTCAGAAAATGGAGTAGTGGTAAGTTCATAATGTAATCATGAAGCCCAATAATGTGGAGAAAAGATAAGGAACCGTAAACTTGATACGTTTTGTCACCAGACTTCTTCCTGGAGTTGTAAGTAGCAAGAGCAGCTAACCATCTGTGTCCCATGGCATCCAACTTGGCCAAAGAGAGGATGTACAGTAGGTGGGGGGATTATTATCAGGAGAACCGCAAACACTGCTCCATATTTGTACTCATGTAACAGACTGACAGTTGGACTTCCTCTACTTTATGTCTCTCAAACTGGCAGCTTGTTTCAAAATTCTATCTGGTTTTCTTCTTATCTAATCCCATATCTCCTGTCATGTGTTGTCAGGCACATCAGGGGCATTGTCTCTTATTTCTTATCCCGCCATGTGATAGGTGGAGCAGATTAATTCTGTATTGTACACAGTATACATATATACTAGTATGCTTTCCAGCATGCAAGCAGTTAACCTCCCCTGGAGAGACTTGTTGCAGCTGCTCTTGATTGAACAGGAGGTGTAATAGGCAGACACAGAAAGCTGCCTTCTGAGAGACTGCTTTCCCCAGAAAAGGGGGAGAGAGTTCTCCACAGCCAAGAAGAGGTTGGCACAGTCCCCTAGCTTCGCTGGACAGTGGTTGCGGAGTCTGTTGGGACTGCCTGGGTTGTAACCCCAGGAAGAATGAAGGACATGCGAGTGCTGAAACAGGGATGTCCTGTCCAGGACCTTAAAGCTGTTGCATGGTCCAGGGGGAATTACCTGGAGCCCTGGGAGGGATTCCTCAGCACCTAAAAAAAAAGAACTCTTTTCTATATGGGACTTTTGTAATTGTTTGCATATACTAGTACATGTTTTGGGCTGATAATCAGCTTAGCTGGTGGCTACCAGTTAGAGAGGGCTGGAGCTGCTGTGTAGTTAGACTCCTAAATAGGAGTAGGTGTTTATTTTATGATTTGTTTTGCATCAAAGGGACAGTGGGCCTGTGGTTGTGTTATTTAACCCCTGTAAAGATACTGCAACGTGACAGCGATATCACAATATATATCTATTAATATATATATATATAATATATATATATATATATATATATATATATATAAACACACACAAAGAGTAGCGCTAAATAGTTAGTGATTAAAGTGATACATTTGAAAATTTATGTGAATAAATGTTAATAAAGATGGTTATGTCATCTGGGCCTCTTTAGAGTTTATGGAATTCAAGTTTCTGCTTGACTTATTAGAAGTATAGAAAAAACTCCAAGCTGATCGTGCTGCATACATCATATGGGTTACTCCGGTTACACAGCAGCACACTCTCCGTTACTCTCTCCCTCTGATGCTCCTTAGTTCCTACTGCAATTGCACAAAGGCACTCAGCCTTCAGGTATGTTACCTTTGAGCTTATAGTCGGGTTGTTTTTTCTATAGTTCTCCTTACCGCCTGTGCTCAGGTAATAATTAATACCTTCAAACATTTATTTTTTCTGTCACACTGTGGACTCAGCAGGTTTTGGGAGATTAATTTCTCATATAACTACATATGCATTACAAATGTTGCGATAAATATATTTTTGAACGCTCTCATACTCAGGATGTTCAGTTAGATCCTCGTTCTTCACTTGCATTGAATTTAATCAACTACACTGGACTTTAACAATCTTTTATCATTTGATTTTGAATTGTTGGTATTTTTTGTTTTTTTCATTTTTTCTTTCTGTCATTATTTTTTTTATATATATTTTTTCATCATATTCATCATGGCTACACCCCTACCATCCTCAGCAAATGCCAATACATATTTTGCCTTTAATTGCTTCAATTTGGAAGCCAGTACTAAGAAAGCAGAGTCTGTCTTTGATCAAGATCCCAATATTGTGTGTGAAGACTTACAGGATTTAAAGGCACAGTTTTTTCGTCTAGAAAAATTTATTTTTTTGGATTTAAGAACATGGTGGGACATTGTTTCATTAGAAAACTACCAGTTAAATAAGAGGATCCCTCGGGGATTACGCATGACTAAGGCTCCCTCTTTTGGCTTTGATGGTCAGGAATTCACTAAACAATGGCAGCTGATTCTGGATCAATGTTCCTTCAAATGAATTGATTTAATAATACAATACAAGAACAAAGAGAAAATTGCTCCACATTAGCAAGTAACAGATCTACAAACTAAATTACAAGCCTTCACACACATATAGAGATTCAAAGACATGGATAAATTATTGGCACAACGCATTGTTAAACTTGAAAAAAGTATTATGTTTACCAAACAAATCAAATATGAACGTGATAAGGTTGATTACCAAAAAAATCAAGTGTATCTATGGCAAAAACCATATGGGGGCAGAACACAAGGCAAGAAAAATGTTTCAAACACAACTGGTTAGACTAACAAAAATTATAATAAAAAATCATCTAAACCTAAATCTATATTAAAAAAAGACCTCAAAAACTGATTCCAATATGGCAAGAAATACAGAATCAGATATTTCAGATAATGAATATGTTCCTCCCAGTGTATCCTTTTCAGAAACTGAATCTGGAGCCTCATCGAATGAAGAAATACAACTATCAGGAAAATCCCATACTTATACAGCAACTACACCTGGACACCAAACGTCAAAAAACGACGCAGATACAGAAGAAGATCCAGGGATAAGCTGGTGGGTGGCACCAGCCAAAAAAATGAGGTACTGAATATTGAGGACACAAATATCTTTAATCTATCGGAATATGTTTTGTCACAATCTGAGTGTAGTCTCTTAAATTTGGGATTTACATTTGCTCCGGATAAGAACTTTGATCTCTTTGCCACAACAGTTGATCTATATCGTTTCACGAGAAAATTATCATTGAAAAGATTTTTTAAGGATAAAGACATTCCACCGTCTACTGTACAACAGAACACATTATCTCCATCTGAGAGGAACACTACCATGGATCTACTTCCTATTTTTGACATAAAAAATCATTTGACATTTCAAGACCAATGTTTTGTACAAGATTTGGTTGAATTACAGAATGACCAATACTTATGTGATTATGACCCGGAAACATTTCTGGCCAGTACCAATTCAGGACTTAAGAAAAACTCAACATTCTCTCCTACACAGTACAATGGCTATGCCATTAAAACTTTTTAAAATGCTGTACAACGAGACCTAATTCTGCTCTCCTAAAATATCACTACTACTAACAAATTTATTTCTAGTTCAAAAAATGTAACTTCAGTGCAAAGATATGCTATGCAATCTTTAAAAAATAATGATTCAATAGTCATAAAAAATGCTGATAAAGGGGGGAGCAGTTGTAGTCCTCAATCGATCATATTATGTTAATGAGGCATTACGTCAACTTGCCGATAAAAATTCATATGTCTGTTTATTTTCAGATCCTACCAAATGTTTCATGACTTAATTACAAGAACTTCTAGAAATGGGTAGAGTTCTTCAAGTACTCTCAGTTCAAGAATACGAATTCCTATTCTCTACAAATCCCGTTTTACCAATTTTCCATCACCTACCTAAAGTGCACAAATCTATCTCACATCCACCTGGCAGACCCATCATTTCTAGCATCGGTTCACTGGGTGAGCACCTTTCCCAATACATTAATCACTTTTTGCAACCCCTGGTATATACTCTTCCCTCTCATCTTTTAGACACTTCTCATGTTCTCTCACTTTTCTCTGATTTCTCTTGGGCACCACATTATCTTTGGGTTACGTTAGATGTTGCTTCTCTCTACACTATCATTTCACATGATCATGGTCTTACTGCCACACGTCACTTCTTGGAATTGGATGCCACCCTAGCCCCGGCGCAGATTGTTTTTCTGCTGGGGGCATCCGATTCCTCCTCACGCACAATTATTTCATGTTCGATGGGGGTTTCTATCTCCAGACACGTGGTACCGCTATGGGGTCATCATTTGCGCCTTCCTATGCCAACCTATTCATGGGTTGGTTGGAACAACTCCACATGTTTGGAGATAGGAACCCCTATCGACATCTTATAGTCACTTATCACCGTTATATCGACGACCTGATCTTGGTCTGGTCTGGTTCTATCACTCAATTACATTCCTTCTTTTCTTATTTACACACTAACACACTCAATCTCACATTCACTCACCAATTTCATCATCACCATATCTTTTTAATTGATTTGTGCCTTTATGTAGGTTTGGATTCTAAAGTACACACCAAAATCTATAGAAAACAACATTCCATGAATACATTGTTACATGCCTCTAGTTGTCACAATACTAGCCTTATTAAAGGACTTCCCTATGGCCAATACTTACGTATCCGTAGGAATAGTTCTACTATGGAGGACTACAGTGCGAGTTCTCAGGAACTTACAGACAGACTCCTCAGCAGGGGTTATGATTCCAACAATCTCCATCAAGTTTATGTTAGAGCTAGAGATACACCTAGGGATCAATTGATCAATACTGATCTTTCCATATTTTTGTCAGGAATCGGCGTTCTCCTCGCTTCCCACACAGAGCACTCCCTCCCCGCAGGGAGCCCCTGGACACACAAAACAATCCTGCCTTACCGGCCTCCACGGCTCCTCGCCCCTGCCGCCGTCGCGGGATCACTCCCCTCGGCGATTCCTCTGCTCAGCGCCGGGCGCGCCCACGCCCTCCTGCACGCACACCTGCACGCACACCTGCACCATCCACTGGCTCGGTTCACACGCGTACACGAGTTACGGAGCACGCTCAGTCTGCACACTCTTATTCCCGTCCTCCGGATCTCAGGCTCCGCCCCCGCACACTGCACGGGCATACTCAGGTTACTAACAAGACTCACCTGGCCTGTTATGCTTGCACCAATCTGCAGTGTCTCCCTGTAGCTCTTCCTGTCCCGCCTCCATTCCTAATTGGACCTTCCTGCTTTATCTAGCTCCTCTCTACTAGACATAGTCTCTGTATGGAAGTACTTCAGGATTCTCTCAGTGTTTTCACAGGTTCTGACGCGGCTCGTACGACTACCCCCTCTGGCTCTCGATCTCGGCACTCCTTGGACAACGCACACTCTGGTAACCCCTTGAACACGGCTTGGACAACGACCTATCTCCACTCTCCACTCCCTGACTTCGGCGAGGCATCCTTCACTCTATCTCTACAACCGGTACCGGCAAGTATTGTCTACCTTACCACACCTGGCCTGGCAACGCTTCATACCACACTCCGGACACGCTCCCTTTGCTGCGGGTGCGTGTATTACCACTTCCCCCTTCAGCTCAGGGGACGGGTCTGGTCTGCGGGCAGCACCGGCGTAACATTATGTCGAGCCCACAAGACGCAGACCAGACCGAACTTCAACAGTTTCTCTCCAATCTGCTTCAGCAAAACCAGGCCATGGCGGATCAAATTGTGACACTTACACGCCAGGTCGCAGTACTCTCAGACAGGGTACCGACCGCGACCCCGCCAGATGTAAGCCTCCACTCCGCAAGCGTAGTTAGCAGCTCAGATGTAAGGATTCCTCCCCCCAAGCCTTATGCAGGTGAACCGCAAGATTGTAGGGGTTTCCTAAACCAGTGTGAGGTGCAGTTTGAAATGGCCCCCCATCTCTACCATACTGATCGCAAGAAGGTTGCCTACATTTATAACCTCCTCACTGGCAGCGCCTTGGCTTGGGCTTCCCCGGTTTGGGAGCGACGTTCTGACCTTACCCAAGATTACCCGGCATTTAAAGCAAAGTTTCAACAAGTATTCGATTCTCCCGCTCGTCGGGAGATAGCATCTGTTTCTCTCCTCCAGATCACTCAGGGACGGCGAATGGTGACGCAGTATGCTGTGGAATTCCGGACTCTAGCAGCCGAGACTAACTGGGGACAAGAGGCTCTCGTCTCCGTGTTCTGGCAAGGCCTGGCAGATCCCATCAAGGATGAACTCTCTCGCCAATCCAGGCCGGATCAATTGAAGGTCCTCATTGATTTGACTGTCCGAGTGGATCAACGTATCCAGGTACGCCGCTCAGAGCGTCAGCGCACTCGCATCCATAACTTTCAAGTTCCGTTCTCCAGTACTCCCAGCAACACTCCTGCTCCCCCAAGTGCTACAATACCTCTTCGTCCTGCACTGGAGTTGCCAGAGCCAATGCAATTGGGGGTACAACTCATCCGCACACCGATACGGCAGTTCCGCCACGCCGGAGGATTGTGTTTCTACTGCGGATCCATGGAACATCTGGTTCGGGAGTGTCCACTGTGTCCGGGAAACGGGAACACCCAGTGAGTACAGAGGGGCTCTCTCTGGGTGTAATGTCTCCACGTCCCCTTTCTAAAGGTGAACTCCCTAAGAAACTTACATTTCCAGTCTCCCTTTCAGGCGATAAGTTCAAGACTTCTACCGCCGCTTTCATTGACTCAGGAGCTAGAGGAAACTTCGTGGATCTTGAATTCGCCAGGTTAAACCGCATACCACTCGTGAGAAAGAAGGTTCCCATCGCACTCGTCGGTATTGATGGACGTCCTCTTACCCCGGCCCACATCTCCTTAGAGACGGCTCGCTTGCTTCTATCTTCACATCTGCACACGGAGATCTTAGTTCTCGATGCCATTCACGCTCCTGGGATACCCATCACCCTTGGTCTTCCTTGGCTACAGCTTAACAATCCTCTCATTGACTGGACTTCCTCTGCTCCCATTTCCTGGAGGCCGAGGTCAGACGAGACTCATCAACTGCTGGCCAATACCTCCGTTCCCGAAGTTATTCTACCTTCTGTTTACCATCAATTCCGGGACGTTTTCAATAAGGTACAGTCAGACCTCTTGCCGCCACACAGGACTTACGATTGTCCGATCGATCTAGTTCCAGGTTACTCCCTACCCAAGTCCAAGACCTACCCCTTGTCGTTACCAGAATCTCACGCTATGGATGAATATATCCAGGAGAATCTCAAGAAATGCTTTATTCGTTACTCCAATTCCCCAGCAGGGGCTGGGTTTTTCTTCGTCAAGATAAAGGACGGGTCGTTGAGGCCTTGCATCGACTACAGGGGTTTAAACCACATCACTATTAAAAATCATTACCCCCTTCCCCTTATTACCGAACTGTTCGATAAATTACAGGGGGCCAAGATTTTTTCCAAGTTGGATCTACGTGGTGCCTATAATCTGGTGTGCATCAGGAAGGGGGATGAATGGAAGACGGCCTTCAACACGCGTAGTGGACACTACGAGTACCTTGTAATGCCTTTCAACTTATGTAATGCTCCCGCTGTCTTCCAGGATTTCATCAACGACGTCTTTTGTAAGGTACTCAATATTTTTGTTATAGTATACTTGGATGATATCCTGATTTTTTCCAAAGATCTCAAGGACCATATACGCCACACCTCCTACGTCCTTTCCCGTCTTCGTGAACACCATTTGTACGCCAAACTGGAGAAGTGCACCTTTCATCAGACCTCTACTCCGTTCCTGGGGTATATCATTTCCGATGAGGGGTTTATGATGGACTCCGGTAAACTTCAAGCAGTCACTGAATGGCCAAGACCCAACTCTCTCAAGGCCATACAACGTTTTTTAGGGTTCGCTAATTACTATCGTAAGTTTATCCGGAGTTTTTCCACCATTGTGGCACCCCTCACTGCGCTCACCAAAAAAGGAGCTGATCCTTCTGCTTGTCATCCGAGGCCATCTCCGCCTTCGAGACACTCAAGGAAGCCTTTATATCCGCACCTATTCTCCGTCATCCCAACATCGAACTTCCCTTCGTCCTGGAGGTCGACGCTTCTGATTGCGGCGCTGGTGCCGTTCTTTCTCAGAGACCCACGCCCCAAGATAAGTTACATCCCTGTGCATATTTTTCCAAGAAATTCTCGTCTGCCGAGAGGAACTATGACGTGGGTAACAGAGAACTTCTGGCCGTGAAGATGGCTCTTCAAGAGTGGAGACACCTGCTGGAGGGGTCAAAAGAGCCATTTACTATTCTCACGGACCACAAGAACCTTCTTTACATAGAGAATGCTCGACGCCTTGGTCCACGACAGGCTCGTTGGGCTCTTTTTTTTTCTAGATTCGATTTTCACCTGTCCTATATCCCCGGGACCAAGAACGTAAAGGCAGACGCACTCTCCCGAATACATTCTTCTGAAGAGAGGCCAGAGGAATCGTTGGAGACTATCCTTCCACATGAGAGGATTCTCACCACATCTACTTTCAAGAATCTTGACAAGATTTTGCACTCCCAGAGACGCATTCCCAAGGACTTGGTCGTTCCCGACAACAAACTCTTTGTACCATCCAAATTTGTTCCAGAGGTCCTGTCTTGGGGTCACTCATCTAAATCTGCAGGTCATCCAGGTTTTAAGAAGACTACTGATCTCATTCGTCGGAATTTCTGGTGGCCAAGGATGTCTCAATATATTCTGGAGTTTACCCGCGCATGCCCCAAGTGCGCTCAAAGCAAGACTCTCCGTCAAAAGCTTCAGGGTTTTCTGTTACCCCTTCCAGTTCCCAACCGCCCCTGTTCCCACATTTCTATGGACTTCATCGTGGAGTTGACCAGGTCCAGAGGAATGAACACTATCTTGGTGGTCGTGGACAGGTTCTCGAAGATGTCCCATTTCATTCCACTTAAAGGATTACCCACGTCCCCCGCCCTTGCTGATATCTTTACGGAGCAGATTTTCCGGATTCATGGGATCCCTTCGTCCATTGTTTCTGACAGAGGTTCTCAGTTCGTATCCAAATTTTGGAGAGCTTTCACGAAGAGATTGGGCATCTCTTCTTCCTTCTCTTCCGCCTATCATCCTCAGTCCAATGGACAAACGGAAAGAATCAATCAATCCCTGGAGAAGTACCTGAGATGTTTTATATCTGATTTCCAGGATGATTGGGCTCAACTCCTCTATTGGGCAGAGTATGCTGTCAATTCTGCAAAAAACTAGTCCACCCGGGAGTCGCCCTTCTTTATAAATTATGGGTTCCACCCTCCCTGTCTTCCCATCCCCAACATTCCTTCTGGAGTACCAGCCGTAGATGAACGCATTTCTTCCCTCCAAACCGCATGGTCTAGGATTCAGTCTACCCTTCTCAACTCCTCCCGCAGATCGAAACTACAGGCCGATCGTCGTCGTCGTTCGGCGCCCAGTTACAAACCAGGGGATTTGGTATGGCTATCCTCTAGGAATATCCACCTCAAGGTACCATCTCCTAAACTGGCACCTAAGTTTCTGGGACCCTTCCCTATTTGTGAACAAATCAATCCCGTGGCATTCCGGCTACAACTACCACCCAGTATGAAGATTCCCAATGTCTTTCATGTGTCCCTCTTAAAACCATTTATCTCCAGTCACTTCTTTCCGGATCAGACTCGTAAACCGGATCCCATTACTGTACAAAATAACGAGAATACGAAGTTAACTCTCTATTGGATTCTCGCCTATCCAGGGGTCAGCTCCAGTTCTTGGTGCAGTGGAAGGGCTTTGGCCCTGAAGAGAGATCCTGGGTACATTCAAAGGACATTCATGCCCCGGCCCTTCTTAAGTCCTTCAGGAAAAAGTTTCCAGAGAAACCGTTCTTGGACCGTCCTGAGGCCGTTCCTGAAGAGGGGGGTACTGTCAGGAGTCGGCGTTCTCCTCGCTTCCCACACAGAGCACTCCCTCCCCGCAGAGAGCCCCTGGACACACAAAACAATCCTGCCTTACCGGCCTCCACGGCTCCTCGCCCCTGCCGCCGTCGCAGGATCACTCCCCTCGGCGATTCCTCTGCTCAGCGCCGGGCGCGCCCACGCCCTCCTGCACGCACACCTGCACGCACACCTGTACCATCCACTGGCTCGGTTCACACGCGTACACGAGTTACGGAGCACGCTCAGTCTGCACACTCTTATTCCCGTCCCCCGGATCTCAGGCTCCGCCCCCGCACACTGCACGGGCATACTCAGGTTACTAACAAGACTCACCTGGCCTGTTATGCCTGCACCAATCTGCAGTGTCTCCCTGTAGCTCTTCCTGTCCCGCTTCCGTTCCTAATTGGACCTTCCTGCTTTATCTAGCTCCCCTCTGCTCTCAGTCTTTGCTCGACATAGTCTCTGTATGGAAGTACTTCAGGATTCTCTCAGTGTTTTCACAGGTTCTGACGCAGCTCGTACGACTACCCCCTCTGGCTCTCGATCTCGGCACTCCTTGGACAACGCACACTCTGGTAACCCTTTGAACACGGCTTGGACAACGACCTATCTCCACTCTCCACTCCCTGACTTCGGCGAGGCATCCTTCACTCTATCTCTACAACCGGTACCGGCAAGTATTGTCTACCTTACCACACCTGGCCTGGCAACGCTTCATACCACACTCCGGACACGCTCCCTTTGCTGCGGGTGCGTGTATTACCACTTCCCCCTTCAGCTCAGGGGACGGGTCTGGTCTGCGGGCAGCACCGGCGTAACAATTTTCTCATGTTAAAAACACAAACAAAAATTGCGACACAGAGACTGATAAATCACAACCACCATTCTTTATTACCCAATTCAGTACCCAATCATTGAACATCAAATCAATTATAAAAAAAAGCAGTGGGGGATCCTAAATACAGACATACTTTTGAAAGATATAGCTGCAAGAGATCCGAAATTTGTCTTTAAAAAAGCCCATTCATTGGGTAACATAATATCACCCAGTATGTTGCCTTCCAAAGATAATGCAAATTGTAAGATACTTTTCCTAACCTTGTCGGTTGCTTCCCATGTGGAAAATGTAAAGTTTGCCAACATGTCCAAAAATCCAAAATTTTCTCCAACAGTAATAATACAAAAGAATTTAAAATACTCTCCTTCCTAAATTGTAACTCTGATCATATTATTTATATGATCACTTGCAGGTGCAATAAAAGATATGTGGGACTTACCACTAGAGCATTCAAAATAAGGATGCTTGAGCACATGAGACACATTAAAAATATGGATATTACTCATTCGGTCTCAAGTCATTTCAAAGATTGTCAAAATGGCAGTCTTGAACATTTCAAATGCATTGCTCTGGAAAAAATTAAATTACATATTCGAGGTGGAGATAGAACTAAAATTCTCTACCAAAGAGAAGCATTTTGGATTTTTTCCATAGACACCATTATACCAAAAGTCTCAACACTGAATGAGACCTTAAAGTATTTCTTTAATATGTTCTCATATCACTACATTCCCCCACTATCCAGCCTCCCCTCCCCCCTCCCCTCTCCCCCTTCCCCTCCCTCTTCTTCCTCTTCCCCTCCCCCTACCCTCCCCCTCTCCCTCCTCCCCCCCTTTCCATCCCTCCCTCCCCCTCCCTGTCCTCCCCTCCCCCCCCTTTCCCTCTTGTCCATTCATATATTGTTTTTTTGGCTATACTTTATCTAACTATATGCTGATTCCAAATAATGTTTATGATGATTTATATATTTTTTCTTTATTATATGTATGTATTTATTAATTTTTATATTTACTTTCATTGTATTACATCTAGATTAACTTTTTGATCTCCATGGTTGCATTTATAATAGGTTCATAGTATAGACCTAAGATTAGATTCATATTTGTATTGTTTAATTATAAATTAAAGATTAATTCATATTACCTTACACACTATATAGTGTTCAATGTATTAGGCATAATCTCTTTAGAAATTGCCATATAAATAAAATAATTGCCCACATTTGTCATATACTATCATGGGCAATGGTTTGGTATAAATAAATAATGAATTCTTTATAACAATACATATTCCCTTTATGCGAGCATTAATGATGCTCCAATTATGTTTGTTTTTATCAATTCTTCTTTAATTAGACTATGTAGACCTTATCTAATCAATGCAAGTTCAATTTTATCCTTCAGGTATTAATTAGCCGGTGAGAGGTTTAAATAGCTCCCTCCCACGGCTTACTCTATACTCCTTGAGAAAGGGCAGTACATGCCCGAAACGCGTAGGAGGAGGTCCTTCTATTTTTGTCCGTCCTGAGTGTCTTCTTTTTTAACGTAACTCCAATAAATATACTATTTTAATTTTTCCTGGTGAGTCCCTGTGTCTGGATGGCTGCGACATCGATCTTCTCTTCCTATTCTGACTTATTAGAAGCCCTATTTGTTAGACTATTTAATTAATATTCTTTCACTTTGGTAAATGTACTTCCTAGTAATTTTCTTGTTTATGTTCTCAATACAATTGATACTTTTCAGTTAGTTTGCACTAATTTCTTTGCGACCTATTGTAATATCAATTGTAATAAATTTTTTCCTTTAGTTTAATTTAATATATTTAATGATACTGTATATATATATGTAACCATGCTGTAAAATGGATTACAGTCATCTCTCCTGCTGACAGTAAGGCCTGGTAAGTTATGGGCATGCCAGCAGTAATTATGGAGGTTTGCCCTCACACCCTGGTGAGGTGCCCTATGTATGGATGAGAGTGGTCACATGCTCTGAATCCATGATTAGTGATGTCAGAGTTGTGCCAGCCCCCAGAGGATACATAAGGCACAGCACTGCTAAAAGTGAGTGTTGTTGCAGAGAGTCTGAAGTAGTGGTTCAGAGGTTATGAAGCAAGGAGCAAGTCTGAGTACAGACTTGGGAGGAGACAGCTCATAAGACTGTGACCAGGGACCTGCACAGGGACTATCACCCGAAGGGGAGATAGGGAATCCACCAAATTGGGAGAAGGACACCTTTCAAAGGGAAGTGCAGTGAGCATGAGCGGCTGAGTACTACCGCTGTGAGGGGCAGCTGGCCCACCTCACTGCAATAAAGATGATCTTGTTAAATCATACCCTCGTGTGTAAGTGTGGAGTGATTACACAGAGGAGTGCACCACAGAGGAGTTCCTCACCAGGACCATCCATAAGCGGACGCTGGGATCCTGATGAGGTGGAGGCGCTGCACTGGATATAGGTAGGACTCAAGTACACTACCTCAGCTGCCTGTCTGGGTTGGCAATCCCCACAACATCATGCGGGAGACTCAGGAGTCCTGTTGCCAACAGGTGCACCACCAGACACTACACTGTAATGGGGACTGGTTAGACCACAGGGGCCAATGTGAGATTGGGTGGGTCAGGCTAGGCCAGAAAATCCGTTACATATATATATATATATATATATATAGTGACAAAAACCCTCCATAGCAAAGCATATAGCAGATGGAAATAACTGTATGCTCATTTGCATGTCTTAGGCAGGTCTGCAACCCTGCCTTTCACCATTATCACCCAGCACACAGCACTTCCACTGCAGCAAGGGGATTCTGGGAAATGACATTCTGGGATTGCTTCATTTCCCAGAATCCCTTGCTGCAGTGGAAGTGCTGTGTGCTGGGTGATAATGGTGAAAGGCGGGGTTGCAGACCTGCCTAAGACATGCAAATGAGGATACAGTTATTTCCATTTGATATATGCTTTCCTGTGGAGGGTTTTTGTCACTTTTTTTACTCACCATAACTTATCTAAGTATGGTAAAACCCATCCTCATTGCTTCAGCTTTGCATAGCCAGTGTAACCAACCCCACACTGATGAGACCCATTAAGGTCGAAACAGCTGTCTGTGGGTGGGTTTACTGGCTATGCATCTTAACCCTGGCTGTGCTTAAAGCTGTGACCATGCAGCAAGCTTAAGCCTATAGGGAACCATGTTTAAAATGGTTTTGAAGCAAAAAATGGCACTGTGTGCTCGTTTGTGTGACGGATCGGGGGACTCGCGCTTCCCAGCATGTCCCTGTCACCTCTGTTTCCACTGCCTCTAGACCTCCCTCTTCCCTGCGTCCTCGCTCTCTCCCTTGCGGTCGTTCCTCTGCGGCACGGTTGGCATGCCCTGATGCTCGTTCAGGTCACCTGCGTGTCCTCCGCAATGTGCGCGCGCGTTCACGATCACTGGTACCCCTCCGCGGCACCCGCGGCACCCGCGGCCCCCGGCGTGCCTCTATTCCCCCAGCCTCCACATTACCTTGCTCCTCTGCCACTCCGTCTCTCTCATCCCCATTGCCGAGCTCCCCCGAGGCACTTCCTCCCTCACATTCCGTGACACGCGCGGTGCACGCGCATTATACCCTTACAGAGGGCGCGCGCACATGCTCCAGTTATCTGCCATCTAGCTCCGCCCCCCGTGGCTTACAAGCCATATCCCTTAATTATTCCCCTGTCTCCTCCCCTGCTCTCTCAGACCTATCCCTGCAAACTCTCACTCAATCCTCTGCTCCTCCTCTCTCTCCTATTGGTTCTACTTCCTTTATAACCCCACTCTGTCCACTTAATCATTGCTCTGCATAACTTTCCTGTGACTCCTGTGTGTGCAGTGTCTATGCCTAGCTCCCTTGTTTGTTTCAGCGCCGGTTCCTGTCCCTGCTTCTGTTTGGATTCCCCTGGCTTGAATTTACTGCTTTGGATTTGACTACTCTGCTTTCTCCTGCCCTAAACATTGGCTTACGGACTTCACTGCGCTGCTTTCTCCAACCCCTGAACTTTGGCTTACGGACACCACTAGGCTGCTCTCTCCTATCCTTGAACTCTGGCACACGGACATTACTATCCAATCTCTGGCACCCCGGACTTTGCAAGTATACGTTAATCCATTTCTTACCAGGCCCGGCAACGCATTACCACACTCCGGCCACGCCCTCACTGCTGTGGGTGCGTGTTATACCCTTACCCACCTCAGTACTGGGGACTGGCCAGGTCTGCGGGCATACAGGCGTTACAATTTGCATGTCATTTCCCAGAATCACTTGCTGCAGTGGAAGGGCTGTGTGCTGGGTGATAATGGTGAAAGACGGGGTTGCAGATCTGCCTAAGACATGCAAATGAGCATACAGTTATTTCCATTTGATATATATATATATAGTCAGTTATTTGTTATATTAGCATTGTTATTATTTTAGTTTTTAACTTTCATCCATGTGTGCAGAGTTTGGCATAGAAACAGTTAATTCTTTAGTTTTATGGGTTAACATGTATCATTCAGGTTATTTATAATTAGTTAGATCTTATGTGTTATTATTGCTAAATATTTTCTGTTTGATATCTATTTGGAACACATTAATACTTTTTCATTTGTTATTTGAGAATATATGCAAGCCGTTTTTGTGTTGAATCAGCATTCAGCTTATTCCAGAAACAAAAGATACTTTTACCTGGACACTTTAGTATATAAATAATCTCTGTATGCCTACCAATCATCTCATGACGAAGTCACGTTAAGTGACGAAACGCGTTGAGAAGTCATCACAATCGGACTGGAGACAGGTGCCTTGCAATTCCCTGCAGCTGCAGCAGGCTGAATCCCTCACTACTTTGGCTCTACTACACGCACAAGAAGTGCCTGTAAAAGCACTGAGAGGAGCTGGGACGCTTGAGGCATTAGCTGTATGCTGCATCCATTTGATGTCCAGGTGCAATACCCCCACTGTGGATCTCTCCGTCAATGCTGTTTGACTCCCACAGAGATTTCTCTCCCACACATGTGGGTTTTTTTTCCGACAAAGTTTTTTATTAGGCATCGATACATAGGCACAGTTTGTGTGGTTACATGCATATCTTGGCCTAATACAGTTTTTATTTTTGTGTGTAAACTTCTTTCTTCCCTGTAGTGTTTGCAGGGGAAGAAACAAAAAGGAGAGAGGGGGGGGATAGAAGAGGGGGGTGGAGGGGTGGGGGGGGGGGGTGGGGAGATCCCGTCTAACTCAGTTTCTCAGGGGGAGGGGGGAGCTGGGGGTTATTTCAGTCTTTGTCTCCTCTATCGGTAAGAGCCCATTTATTCTACCATTCGTGCCAGCCAATGTTCCCATATGTTGTAGAAGGTTGTCGTCGTCCTTTTCAAAAAGGCTGATAGTTGTTCCATCCGCATTACTTCCTGTATTCGTTTTTTGACCGTTTGCTGGGGGGGGGGAGACACCCTCTTCCACACAGCCGCCACCACACATCTGGCCGCCGTGAGAATGAAGGAGATTAATTTTCCTGTTGGTCGGTCAATGTTCTCTATTGGCCTGGCCAAGACGTAGGTTAGCGGATCAATAGGTATTGTGAGGTCTGTGACCTCTGTAATTAATGACTGTATGGTTTCCCAATATTTCTGGATTTCCGGGCATGACCACCAAATATGGGCCATGTCTCCCTTTTGTCCGCAGCCTCTCCAGCATAGATCGGAGGCCAGAGGGTAGATTTGATTTATTATAACTGGAGTGAGATACCAGCGAAACAATATTTTATAAATGTTTTCTTTGATTGTGGTACATATGGAAGTTCCTGAGGCTGATTCCCAAATACTTTCCCAGTCCTCTCGGTCTATAACTATGTTCAATTCTGCTGCCCAATTGTGCATATAATCGTTGGTGGGGGCTTCTGTTACCCTCTCCAGATCTATATAGATTTGAGTTATTAGACCTTTTTGGTGGGCTGTTTCCCTAAACAACCTTTCAAAACTAGTGAGAGGGGGAAATTCCAATGTTGGGGATAATGTTTGAATAAAGTGCCGAATTTGGAGGTACTTGAACGGGCTTAGTCCTACCATTTCATATTTATTTTGCAATCTTTGGTAACTCAGGAACTGCCCAAAGCTCAAAAGGTCGGCAACTGCTCTAATGTTCTTTTCTGTAAATTGGTCGAATTGTCTCAGCTCACACCCTGGTGGGAATTTGGTGTTTTTAAGGATTGGAATAAGTTGGGATTTGGGGGTCGTGAGTTTGAATTTGAATTTACATTTCATCCATATCTCCCAAGTGTGCCTCATCGGACCTAGTTTAAATTTACTGTTCTGCATGTCTTCCCTACTCAGGGACCAAAGGCTGGCTGGCAGTGAAGGCATGCCGGCGTATTGTGCTTCTATATCGAGCCAGCAGTATTGGCCTGGGTCCGCATTCCAGACTACTACCTGGCGCAGCTGGGTGGCTTGATAATATCGTATAATATCTGGGACTCCCAGGCCCCCCCTTCCTATTGAGGCAAGTAGAACAGCTCTGGTGATTCTAGGTTTTTTACCCCGCCAAATAAAATGGAAATTATGTTTTTGTATATTCTTTAGTTCTGAGCCAGGGATGTGGATCGGGAGTGTCTGGAAGTAATATAATAATCTGGGGAGTATATTCATTTTGACCGAGATCATCCTACCAATTCATGATATTTGGTATCCTTCCCATTTATCTAGATCTTGTCTAATTTTCCAAAATAGGGCTGGGTAATTGTGTTGATATAGAGATTGGTAGTTCCCCGATATCTTTACTCCTAAATATTTGATACAAGAGGAACTCCAACGGTAGTTAAAATTTAGCTTGAGGAGTTTCACCTCTGGCTCTGGCAGGATTAGATTCAGCGCTTCAGATTTGTCGTTATTAATTTTATAACCTGATATTTGGCCAAAGTCTCTGAGCTCTTTATGGAGATTGGGGATGGAAATTAGAGGCTTGGAAAGTGTTAAGATAACATCGTCTGCGAATAATGATATCTAATATTCTTGGCGCCCAATTGTTATACCTTGGATATCTACATTCTGTCGTATCATGGCTGCCAGGGGTTCTATAGTAAGCGCAAAGAGGAGAGGGGATAGGGGGCATCCTTGTCTTGTGCCGTTTTTAATGTTACATTTCTGAAGGTTGCCCCCCGGCAACCACACATGTGTTTTTAAAGGATCCTGTAAGTGCATTTCCTTGGGATCATTGTTTTAATAAATTTGCCATATTTCTTATACAGTCACGCGCTATGGAGTTTGCGCTTCTTTTTGTTTTTTATCTATATATATATATATATATATATATATATATATATATATATATATATATATAAACATACATACATACTGTACATACATACAGTGGTCGACAAAACACCCAAAAATCTACTCGCCGAACAAAAAAATCTACTCGCCGAACAAAAAAATCTACACGCCCCCTAACCCCGCCCCCAGGCCAGCTTTTTTAACAAAAAAATTAATAAATTCCTAGTAAGAACAACATTAGTTTTTGACATAAGTTTATTTATTGTAGTACATTATACTACAATTTGTCCTTGTTACGTGTGTGTGTGTGTGTGTGTGTGTGTGTGTGTGTGTGTGTGTGTGTGTGTGTGTGTGTGTGTGTGTGTGTGTGTGTGTGTGTGTGTGTGTGTGTGTGTGTGTGTGTGTATGTCGGATTTAGAAAAAAAAGCCAGATGTGAATGACTACTTTCCTGAACCCTATAACTAGTGCCTGGACGACCCCGCTTCACAATATCTAATGCAGCAATCCCGCCTGGGATCTTACCTGATCCACAGTCCCTCAATGTCAAGGTGTAGAGGGAGAGAGGGTTTGGCCCGGTATTAAAGGGGTTGCACCCCATATGGCCACCCCCTGACCTCACCAGGGAGACAAGGGGTTAACTGGACTGCGGTCCAGGAAAGTGGTTTGCACCTTGTTATATCATGAAAATGTATGTTCCCCTGTTCCCATGTTTTATTATTATGTCAGTGTCTGCACCACACACACACTGGGATCCATCCGGGAGAGCAAGGGTTAATAGTTGTATAGTGATTTGTTTAATTTTCCCGCCTTTTCAGGCACCATTTTGCAGGGTCCCATAGGCCGCCATTGAAGCTCCATTGTTTTCAATGGCGGATCTAGCTGTTTTGGACCTGTTTCCCTTGAAGACCAGCAGGTGGCGTCCGAGAGGAGGAGCGGCGGTTTCCCATTGTAAGTCAATGGGCTCATTGACTTAAATGGAGATTCCTCGACGGTGCTTTCCAGGAACGAGTTGGCAGCCGTCCAAACCGCAAAGCGGACACAATGTCTGAAAAAGAGCTTTGATCACTGATTAGTCAAGTTCAACGTCAAGTGGCGTGGGAATCTTAGGTTCTAGGACACCCAGAAATAAAATTCTTTTTGCCCCTGGTTCCTAGGCCTCCCCTCACTCGACCACCACGGGTCCCAGAATCCAGGACGGGTTGTGCTGGTAAAGCGGGTCACGCCATAGGTTCCAATGGCGGTGGCAGAAGCAGCACAAGAAAACGACTAAGTCAGAAACGCTACAAACCATAAGCCCATATCTCTGGTTCTGGAGGGTCCAGAGGGCAAGGGTTTGGGGTACCTGTAGTCACTGCTCCGGCATGGCTGCAGAACCATCCTTGACCCTCTCTGACCAACCCGACGGAGTATGGACCACCATAAAGGTTCAGGAGTTTTTCCCATAGATTTCAATGGCGGCCGGTTCCCATTGACCGGCTATGGCGGAGAAACCCCATAGGCTTCAATGGCGGCAATGCCCCATTGAAAGTCTATGGCGGCGGATTTAGTGAAAAAATGTGATTTAATTTACAGCGGAGAATTTTGTATTAAAATAGGAAACGGTTTAAGTAGTATTTGTGTATCTCCGGTTCTGAAGGTCGCAGCAGGCTGAAACGTGGACCATAGTGTGTCCCAGTTCTGGCATTGAGAACTGGGCAGTTTGGATCCGCTGGACCCAACAGAACTGGATATTTTAATATGTTTATGTTTCACCTTTAATATTGTATTCCAAGGCGGGGATAAAAACCCGCGAAGACTCCTTTAAACAAAGGGAAGCAGATGGTCAGAGGGGAGACCCAATGTCTAGAGACTAAGTACTGTTCAAAAGGTTTTGCCACCCTCACTGTTTACCTGAGGCGGAGAAACGTCAAACTGGAGTGGTTTGTGAGTGTCACATCTTACACTTACAAACAAAGGAGATCCTGCCAGATATTCCATTTGGCAGACTGACCGGCGTCCCTGATGTAAATGTGGGGCTACAGAAATGAGACCCCCAGGGTCCTAGTGCGCATGGGCTAACTAGCTGGGGGGCATGGGTTAAACCGTGTTCCCACATTAAAGATTGGATAAAGATAATTGTTATCCAATAGCCTGTACTCAATGTTAAGGATAGGGTTAGAAAGATATATAAACTGTGGTCAACCCTATATCCTTTGTCTTCAAATATCATCTTGATTGTTACCTGATTGCTGGAGAATTGCTATCTGATACTTCTCATCACCCAACCCCAAGTAAGTGTTACCTTCTTGCCTGTTACTGTACTATATTGCTGTGTTCACCTATTTAAGGAATAAATATACTTTATTATATCTAAGCCTCGTTCAGTTCAACCCAGTTATTTGGTGTATTATTATAGCCTGTCACAAAGTTACCGTCACAGGCTATTAATAAAACTGGTGGCAGCGGCGGGACTGAACTGAACCTATATTACAGTGTTCTGTGGGACCCTGTCATATAGTGGGAACTCGAGAGTAATTGCGAGTTCCTGGGACTAAAGATATTGAACACACGGTATTGCAACAGTTAACACAAGTTGTAACACCACCTCACTGCTGCGACCGTGAACCATGAGCGAGGCTGAAGGCTCATCCAACCTGAGGACTAGAACTCAGCTGAAGGACAAGTGCCGTGAATATGGACTGCCTTATGAGAACCAGCAGGTTGCAGACATGATAGCAGCAATCAGTGACTATGAAGCCCGGCTTGCAGAGCCCCAGGATACGGCTCAGCTTGCCCTTGTACAGCCACCCGGAGATCAGGGAAGGAACCCAGTGCCGGGGTGGCAGAATCCCGGGGAGGGAACAAGTGCACCTCCCGGGGCCAGTGCAACAGGAGGGGCACTGGTGGCTGTGGCTACCAGTCCGTTCACCCCTGACATGTTGACACTGATTACTGCATGGGGAGACAGAGGGACACCGGAGGAGCGGCTGCAGTTTATCACTATGGCAGTGAACAGACCCGCTTATTGCCCCCCTGTCCAACCCAGCAAAGATGAACTCAAACTGGACCAGCACAGTCTCACCAAGTTCGTGGAAGGTACTGACCAGATCGACAGTTTCTTAAAGAACTTTGAAACGCAGTGTCGGCGGTACAAAGTGCTTCCCCATCATAGGGTTGCACGTTTGGACCCCTTACTGCCCGGCTTGGCTAAACAGACGATGATGGCGCTTCCAGATGAGTATGCTGATGATTATGACCACCTGAAAGAACTGTTGTTATTTCAGTACGGTTTTACCCCAGAAGCTTACCGGGGTAAATTCCGGCTGGAAGAGAGGCAGCCTCTGGAGTCCTATGTCACCTATGTGACTCACATGGCTTTGTACGGGATACGCTGGGTGGAGGGCTATGAGGCCAGGACTTACCAACGCCTGCTGGACCTCATCTTTGAGGAGCAGCTCATGCAGCAGTGCCCGCCGGCGGTGAGGGCTTGGGTGTATGACAAAAAGCCCAAGACTTACCAGGAGGCGGCGAGGCTAGCAGATGACTATGTGGCCAGTCGAGCTCTGATGCCCGCCAAGGCACCAGCCAAAGCGGCGGCGGCGCCAGCCAAGAAATCTGCTAATACCCCCCAATGGACTCAAAGGCCGCCTGCGGGCAGCAGTCCACAGAAGGCGGGGGAGCTCCGGCACGAGCGCCGGTGCTACAACTGCAACCGCACTGGTCACATCAGACCAGATTGCCCGGAACCCCTGCGTTCCAGCAGACCCCATCAGGGGCAACGCACCCCAGCTGCGAAGCCAGTAGCCCGCGTGCGGGTGGCTTCCACCAAGGCGACCGGACCGGTCATGGAAACAAATCCCAGCACGACGTCCCATGCAACACCTGTCCCGGTTTCATCGGTGCCTACAGCCAGAAGCGAAGGGCATCTCAGCGCGGACCTGCAGCAGATGGACGGCCGGAGCAGACATCTCACCCCGGTCACAGTCGGTGACAGGCAAGCGGTCGGCTTGCTGGATTCAGGAGCTGCAGTGACCCTGGTCCGACCTGATATGGTCTGGCCAGAGGAATTGCTCCCAGGCCCTGGGATGCAGATCACTGTGGCTGACGGAGAGCCACGTTTCTTGCAGGTGGCCAGAATCTTTTAGGATTGGGGGAGGGCCAGGGTGTGCGGGAGGTGGGGGTTTTACCCAGTTTGGATGCTAAAGTTCTTCTTGGCAACGATCTGGAACCGATGACCTGCACCTACGACCGGGTGCCCAAGCCCGCTGCAGTGGCGGCGGTTACCCGGAGCCAGACCGCGGCAGTGGCGGTGGCGCCAGTCCCCCAGCCTTTGGGACCAACGTTAGCGGAGGGCGCAGAGGAGCCCTGGGAGGTAAGCCAGGATCAGTTGCAACCACAGACTGACTTACTGTTCCCCCTCACTCTTCCCCATTCCCCGGACAATGACATGACTGGGTGGTGGCCAGAATTAGGAGCCCAGTTTAGGGAGGCAGTGAAGACAGACCCTACCCTGGCCAGCGTGAGACTTCGGGCATCCGAATCTCAGGCAGGGGAAGGCACTGAGCACTGCCTATGACATAAGGGACTCCTGTATAGAGAAGAAGGGAACCCAGGGATAGAGGAGGGGGTGACCAGTAAGCGACAGCTAGTAGTGCCTCAGGGGTACTGACAGCAACTGTTACGGGTAGCTCCCTCTATTCCGTTAGCGGGACATCAGGGGGTCAACAGAATGCGAGCCTGGTTATTACAGCGTTACTACTGGCCAGGGGCATCACGAGATGTGGGCAATTTCTGCTGCTTTTGTGATGCCTGCTAGCTTGTGGGTAAGGCGGGCGACCATGTGAAGGCACCCCTGAAACCCCTACCAATAATAGGAGAACCCTTCCAGAAAGTAGCGTTGGATCTTGTAGGACCCCTTATGATTCCTAGCAGGTCAGGGAAGCGCTACATCCTCACGTGGTGGATTTTGCCACCCGGTACCCTGAGGCGGTAGCTATTGGCACCATAGATGCCAAGACAGTGGCAGCAGCTTTGCTAAACATTTTTTCTAGGGTAGGTTTCCCTAGTGAGATCCTAACTGATCAGGGGTCGCAGTTCATGAGTGAACTGCTACATTGTCTCTGGGATGCATGCGGTGTACAGCACCGGCGCACTACCCCTTACCATCCCCAGACAAACGGATTATGTGAGAGGTTTAATGGTACCCTGAAGCAGATGCTTCGGACCTATATAGAGGCGGACGGGAAAGACTGGGAGATTCATTTACAGCACTTGCTGTTTGCCTACCGAGAGGTACCGCAAGAATCTACAGGCTTCTCCCCCTCCGTGCTACTATATGGCCGCTGGGTACTTGGACCTCTGGACCTATTCCGTGAGGGATGGGAAGGGGAGGCTACTGCTACTGATGCTTCAGGGATCAAGTATGTAGTAGATCTCCGAGACTGGTTAGAGATGCTCATGGGACCCAGGACCACCTCAGGGCCGCTCAGACCAAGCAGAAGCAATGGTATGACCGGAATGCCCGTAGCAGAGAATTCATCCCAGGACAGCAAGTGCTTGTTCTCAAACCCACTCGGGAGAACAAGTTAATGGCTGCCTGGTCGGGGACGACGGCAGAGAGCACCCTGTGGTGTACCTCAGCTGAAAACTACTCCCCAGAGAGGTGGCTTATGCCACCATTGAGAAGGAGTGCTTGGCCATTGTGTGGGCACTCAAATAGCTCCAGCCCTACGTGTATGGAAGGGCTTTCACGGTCATCACAGACCACAACCCCCTGAGTTGGCTGCAGAGGGCATCAGGGGAGAATGCCAAGTTGCTGAGATGGATCTTAGCTTTGCAAGAGTTTGAATTTACCATTCAGCACAAAAAGGGTAGTGAAAACAGCAATGCTGATGGACTTTCACGTCAGGACTATCCCTCTGAGACTGATTTCATTAATGGTGCCCGCAGTGCCCCACTCCCCGTTAGGGCCAGTGGGCCACAGGTCACCCATTAAGAAGGGGAGGTGTCGAGGGAGAGAGGGTTTGGCCCAGTATTAAAGGGGTTGCACCCCATATGGCCACCCCTGACCTCACCAGGGAGGCAAGGGGTTAACTGGACTGCGGTCCAGGAATGTGGTTTGCAGCTTGTTATATCAGGAAAATGTATGTTCCCCTGTTCCCATGTTTTATTATTATGTCAGTGTCTGCACCACACACACACTGGGATCCATCCGGGAGGGCAAGGGTTAATAGTTGTATAGTGATTATAGCCCTTTGTTTAATTTTCCCGCCTTTTCATGCACCATTTTGCAGGGTCCCATAGGCCGCCATTGAAGCTCCATTGTTTTCAATGGCGGATCTAGCTGTTTTGGACCTGTTTCCCTTGAAGACCAGCAGGTGGCGTTCGAGAGGAGGAGCGGCGGTTTCCCATTGTAAGTCAATGGGCTCATTGACTTCAATGGAGATTCCTCGATGGTGCTTTCCAGGAACGAGTTGGCAGCCGTCCAAACCGCAAAGCGGACACAATGTCTGAAAAAGAGCTTTGATCACTGATTAGTCAAGTTCAACGTCAAGTGGCGTGGGAATCTTAGGTACTAGGGCACCCAGAAATAAAATTATTTTTGCCCCTGGTTCCTAGGCCTCCCCTCACTCGACCACCACCGGGTCCCAGAATCCAGGACCCCCGGAATGGGTTGTGCTGGTAAAGCGGGTCGCGCCATAGGTTCCAATGGCGGCGGCAGAAGCAGCACAAGAAAACGACTACGTCAGAAACGCTACAAACCATAAGCCCATATCCCCGGTTCTGGAGGGTCCAGAGGGCCAGGGTTTGGGGTACCTGTAGTCACTGCTCCGGCATGGCTGCAGAACCATCCTTGACCCTCTCTGACCAACCCGATGGGAGTTTTTCCCATAGACTTCAATGGTGGCCGGTTCCCATTGACCGGAGAAACACCATAGGCTTCAACGGCGTCAATACCCCGTTGAAAGTCTATGGCGGAAGATTCCCATAGCCGCCAATGGCGGCGGTTTAACATTGAAAGTCTATGGCCGCGGAGCCCATTGTTTTCAATGGGGATTTAGTGAAAAACCGCGATTTAATTTGCAGCGGAGAATTTTGTATTAAAATAGGAAACGGTTTACGTAGTATTTGTGTATCTCCGGTTCTGAAGGTCGCAGCAGGCTGAAACGTGGACCATAGGGTGTCCCAGTTCCGGCATTGAGAACTGGGCAGTTTGGACCCGCTGGACCCAACAGAACCGGATATTTTAATATGTTTATGTTTCACCTTTAATATTGTATTCCAAGGCGGGGATAAAAACCCACGAAGATTCCTTTAAACAAAGGGAAGCAGATGGTCAGAGGGGCGACCCAATGTCTAGAGACTAAGTACTGTTCAAAAAGTTTTGCCACCCTCACTGTTTACCTGAGGCGGAGAAACGTCCAACTGGAGTGGTTTGTGAGTGTCACAACTTACACTTACAAACAAAGGAGATCCTGCCAGATATTCCATTTGGCAGACTGGCCGGCGTCCCTGATGTAATTGTGGGGATACAGAAATGAGGGTCCTAGTGCGCATGGGCTAACTAGCTGGGGGGCATGGGTTAAACCGTGTTCCCACGTTAAAGATTGGCCCTCTTCCCCGCGTCACACAAATCAGGGAGGGGGATTATTTATTTATTTATTTTAAATTGGCGCGAGCAGGGGAATTCATAGAGCCGCAGCACGGCTCGCCAGCGGCCTAAATCCACTCGCCATGGGCATGTGGTTATAACTAGAGAGAGAGAGAGAGAGAACGCCCCATAGCGTATAAAAGCGATTTAATGATGGAAAAGGGGGGAGGAGGGGGAAAAATCTCACTCACAAGAAATATAAAAATAACAGGCAATTTGTGAAATAATTCACCACAAGCCGAAGTGGTCCTGCTCCAGATCGTCCTTCAAAGTTCAAATATGGGGATGTGTAGACGGATTCCCACAAAATATTGGAGGGCTGGAACATCCTTTCGAATCGACGCAGTCAATCTGTACTGGATAGCGCAGCCACCGGTCTGCTCCCCGTGTCATCCGGCCACGATCACGCGCTGCGTGATGACGTAATGTCGCTTACGTGTGACATTTCCCTGACGCGTTTCGGCGCACTCGGGCGACTTTCTCAAGAACTTTGAACTTTGAAGGACGATCTGGTGCAGGAGCATTTTGGCTGGTGGTGAATTATTTCACAAATTGCCTGTTATTTTTATATTTCTTGTGAGTGAGATTCTTCCCCCTCCTCCCCCCTTTTCCATCATTAAATCGCTTTTATACGCTATGGGGCGTGCGCTCTCTCTTCTTTCTTTTTTTTCTTTAGGTAACACAGGACTTGGTTTTTCCTTCAGAGAGCTGCAGAAGACCCCTGCTATTTGAGAATTGATTCATTGTTTGGACACTGTTCAAGGACTGGTTTTTATACACTTTATTTTTCCTTATCTGTTTATATGTTTATGTTATATTTGTGTTAGGAAATAGTTCACATACATATACATATATAAAATACTAAAATATATTTTTGGGGGACTTAGTCCCTTCACTCTATTTTCACCCATTTATTATATAGAGATTTATTAGGATTTAATTATTTAGTGTTAGGCGCTACTATATTTGTTGTTTGTTTTTATATATATATATATATATATATATATATATATATATATATATATATATATATATAGACAAAAAGAGAACATATAAAGTAGCGCCAAAGTGATAATATAATTAATAACCAAATGTGAATGAAAAAAGCTAATGGTAAAGCAATACCCTTACAAGTGCAAGGTATATATATATACACATATAATTTGAATAAACAACAATATTAATGTACTATATTTATATTAGTAAATGTGCAACCAGTGATAAAAAAGAGAGGAAGTTATAGAACCAGTCCTTTTAGAAAGTCCATCAAATGCTAGACAATTGATACTGGTAAGGGGGTCTCCGGCTGCTCTCAAAAGGGATAAACCACATCCAGTTGGAACCTAGAGGAGAAAGAGGAGAGAGTGCACGCCCCATAGCGTAAAAAGGTACATTTATTGATGTGAAAGGATGGGAGGGGGAGGCAAATCACTCACAAGGGTAGGTATAAAATAGGCAATTTGTGAATAATATCACTGCCAATCTGGTCACTCTGCATCTGGAATACACAATTTGATTCTCCCTCAGTGCTGCAGAAGGGTGGTGGCTGATGCAGAGACCCAAAGGCACCTTCAAACATTCATGAACAGTCCATTTGGAGTCCCAGAGACTGTCTCCTATAATAGCTGGCCGCAGTTGTATTCCGCGCTCGATGCAGCCTTGTCGTGCGCATGTGTGATGATGTAATGACGTAGTGACGATCCCTGACCTTTTGATGGTGCTGGCCTTCTTGCAATATTGAGGCCTTGTGCTCTGCACAGATCTTGGGCTGCACTCAGCTCCAGGAGGAGCTGAAGGCATGTATCAACCCCAGGAGGGGCTGTGCTGGACTCAATACAATTTGGAACACTTCCTCCCTGAGGCACAGAGGGTAAGGGCACAAGGTCTGCACCATGATTAGCTGTACACAGACCCAGTTTCACCTCCAACCCTGTTAATGAGAGAGGCAGCATGAGGGGGGGTTAACCCACAGGATAGCCTGTCACTGCCTGTAGCTACAAGGGCTTTCGTGACAGGGAGGCAGAAAGATAGCCAGGACCAGCCATGGCAATAGAATATATATCTTTGAATGCCAGTGTACTGTATGTAGGTAAAATTAGAGTGGGCGCCCACATCCTGGATGCATGCCTGAACATGAAGGGGACAATTATAAAATACGACAAGCTATCCCAAAAGTATGTATGTGACAGCGATTTGCTTGTGTTACAGTAGTTATACTAATCAGTAGTTACAAAGCCACAGATTATAGCTGTCATGTTAAGAATGTCAGCCTTGTCATTAATGTTTGAATAGGAGCTGCATAAGAAAATAGTCTGCACAAGGAGTGTCAGCGTGAGCACACAATCGTGCTTTTTAGGAACACAGCAGAATAAAGTATTCACTGTTCCTTGATAAGCCACATATCCATTTATCAAACTGCATTAAGCCAATTTTATAGCGCTTGTCATGTTACAGGAGATATTTCTAATTTTCAGGAAGTGGGTTCTTTTTTTGTTCTTCGGGTGTCTTGCCACCTTGCAACAGCTGGTTGCAGAGATGCAGACCTCGAAAACACTGATGAAAGATTAAAAAACGCCAGGTTTCTATTCTGAGCATTTCTTTTCCAACGACGCTACTTGGGGTTTCCCCAAGGAATTCCTTAGTTTGTGCAAAGTTGAAAAATAATAAATAGAGACAGAAAAGCTATGTCTGATGCATTCATTATAAATATTGTGATACCATCACTGTTCCTCTAGGTGCTGGAATAGGGCAGATAGGGGGGTTAGTCAGCTCTCAAATTGTTAATCTTCCTTAGAGTAGCTAGTTCAGCTGAAAAATAATTAATCAGGCTGGACTCCTGAGTTTAATGAACAGACTCCTGAGTGAATGGGGAAGTGTTTTAAAAGACACAGGAAGCTGCCAGACTGAGTGGCTGACACTGCTGTTCCCAGAGAAGGGGGGACAGAGAAGAAAGTAATACAGAGGAGAGTTTCTCTGAGCTCACGTGGGGCCGAGTTCCCCTAGAAAGGAAGGACGACAGACCATGCTGAAGCAGGGATGTCCGGTGCTTGACATTTAGAGAGTAGAGTTTCTCTGAGATCATGTGGGGCTGAGTACCCCTAGGATGAGAGACCGTGCTGAAGCGGGGATATCTGCACCAAAAGGACTAACAGATAAGCAAAACACTTTATTATTGTGTGCAGAGACTGTATACATTGTTGCCTGTGCCAGGGTATGTTTCGGGCGTGGGAACCAGCTTAGCTGGCCATCCAACTAGTGAGAGCGAAAGCTACGGTGTAGTTAGATTTCCCCAAAGGGAATAGGTGTTCTTTATATGTTTTGTTAGGACTTAAAGGGACGGTGGGCCTGTTGATGTATGATTTAATCCCTGTAAATAAACCCCATATTGAGAAATACAGTGTTTCCGGCCTATAAATTGGGATAAAAGAGACTGCAACGTGGTGTGGGCATCACAATATGTATACCATGGAGGTTTGGAGGAAGTTGGCTGAGCATAAACCTTGTGACGTTTGCTGGTCACGTACCCTGCCTTGCCTCGCTTACCTTCGACTTCATTGCTCTCTCCTACCCTCGACCCTGCTAAAGTAACCCCTAAGTTCCGTATCTCTCCAACCCTCGATCTCGGCTTGCCTACCTCTATTCTTCTTTCTCCTACCCTGACTCGGCTAACCACGACTACGAGTCCCACATCCGGACACAACTTCGTGGCTACAGGTCAGTGTTTAAATACCCCCACCTCTGCCTTGAAGTACCGTCCTGTTTGTGGCCAGCATCCGTTACACCAGATCGTATCCTGGAATACCTCTGCGGCTGACAATATTCCAAATGAAAGTTTTTTTGTATTTCCTCAGCCCAACAATCAGTGGAGACAGTTGTATCGAAATTGCTTGTCCAGTTCTTTTTCATGATAGCCTTTATTTTAAATCAAACTTGGAAAAATTGCAGGCATCATTTACTCTCTGGATGATCTCATCCAGAGATATGTAAAAGGTATATGGTGTTCGCTCTGTATTGCTCAGGTTGGTCATTTCATGTCAGTGCATACTGTAGTGCCGAAGAGTATTCTAAAACAAATCTGGGGCAATCACCAACAAGACCCAGGTACATCCTGGGTACATGCTGGGTACATGCTGCAACATTTCAGTGACATTTCTGCAGACAGACTAATGGCCCATCTGATTAACATCGAGGGTCCCTGGCAGTCCCATTCAAACTGAATGGGACTGCCAGGGACCCCTGCTGTGTTAATCCGATTTGACATTAGTCTCTGCAGAAATGTCACTGAAATGTTTGCAGCATGTACCCAGCATGTACCTGGATCTTGTTGGTGATAGCCCCAGATTTTCCAAGGCAAGTTTAAGGCAAGTGTTAGAATATTCGTCGGCGCACCTGTAGATGAACTGCAGTGGAGTCATGGGATTTTGGGACCACAGCAATGGGAGATACCGATGGGGTACGGCCTTGTATCTCTTCAATTATATCTTGCTATTCTAATCTCTTCAGTTCTTCACCTACTTGGTGTCTGACATGAAAAAGGTATCCTCCCGGGCCCCTGTGCTACTGACTCATCTATATGGAGTAAACTTGTTTACCTTTGATCTTTCTAACACCTTGAAATATATATTTGTAGTTTTCAAGGAATAACTGGATGTTTTCAGTAGAAACTTGTGCCTTAGCACCCGTTGCTTCCTCCATGTTAGCAAGGACCTGTATAATTCCCAGCTAATTTGTGGTTTCATAGCCATGGGGATTGCCACTTGGCATAAAAACTGAACCTTGGTAGTCTTGTCCTTGTGGGTCACTTGTACATGAAAAATACCTTTTAATTCCAGTGGCTCTTTGCTACCATTGGTATAGATCTGTAGATCATTAGGCATAAGTGGGACGTGTCATTCAAGTTGAACATAGTGAGCATTGTCCACTATATTAACCGATGCACTCGATTCAGCCAGGAAATCCATCTTGATCTGATAAAGTGTCACAGTAACTTTGGGAGTGCCTAGTCCATGTACATGATGTATTGAGAACACATAATTATCCTTTTCAGGTGAGTTTAATTCCACTTCCACATTTCTGACAGCACCTTGGTTCCTTCTGTATTGTGCAGTGGAGTTTGACTTTCTTCTAGGAAATTCAAGGTGGTTTTTCTTGACCGTACGCGAGTGATATACTGCCGCAAAATTATTTCTATTACTACCAGTTACTTTCAGATTTTATCTAATGCTGGGCAGTCTCCTGCATGTGGACATTACCTCTGATGAAGCGAGATTCGCAAAACGCGTTAGGTTGACCAGTATGGGCCACCGTACTCGACCTAAAACTTGGCACTAAATTTGAAAGTGCTTGCTAAGCACTAGCAAGAGGACTGTGCTTGTCCTGCAGGCCGCGATCGCTGGGAGATGGGCCGGGAAGCTGCGGGGAGCATAGTACACCGGACGTGTGCTCCAGCCTTGCCTCAGGGACTGCGGAATAGCCATTTCATATGTGGAGTGACCGGCGTGCCAGGAGAGACATTGTTGCTGTAAAGCATTTTATTCAATTGCCCGAAAACGCCACCGTTTGTGAGTGTATATAACACAATCTTTCTTTCTTTAATTAATTAACAGTGTTACGCCATGTACTCTTTTATCCCTCTTTGATCACGATACAGCAGATTTCTGTGCAAGCAGAGAAAACAGCAAGTACATACAGTAAAGACTGAGCAGACCATTGTTTAAGCAAAGCTAAGTATATTATAAATCTATGCCACCACGGAACATTCATTAGTGGCTGTTTTTCACTTTCCAAACCATCCAAGTCTGTGCGCCATAAACGCCCATTTTTTCTGCCTGATGTAAATATACATGTTCACATTTGTAGCGCAGACGTGCCATAGAATTGATTGTTGACATCTGTCTCAGGTGTGCTTGCTCTTCTAGTCTGTTGCAGACTTGCTGTGTTTGTTGTCGTTTTTCTAGATCTTTCACATACCTCGGGTGTGTTTGAGCTCCAGCCTTCTTGCTGTAGTGTAGGAAGATCTACGACCTCTTGGATTGCATGTCTGCGTAGGTGACGTTATGTTTCTGATGTTATAACTCAATATTTTATTGCGTCGATGTAACTTCAAACCTGTTTAATCTTCTTCCCATCAGTAGTTATGTTGATTTAATTATATAATTTCAGACAAGTTCATGTATTCTGTGTTAGTCTCATTAAACGTTAAAGGCATTTATTAAAATTATATTTTTGGGTCCCTTTTCCCTCTGTTTTGAGCCAAATCTGGTCTTTATATATGGGAATCTAGTGTGTGTGTGTGAGGCGCGCAACTACCTGCTTATTTTTCCCTTTTGTTAAAGGGTTTGGATTGTCAGCATTGTTAGGCTTCCACAAGAAATCTGCCAAGTTCTTCACAAGCTGTTGCTAGGAGGCAATCTTATTTCCTAGAACAAATTAAGTTGGCAGATGATGGATTCTTGGTGCAAATGAGTGTGTGAGGGTTATCCAGGTTTTTAAATAGATGGTAATATTAATATACAATGGGGAAGTTGTGATACTAATAGAATACATGTGATTTTCATTGTTAATCATCCATGACTCTGTCCAGATATCAGTTCCCTTTCACAGTCATACATGAGAGTACAGTGTACTATACATTCAAGGCCAACAGTGACAATGATTCAGGGTAGCCTGTCTTCAAATCTTACTCTATGGTATCAAAGTTGGTAACATATCTGTCATCTCCCTCACCCTGCAGCTATCAACCTGCATCTCACATCACACCCATCACCCCAAACAATAGTTATCCTACTCTCTTTTCATCTCCTTAGTGACTACTACTCCTACTCTGTGTGTCCCAATCCTGGCCCTATCCACATACCAATCCTCCCATGTCCCACACCCTGTCGTAAAGTATCCATCTCACCACCTTCTTGTGATCACTCTTCCTCATCCCCATTACAACTCTCTCTTCCCTGCCTTTTTCCTGTGCCCTATGAAACTCACAATCTGTGTGCAACAAACTAACGGCAATACACGATCTGTTCATTTCCAACTCTCTCAACCTTCTAGCCATTACAGAAACCTGGCTCAACCCCTCAGACACCACCTCCCCTGCCACACTCTCCTACGGTGGTCTCTCCCTCAGCCACACCCCCAGATCAGGGATTAGACAGGTCAGAGGAGTTGACCTACTACTTTCCCCATGCTACCCATTTAATGTCATACCCCCATTTCCCTCCCTCTCCACGCTGTCTGTCTATTTTAAAAAAAATTACAACTTTGCAGCCTGGCTCCCTCACTTCCTCTCTTCCGACACACCTAATGCCATACTGGGAGACTTTAATATTGCTATTGACAATCCCACTGCCACCTCAGCTGCCCATCTTATCCCTCTAACCTCCTCTTATGGTCTCTCCCAGTCGCCCACCTCTCCTACCCACTGCATTGGCCATTCCGTTGACCTGGTTTTCTCTGGTCTGTCTCTAACCCCTTTAATAGACCCTTTGATCTCTCTAATCATCCCCTCCTAACCTTTAACCTCCCTCTACCTATGCATCTTCCACATAACCTACTTCCACATGCACATACAGAAACCTACATGCTCTAGACTCCCTCCAATTTTCAACATCTCTACAACTTCCTCTCTCCCATCTCTACCCTTTCCTGTCCCAACCTAGCAACCTCTCTATACAACAGCATACTCTCATCAGCCTTAGACAAGACTGGTCCTGTCCCCACACGCTGCCCCCAACAATCCAGGCCACACAGTGGCACACACCTTTTACCCGCTACCACCAAAAGTGCTCACGCACTGAAGAATGTTTCTGCAGGAAATCCAGCTCAAAAGCAGACTTACTCCACTATAAACATATGCTCTTCTCCTAAAACACTGCCATCTCCCTTGCCAAGCAAACCTTCTTCTCTTCACTCATGCAAACGTTGTCATCCAACCCTCAATACCTATTTGTCAGCTTTAACTCCCTTCTCCTCCCAAATACACCCTCCACCCTCACAACCCGAGACTTAGACACCTACTTCACAGACAAGATTAAGACATGACATCTTTTCATGTAAAGCTTAACACGCAGCACCTACAGTACACCTAAAATACACTATCAGCTAATTTTCCCATGTGACCGAGGATGATGTCTCCACACTCCTCTCATCATCACCATCACCATCACCATCCCCACCACCACCACCATCATCATCATCCATCATCATCCACCATCATCATCCATCATCATCCATCATCCATCATCATCCATCATCCATCATCCATAATCCATCATCCACCATCAGCCACCATCATCCATCATCCACCATCATCCGTCATCATCCATCATTATCCATGATCCACCATCATCCATCATCATCATCCACCATCATCCATCATCCATCATCATCCACCATCCACCATCATCCATCATCATCATCCATCATCATCCATCATCCATCATCCATCATCCATCATCATCCATCATCCATCATCCATCATCCACCATTATCATCATCATCCACCATCATCATCATCATCCACCATCATCATCCATCATCCATCATCATCCATCATCCATCATCATCCATCATCCATCATCCACCATCATCCATCATCCATCATCATCCATCATCATCCATCATCATCATCATCATCATCATCATCCATCATCATCCATCATCATCCATCATCATCATCATCATCATCCATCATCCACCATCATCATCATCATCCACAATCATCATCATCATCATCAACCATCATCATCATCCACCATCATCATCCATCCTCCATCATCCATCATCATCCACCATCCACCATCATCCATCATCATCATCCATCATCCATCATCCATCATCCATCATCCATCATCATCCATCATCCACCATCATCATCATCATCATCCACCATCATCATCCATCATCAGCCACCATCATCCATCATCATCCATCATCATCCATCATCCATCATCCATCATCCACCATCATCCACCATTCATCATCATCCATCATCATCCATCATCATCATCATCATCATTATCCATCATCATCATCATCCATCATCATCCATCATCCACCATCATCATCATCATCCACCATCATCATCATCCACATCATCATCATCATCATCATCATCATCATCATCATCATCATCATCATCATCATCCACCATCATCATCCACCATCATCATCCATCATCCATCATCATCCATCATCATCCACCATCCACCATCATCATCATCCATCATCATCATCATCCATCATCCACCATCATCATCATCCACCATCATCATCATCATCATCCACCATCATCATCCATCATCCATCATCATCCATCATCCACCATCATCATCATCCATCATCCATCATCATCCATCATCATCCATCATCATCCATCATCCACCATCATCCACCATCATCCATCATCATCCATCATCCACCATCATCATCATCATCCACCATCATCATCCATCATTCATCATCATCCATCATCCATCATCATCCATCATCATAATCCATCATCCATCATCATCCATCATCATCCATCATCATCATCCATCATCCATCATCATCATCATCATCCATCATCATCCATCATCATCATCATCCATCATCCCCCATCATCATCATCATCATCCACCATCATCATCATCATCATCCACCATCATCATCATCATCATCCACATCATCATCATCATCCACCATCATCATCATCATCATCATCATCATCATCATCATCATCATCATCATCATCATCATCATCATCATCATCATCATCATCATCCATCATTCACCATCATCATCATCATCCACCACCATCATCATCCACCATCATCATCCACCATCATCATCCATCATCCACCATCATCAATCATCCATCATCATCCACCATCCACCATCATCATCATCCATCATCATCCATCATCCATCATCATCCATCATCATCATCCATCATCCACCATCATCATCATCCACCATCATCATCATCCACCATCATCATCCATCATCCATCATCATCCATCATCCACCATCATCATCATCCATCATCATCCATCATCCACCATCATCCACCATCATCCATCATCCATCATCATCCATCATCATCATCATCATCCATCATCCACCATCATCATCATCATCATCATCATCATCCACCATCATCATCCATCATCATCCATCATCCATCATCATCCATCATCCATCATCATCCATAATCCATCATCATCCATCATCATAATCCATCATCCATCATCATCCATCATCATCATCCATCATCCATCATCCATCATCCATCATCATCATCATCATCCATCATCATCATCCATCATCATCATCCATCATCATCATCATCATCCATCATCCCCCATCATCATCATCATCCACCATCATCATCATCATCATCCATCATCATCATCATCCATCATCATCATCATCATCCATCATCATCATCATCATCCATCATCACCATCATCATCATCCTACATCCAGCATTGATTCTATTTCCTCACATCTCCTCTGCACCCTCTCTGGAACACTAGCCCCATTCTAAGTCACTTTTTTAACCTCTCTCTCACCTCAGGCACAGTCCCATCTTCTTTCAAACCCATTCTCAAGAAACCCTCACTTGACTCATCGTCCCTCTCTAACTACTGCCCTATCTCTCTTCTCCTCTTTGCCTCCATGCTAATGGACCGATTTGTATACAACTACCTGACTCACTTTCTCTCCTCCAACTCCCTGCTTGACTCTTTACATCTGGTTCACATCCTCTACAGTCCACAGAGACAGCACTAACAAAAATAACCAATGACCTACTCACAGCTAAATCTAATAGTCATTTCCCCATACTAATTCTCCTGGATCTCTCTTCTGCCTTCAACATTGTCGATCACCCTCTGTGAGGATTCACCATCCTGGCGGCTGTAGACCGTCTTCTCACCTCAAACCTGCTGCTGCCGACATTCAGGAAGCGCAATCTCACGGCCCCACTACACGTGCGCGGATCTTGCGCGTTCTGTCTGTCCACCTGTAGGTTCTAGCTCTGCCCCCTGCCCTGACGCTCGGCGGTTGCGCTCGTCCATTCCCCCCTCTGAATCACGCCCCGGGCTCCACCCCCATCCTGCTGACGGACAGGACAGACGTGGGAGTGTCGTGCGCACCGGTCTCCGCCCCGACCTCTGTGATGCGCGCGGGTCGACGCGCACTCAGTCCCGCCTCCCTTCCTGATCAGGCTGCATCATAGGGCACACCTGTGTGCACCAGCAGCCTATGGGATTCGGTTTCCTGGTTCCGCGCTGGCTCTTCATTGACGATCTCCCTTTATATACCCTCTTGCTCCAGACTCTCATTGCTGAGCATAGTCTTGTGTGACGCCGTGCCTTGCTGCGTTCTGTTCCTGTTACCTATCCTTGCCTTGCCTGTGTATCCTGCCGTTGGCTGACCCTGCTACTCACCTTGGACTCCGCACCTCTCCTCTCCTGATCCGGCTACGAACGACCATTCTCCTGTCTCCAGTTCTGACCTTGGCTAGTACCCGACGATCTGCTACTCTCCTATCCTGAACTTGGCTACGAACCCAGATGATCCGCAACTCTCCTCTCCTGATTCGGCAAGTACCTCTACTACTCTGCCATCTATAATCCTGACATGGCTTGCACGACCAATCTACATCCTGAGCGCGCCCGCGTGGCCGTGGGTTGGCGTTACTCAATTCCCTACCTCAGCACCGCGGTCGCACTTCGTTTGTGGTGAGCTACGTGTTGCACCCTCTTCTCCTAAATATTCTCCACTCCATTGGCCTCCATGATGCAGCCTTATTTTGACTCACGTCCTACCTATACAACCGCTCCTTCAGTGTTTCCTTCTCTAGTTTCTCCTCTTCCTCACTCCCTCTTTCTGTTGGAGTTCCACAAGGCTCTATCCTTGGCCCTCTTCTCAGTCTACGCTTCTTCTCTTGGAGAACCAATACAATCTTTTGGCTTTCAATATCATCTTTATGCTGATGACAAATCTATCTCTCCTCCCCTGACTACTCCCCCTCTCTCCTGTCCTATAACTCTAGCTGTCTCTCTGCAATCTCCTCCTGGATGTCTCACGAGTACCTGAAGCTAAACATGTCCAAAACAGAAATAATATTCTTTCCCCCTTCCACTGCAACTCTGAACTCTCCTTCATTCCTCACATTCAGTCCATTATTAAGTCCTGCCATCTCCACCTACGAAATATCTCCAAGATATGCCCTTTTCTCACTCATGATGCAACTAAAAATCCTAATCCACTCGCTCATCATGTCCCGCCTTGATTACTGCAACCTTTTTTTAGTTGGCATTCCCGTTGTCCACCTCTCTCAACACCAATCCATCCAAAATGCTGCTGCTAGACATCTACCTCACTCACTGCTCCACTTCTACTGCTCTGCTACGCATAGCACTGGCTTCCCATAGCCTCCAGAATTACATTTAAAACCTTAATGACTTAGAAATCTCTCAATGACACAGCCGCCCTTACATCTCAGCCCCCATCTACAAATAGATACCTTCACACCCCCTACATTCTGCCCAAGATGTCTGCCTTTCCTCCCACCTTATTACCTCCTCTCACTACCGCCTGCAAGACTATTCCCATGCTGCCCCCTCTCTCCTGAATTCCCTACCACATACCATCAGACTCCTCCAGTATTCAGATGTTTAAAATTCTCCTGAAAACTCATCTTTTCAAGCAAGCCTACTTGTCATACCTCTAACATCAAACTCCCCTCCCCCTCCAACCCCATTAGGAACAGCTGTGTGGCTGCACCAATCTCCACCCTATGTAACCCCCCCACCCTCCAAAAAAAAAACCTTAATGGCTTCAGCTGTGAGACTTGTCCATATTCCAACCTGAACCACACCTTGTCCTACAATGAGCAGTCACCTTTTTGTATGTTTGTGCATCTTTATCCTCAGCTGTACTGCTGCGGCACAGTTTATTCGAGCATTTGCCCGTTCTGTGCCGCAGCAGTAGCCTGGCGCGCGCCCGAGAGTGACGGGCGCGCGCCGAAGCAGCGGAAGAGCGCCCTCCGATCGGGGCGCTCTCCCTACCGCTGCCGGGTCCGCCGGGTCCCCCGGAACCCCCTGCCGCTGTCCCGCGATCGCGGGACACCAGGGCTCCCTCGGGGAGCCCCTGGACGCGCGTGCAGGGGGCGCACGCTCCCAAAGACGCGTGACCGCGCGTCTATGACGCGCGGCACGCCGAGGGGCGGCCACTAGCAAGCCGGGAAATCTCCCGGCTTGCGGATCTGGCCGCAGTGTAATAAACTGTGTCGCCAGTGTATGTAACTGTTTATGTTTTTGTAATATACATAACTCTGTACCCCATTGTACTGCCCTGCAGAATATGTTGGCGCTTCAGAAATAAAACAATAATAATAACAATAATAATAAATAAATCAATAATCAGCAAAATGTCTACATCATTATCACACAGGAGTCACTTGGCAGGTATGGATTGTTTTTTATTCTTTGTTTAGGAGGGAGTGGGAGGGCTCAGGAACAGTCCATATTTTAAAATATTTTGCTTTCTTGCTGTTGTAACATAATCCTTTATGAAATATAGGTCTAAAGAGCTTTGCCACATATTTTCTCTCCCTCAGTATTTACTGTACACAGATAGAGAATGGCACCGTGTTGTATGCAAGAACAGAATATATTGTTTTGAGTTTTCATAGATGTGCTGCAAAGTTAGCAAGTTACTTTTTTAGAATGGACTTTGACCAATTTAACCATAATGCTCTTTGGCGGCATATACTTGTCATTTACAGATCATCTAGTCCCTGCAGATCTTTGTGACCGCTGCATATTATAGTCTCAGTTTCCAGACAAGAGTTTTATTGTTCAAGATATTATCAATAAATAAAAAGTGTGAGAATGCAGTTGTTGTTCAGTAAGGCTTACAATCTTAGTGGTTCATTGTCACATACGCCACACCTGTATGAACGTAACTTGTGTGTGTCAAAGAGGTTAATAGCTCCAGCTATCCTGCTGACTCACTTACCTCCCAGCAGGTCCCCAAAAGGAGCAATATCTTCTCAGAAACCTTCTCACTAGACCTCAATACACTTCCACCACCAAGAATAATTTAAGATATTACATTATGCGTTCCCGATCTCCTGTTTACGAGCGCAAATATGTAGTTAACACAAAAACCAATGTAGCAAAATGTGTCAGAAAATGCCTAAAAGAACCTAAAGTCAGTTCTTATTAAATTTTTTTTTTAATATACAAAAAAGAGTGTGTGTGCTTCTTTTTCTTTTGTCACTGTTTTGTCACAGAAATTGTATTTGCGATGGTGATGTTTTTAATTAAAAATCAAAACACAATTTCTGTGACAAAACGCAAAGAAGTTTGACTTTGAACGCGCGTGCTCGGCGCACAACCCCTGTTTTAGCTATTTGCACTTCTATATTTATAGTAACTGTGAATTCCTCGTGTGTGTGCGCGACTCTGTGTGTGCGCAGCTCTGCATGCATCTGTTTGTCTGTGTCTGTCTGTCTGTGAGCGCCTGTCTGAGTGCGCCTGTCTGTGCGCGCCTGTCTGTATGTGTCCTTGCTTCTGCGTGTGTGTCCTTGCTTCTGCGCATGCGCGCCGAGTGCCGGAGGCCACCCACATCACTACCGTTACTCTATTTCTGTCACCATGAAGATAATTTGCTCAAGCAAAATTTTTGTAGGTGCCAGCAAAGAAGTTTCACTTCAAAAGTAGTACAGTGCTTGGTTACAGAAAAAGAATGTTACAAAGATATACAATATATAAATGCAGACAGTTCATAAAATAAAAAAGGTGTAAAAGCAGAGCGCCTATATAGTACGTTACCAACAAACAATATCAGTTTGGATGTTGAAATATGAGAATTCACGTGTTATGGACTTAGCACTCAATGTTGAATTCCACCTTTGATACAAAAATACATGGTTTTTATGCTCAAACTTTGCAGTGGAACCAGAATAAGACATCCTTTTGTAGAGCATCCCATTTCCCAATCATGAATCCATTGTGACATTTATGGCAGGGAAAGAGAATGTTTTTTTTTTAACTTGTATTTTAGTGAGGTTTTATAAAATCATGGGGGGTAGGTGAGGGATACAAAATAAAAAGGAAGGGGGTTTGGGTGTATTCGTTACATTTCACATGTAGTACAGACATTTAACGTAGTATTTCATATATATCAATATATACGGTGCCTAAAAATGGTACAGGTGTATCTGTAGTCTGAACAATAGGTTCATCAGGGTTTTAAAGGGGGGAAGTTGTTCAAGGGGTATGAGGAATGGTGGAGGGAGAAACGGGAATAGAGCAGAAACCATAGTTCCACAGTCTCATTCATAGTAGCATAATTGGGGCAACTTCCCCTGAGTTTCTAGTATGCTGTATATATACCATGGTGACTATGGGGTCTATTCTATAAGCCATCATTAAAAAAGATCGCTGGGCCATTACACTGCCAGTTTTTGGAGCGTTGCTATCACGGTATTCAGAAAGCCTAGAATACCTGCGATAGCAAAATGCCCAAAATGGGTGAGTAGCCAGTGACGTGATGATTGCCTCTCTCTAAAGCGCTCACCCGGCGACCTGGAGCGATCTGGATGGCACATATCTCGGCAGCGATCACAAGATTTTAATATAAATTTTAGTACTAGTGTAGATGAGCAGGGGGTCTCCAGAGCAGAACCGCATTGATTTCAGGGCCTGGGACCCCGTGCTTCCTGAGATACAGGCCCTGTTATGGGGTGCGGGTATCTCATATGCATTTAAATTTCTCGCGACACGTGACCGTGGGATTTAGATGCATAGGTAAGATACTATCCCCTGACGAAGAAGGACTACCTTTGAAATGCGTAGGGTTGCCGGGAGGACCAGTTTCGGTGTGATACCAGGAAAAGTGACGTAGAACCCTGACCGGATCGGCGGTGGATGTTGCAGAAACCGGAGAGAATAACAGTAACGCAGGAACTGGTCTGTCCCTGGGTGTTTTTACACTGTTTGTGTATAATTTCATGCCTGATTTTATATAAAAGCAGAGCTTGAAAAAGAAGTCCCTTTGTATATTTTGTGGTTATACGGAGGCGAAAAATAACCTCAAAGATACCTTTACATGCCTGGTACAGGCACTATAATGTAAGTGTGTATCTCACCATCTCTACTTATGGATTAAATGTTATGAACGTACTTCACTATTGTACTTTTCTCTTTTATCTCTTACCTTCCCTTTCAACGAGGAGCGCTGAATATCTTGAACATTTACTACTGCTGGGAATTGGGAACAATTTCGACTTTTCAAGCTGCACCACAGCAAATTTCTTAAAAAAGTTTGGACTTTATTTTTATTTTGTTAGAGCGCTTCCTATATTGTTATCATCTACACTATCACACAGATACCTAGCAAGCTCTAAGAACCCCAAAAAATTACTACATAGTATATACATTACTATTGGAAATACGATCATTCACCCAGTAGCCCAAGCACGCTGCTTAGGGGTTACACTTGATTCCTCTCTCTCATTCTCCTCTCATATTCAAAAACTTTCTAAAACTTGTTGCTTTTTCCTCCGCAATATCACAAAGATACGCCCTTTCCTCTGTTACTCGACTGCTAAAACTCTGACTAAGGCCCTCATTCTCTCACGTCTCGATTACTGCAGCCTCCTGCTGTGCGGCCTTCCTGCCTCTCACCTGTCTCCTCTACAATCTATCCTAAACGCTGCTGCCAGAATCACTCTATTCTTTCCTAAATCTGTCTCTGCATCTCCCCTCCTGAAATCCCTCTCCTGGCTTCCGATCAAATCCCGTATCTCACACTCAATTCTCCTCCTCACTTTTAAAGCTTTACATTCTTCTGCCCCTCCTTACATCTCAGCCCTAATTTCTCGCTATGCACCATCCCGACTCTTGCGTTCTTCTCAAGGATGTTTCCTTTCTACCCCATTTGTATCTAAAGCTCTCTCCCGCTTTAAACCTTTCTCACTGACTGCCCCGCAACTCTGGAATGCCCTTCCCCTCAATACCCGAATAGCACCCTCTCTATCCACCTTTAAGACCCACCTTAAGACACATCTGCTTAAAGAGGCATATGAATAGCACTGGATAATCCTGGACACATGATACATAAAGCTTGGCCCCCTGTAGACGCACTTACTAGAATTCCCTCCTGCTGTCTCTGTACGTTCTCCCTACCTACCTATTAGATTGTAAGCTCCTCGGAGCAGGGACTCCTCTTCCTTATTGTTACTTTTATGTCTGAAGCACATATCCATGGCCTGTTATTTATATTATTTGTTATTTATATGATATGTATTACTACTGTGAAGCGCTATGTACATTTATGGCGCTGTATAAATAAAGACATACAATACAATACAATACAATATATATGTATATAAGTGTCAATTGGAGTGGTACTTGGTGTGGCTAAATGTATACAACAAAAAACAAAGAAGCCCAAAGCTACATCCAATATGATAAAAATATACAGTGAAATACCTATATATCTCTTGAAAAAATGGTAATTTAGTTAAACCCTTTGGCCAAAGCATTTTAAGCCTGCAAGCCACTTCAAGGCATGACCAAATATTGCAGGTCCTAACACTAACTGATTAAAATTCTTATTTACCTCTATAGTTAAAGGAAGAATGATCGCATTGGATCTGTCACAACTAGCTGCAGGAAACAAAACTGCTCAATTGGAAAGTATTAAAATTTATATTAAAACAGCTACATTACCCTAGCGCCTAGCCGCTAAGGCAATGACGGGGTTAAACCTCAATAGCCTGTTTCTTGGGGCAGAGGGGGTGGATGAAGGGGGTAGTAGTCCCAGGGTGGGTGGTTAGGCCTGCCTGGAAGGTTGCAGGAGGAGTTAACCCCTACACTGCCATAGCGGTGGGAACCGCTATGGTAAAGGAGGAGTTAACCTGTTCCGCTACCCCCTGGAAGGCCTAAACACCCACCCTTGGGGCTACTACCCCTTCACCCAATCTCTCTACTCCCAAGAAACAAAAATAAACACAACACTATTACCCACCTCCTCTTCCCCCAACAACCCGTCACAACACATACAGTATATTAATGGGCAAAATAACTATTATCCAGATGTGGATAATAACTCATTTTCCCATTATAAAATCAAACATTAGCCAGCCAGCATAAATAAAGTAAATAAAACTTTCTTCTTACCCCTGCCATCATGAAGGGCATCCTCATCATCAGTATACTCCAGGTCCATGTCCTCCGATGCCAGCATGAATACATGAAAAAATAAAATTTAATGGCCCCTAACCCCTTAACTGATAATAACCGCTATAGTAATTAAAAGGTTAACCCACCCTCCCCTGCTACCCACCCTGGAGGCCTAACCACCCACCCTGGGACCACTATACTCACCCTCTACCCATTGATTGGCATCATACCCATGTAATATGGGCGCGATAAGCCACTATAGCAGTCAATGGTCACACTAATAAAAATGCATGAAGGCCAAAAATACACAATAATAAAACATATACACAAGCACCTAAACACCACAATTCAATAAATAAAAGCACTAGCTAACCAATTGAATCAATAAAAGCACTAACCAACAAAACAATTAATTAATTGTAACCAGTAGCCAACAAATCAATTAATTAATAAACCACTAGCCAAAACATCAATTCAAACCAGTAGCAAACAAATTAAATAATTAATTAAAAAAGCTAAACAATTGAAAAAGAAATAAAAACAAGCCATCAAAATAACAATTGAATCCAAAAAATAAACCGAAAAAATAACACTCAATAGAAATCAAGCATTTGCCAAAAAATGCTTTGACTATCACTGTATTTATCTTCACCCTAAAGGGGCACAGATTAATACATTAGCAGTCAATGAGCAATGAAAAACATTAAAAGAAATACCATAAAAAAACTGTAAAAATAAAATAACATAGATTTAATATTTTTCTCACCTTTAGAAGTGTTGGCCCTCCGAATCCCGGGGTATCAGGAAACTCTTGTACCGCGACGTAATCAAAGTCAATCCAACGCCATTCACCTTGAAGATCTGGAACAGATAACAAAATAATTATTTGTTTAATCTTCTATCATCTATCACCGTCTTCTTTCTTCATCTGTCATTATTTCTTTCTTTTCTTTAATCTTCTATCTTCAACTGTCAATCCATAGCCCCATGTGAAATCCACAACACAATGTTATCTCGTCGGCAATCGCATTGGTTGCTGTACAGTACAATGTGATAGGCTACATTAGTTCAAAAGGATGTGACATCATGCTGGCATCGTATGACATGGACCTGCAATATGCTGACGAGGATGCCCTTCATGATGGCTGGGGTAAGTAGAAAGGTTTATTTACTTTATTTATGCTGCCTGGCTAATGTTTTATTTAATAATGGGTAAATGAGCTATTATCCATATCTGGATTACTATTACCATTACTGTACTGTATGTGTTGGGGGGAGGGGGGAGAGGGAGGTGTATTTATTGCAATGTCTTCCAAATTAGTTTTTGTGCAACAGGATTGGTACCACAGGCCAGTGGGGACCTGCGGGAACCACCGGACACCCATGGGGACCACCCGAGGACCCGCAGACACCCACAGGTACCACCCGAGGGGCTCCAGACACAAGTGGGGACCACCCAGGGACCCCCAGACACCCGCAGGAACCACCTGGAGCCCCATGGACACCCACAGGGACCACCTGGAGGCCCATGGACAGCCGCGGGGACCCCTCTGGACCCCCGCTGGCCTCTGGTATCAATCCTGTGTATAGAAAAAAATATGGTTTTATGTGGGGGCACAGAGGGTGGGTGGGTTGTGTATTGGTGGTTAGTACATATTGTAATGTTTATTGGGGGCAGAGGGGTGAGTGATGGGCCAAGTACCCGTTTCACTCACACCCTCTGCCCTCAATAAACCTGCTGTTGTGCCTTAACCCTTTCATTGCTTTAGCGGCTATATGCTAAGGTAATGAAGCTGCTTTAATGTTATTTTTATTATTAGTGTGTGGGAGCAGGTGGTCTCCTGAGATTAACCGCATTGATTTCTGCCTCGGGGACCCTCTGCTTCCCGAGTTACAGGCGCAGATATGGGGTGCCGGTATCGCTTTCATTATTTAAATGATCCCCTGGTCACGTGACGCGGACGATTTAAAAATGGCGGCGATACCGGCTTCCAATGCCTGATATAGCAACAAAACAGACTGGATGGCGCTACCTAATGGAGTACTACAGCATCACATAGTGGTAGAAGGATATATATATATATATATATATATATATATATATATATATATATATATATATATATATATATATATATATATATATATGAGCATACAGTAATATTTACAGTTGCTTTATGCTTTACTGTGGAGGGTTTTTGTCACTTTTTTTTACCCACCATAACCTTAATAATTGTTGTGATTATATATATATATATATATATATAGCGAGATATCGAGAGTATAGCTTGTAGGATACATAGCTTTTTGCTCGGTACGATTCATTTCCACAAATGGTCACTCATTATTTTAGTTTAATATTACATACACACATTTTTATTATTTCATATTTATATTTAATATACACCAATATTCACATATTACACATATATTTATATATATATTTAATTATATTCACACATTTTAGACACATTTATACACTATTTTCATTAATTCAACACATTTTTATTTTTATATTTATACATTATTAAGAATTTACTATAGTATATTATACGCATATGATCAAACAATTAGATATCACAATATTTACACATCACATGCCAGGTCAACTTCACATTTTTTCTCTGTCCTTGCTTTGGATTCATCTAATTTTGCCTCCTCTGACTCCACGCTGGAATCTAAGAATTAGGTAATTATCTTGGGGACAATTGCAAATTGATAATTGAATTAAAATATATATTGTTATTATTTTGTAAAATATACTGTATAATGTCAATAACTGATGGTGACATTAAGTTATCAGTGGTTTATATTTTGAACTTACCAACAACTGTTGTCTCTCAGAAACTATTAATTTTCAATATTTAGTTAAAGTGGGTCATCTAGTATTGGTATCTTTATCTAATTAAATAAATATAGAATCATTTAAATCAATGGTAATATATATATATATATATATATATATATATATATATATATATATATATATATATATATATATATATATATATACATACACACCATTACTCAATTGAGTTATTTAATTATATTTTATAGATGTAATTTGCCTATCTTCTTTTTATCTATTTGAAATATTTCTCTTCATTCTAACCAATTCTTGTTTATTGTTTATTGTTTGTTGATCAATCTCTAGATCACCCACTTATTCATTTAGTATATTATTGTTATTGTTGTGCTTGAAATCATCAATTTGTTTGGAACTAAACATTTACTGCTATCTTTAGATCTCAGTTTAAATACTTGGATGTTTTATATACAACTCCCTTATATTCAATGGGGTCCTCACAAAAACAAGTGTATTCATGCATTTATTTATTATATAATTGCTCTATTCAAACGTAATACATGTATTCGATCAATTGATTGTTCTAAATAATTAATTGGCTAATTGTTTAAACACCTCCCTATAAATACTAATGACTGCTGCTTAGAGGGTATCCCCTGAAGAAGTCGTCATTGATGACAAAACACGTAGGGCGTGGCTAGATTCCGGCCTCTATTTGCCCACGAACTCTGCTGCTACTTGCGCATAGAACTTTGGCTCTCGTGTGCAGCTCTCACGGCCAATAACTAACCATACTAGTGACATTGGAGGCTTTCGTTTCCTGGAGGGACCTGTCCTATTGAACACCAAAGGCGAAGGACCCCATTTCCGGTTCCGGTTCCACAGAGGAGACTCACGTGACGACGCCATTGACTGCAGCGGACGCTGGTGATCGAGCTGTTTGGCACATGAGAGCCTATCTCATACACGCTTATATTTGCTGTACCTTTGTGAGTGGGCATTTGTTAGATTTTATGTTCCTTTAATACATTTTTATTATGGTAATGCACTAGGTGTGCGTCTGTTTCTTTCTCTTTCCTTTTTTATATATATATATATATATATATATATATATATATATATATATATATATATATATATCCAAAGAGAATGACCTAGGCGCAAATGGAGACAAGAAAAAACAAACATAGGGTAGTATGTTCTAACAAATAAACCGCCAGAAGGTATAATATACACTCACAGCGTATAGGATAATATCAAGCCTTGTATCCACTCTGGGATCTGGAACAATTAAATGATGAGTCTGGAACAGCTGGTCATCCACAGCAATTGCAATCTCGAGCAAAGGTACCCATGCAGGAAGAGAGATAGAACACAAATAGCGTAACACAGTTTATTAAAATTATTAATAAAAAATGACTATAAGTAAAAGACTCACATTCTGTGAGATATCATAAAACTTTTGAGAATTCTCAGCATCTCACACTCATTGGAAAAGGGTAGTAACACTATGCAGATTTCTTCAACAGTCCTTAGTCTGTAGATTTGTAACCAATAGGGAAATGAGTCCAGGTTGTAAATAGCACACACACTTAGTGTCTCTACTGTTCCACACAGTCTCCTTGTGTGAGCTGTCTCTTTCCGTGGTTATCGACCTACATAGGTCTATCTCACTGCACCTGATGTGCGTATAGTACTCACGGTACTTAAAGGTAGGTGCTGTCCGGTTTCACATATAGAGAGTTCTTTCTGTTTTCCCACGAAGAGTTCTCAATCTTCCTCCGGTCACCCACGTCTCCTGGGGACGCTCCGTGCCACGTGACGACGCGGTGACGTCACTCCCTCTCGCGAGAGTTCGTCCGGTGGGCTGTGGGAGCGGGCCTCAATCCTCTGCGCTGCTAGTCTTCCTGCAGGCAAATAATGGGACAAACGGCCACCGGCACCTCTTGGCTGCTGTCTGCTGCTACTCCTGCTGAATACACTGTGTTCACTGTCTGTAAACCACGCCCTACGCGTTTCTCCGTTAGGCTTCGTCAGGGGCTGATTCTGCTCTCTGTACCTCATCTAGGGTTATATACCCTCCTCCATTATGCAATTGGTTAATTAAAAAAATCAATTAATTAAAGAATTTTTTTCCATAATACATGTTACTACCCTTTTCCAATGAGTGTGAGATGCTCAGAATTCTCAAAAGTTTTATGATATCTCACAGAATGTGAGTCTTTTACTTATAGTCATTTTTTATTAATAATTTTAATAAACTGTGTTACGCTATTTGTGTTCTATCTCTCTTCCTGCATGGGTACCTTTGCTCGAGATTGCAATTGCTGTGGATGACCAGCTGTTCCAGACTCATCATTTAATTGTTCCAGATCCCAGAGTGGATACAAGGCTTGATATTATCCTATACGCTGTGAGTGCATATTATACCTTCTGCCGGTTTATTTGTTAGAACATACTACCCTATGTTTGTTTTTTCTTGTCTCCATTTGCGCCTAGGTCATTTTCTTTGGAAATTTTCGTTACCAGCCCGTGGAGTGGTAGACCTTTTGGCTGCAGACTGAGTCAGGGAAAGTTAGACTGTAAGGGTGTATACCCTCCATTACATGTGGTAATTATTCTATTTACTAATTTCAGTGTGGTTGCGCTCATTGTATTTCTGTTTTTTGTATTGAATTGGTTCCACAAACATATAGCAGCACCACAGAGATTTTAGAAATGGCCACTGAAACCAAGTCAGACTCTATCTTCTTTATGAGGAAGAATAGAGTGGTAGATATTGATATTATCTTTTCAGACGATATAAGGTTAGAAAGCACAACAGGCGATGAAGAAGATCTAGAGTCAATCTTCCTTAAATTGGAACAAATTCTAATTAAGGAGACTTAGACTGTTTGGGATGTGAGATCATTGGAGCATTACATTGCGACCAATAGGATCCCCAGAGGTCTTAGGATCTTTAAAGACCCTACATCAGATCAAGAAAATATAGAATTTATGAATGAATGGAACAAAATTTTAGATCAGGCTTCTATGGAATTGATGAAATTTCTAATTACACATAGAAATAAGAGTTTAGCTAAATTTGAAGAAGAAATTAAAATAATTGAAAATAAATTAGGTACCATTACCCAGGATTCCAAATACAAAGAAATAGAAAGGAAAGTTAAACTAAGGGTAGATAAAAATGAAAGAGATACTAAATTACGTTAGCAAAGGAAAGCAAGGAGGGATAAAGAAGATTACCAGAGCAATTGTTATAGAACATGGAAACAAAATAAAAAAGATATAACAATAGATCCCAAAGATTTAAAACTGACTAACAGTCAAATAGGTCATCAAAATGTAAGTAATAGTCACTATCATGCACCTAAACCTAATTCCTACTATAAAAAGGACAATTACTATAAGGGGGACAATAGAGGCAGACACTGGCAGGATAGAGATAGACGAGGTTCAGGGGAATATAGATACAGGAAACAAAGTTGGAAAGGGAATTATAATAAAAAACAGGCTCCCCAGAATATTAGTTATAGAGAAAAAGATATAGAGGATGTATTTAGAGAGGTTGAGAATCCCTCAACATCAGCAGAATCGAGGTCTTTTTTAGAGAAAAGACAGGAGAAGGACAAACCAGGAGGGGGGGGGGGGGGGGAATTACCAACACAGACGAATCACAAACCCCCAACACCCCGCAAAAGAAAGATAGAAAGCCCACTAAGCGAGGAACTAGAGGAGGGGTTAAAGCCACCAAAAAAACTAGCACTTTAGATATAGACAATTTAGGGATTTTTAATCTAAGTAATGTAGTATTGACCTCTGAACAGACCCGTGTATTAAGTAAAGGTATGGCTTTTGCTCCTAGTAGTAGAATTAATACCTTTAATACATATATCGACATTAGTAAGTTTGCCAGGAATCTAACTCTAAAAAAGTACTTTATGAAGCAAAATGTTACGCAAGAGGTGACAAATGAAGGTGTCACAACATGTGAAAGATTTAAACATACTGCACCGACTCACTTTATTCGAGCAAATACCCAGTATGTACCTGGCAGATATCTGGAATGCGCCGCTCCTCACCTCTGACAAGCCCCGTTGCGTTTGCCTTCCCAGCCTGGGTTCATGCCTGGCTGACGGGCGGCTGATCTGTTAAATAATAATGATTAGGATTTAATAGGCTGCAATGCTTCGCGTGTCTACCAGATGGCATAAATTCATGAATTGTAATGCAGTATATATATATATACTGTGCAGTATTGCAGCCAGCGGGAATAAAATGCTTCAATCCCTGCTTGGAAAATACCTCAATGCACTCGGGCAGAAAACAGTCACAAACCTCAATACACCCGGGTATACCCGAATTCGTGGGACTAGCCGAGCTCGAATAAAGTGTGTCGCCAGTGTACAACATGTAAAAAGAAATCATTGTTCTACCCAAGTTACCTAAGGGGAGGACATATTGACACCTTCAGTAAATTAGTTCAGGAGGATGTAGAGAAGTTGGAAAATAAGAAAAATAAAGGGCCCAAAAAGAATATGACGAAAAAGGAATTAGATGCAGTCCAAGAATTAATGGGGAGGGACGACATTGTGATAAAGTCAGCGGACAAAGGTGGAGGGGTGGTGATCCTTAATAGACACGATTATGATTTGGAGTCATTTAGATTATTGGAAGACTCTGTAACATACAAACCATTACAAAGTAACCCTTCAGAGAAATTCCAAATGGAATTATTGGAGTTGCTGAATAGGGGCCTCAAAGATGGCATACTAAATAAAGCCGAGTGGGAATATCTATTTAATTAATCACCAAGAATCCCCATTTTTTATTATTTGCCAAAACTGCATAAGGATCCCACCCACCCACCCGGTCGTCCTATTGTGTCCGGAATCAAAGCCCTTACTTCAAATCTTTCAGGTTATATAGACCAGTTCCTGAAAGAACCAGTGGGTAAACTTAGATCTTACCTAAAGGACACAATTCAGGTACTTAATATCCTGAAGGATATTGAATGGAAAGACAGCTACATACTTGTTACATGCGATGTGTGTTCTCTCTACACCGTGATAGATCACACACAGGGGTGTGCAGCTGTCCAAGAGAATCTGACTAAGGATAATAACTTAGAATCAGACCAAATAGAATTCATTGTTGACTGTATTAAACATATTCTGGGCCATAATTATTTTTGGTACAACGACAAATTCTTCTTGCAAGTGAGGGGTATCGCTATGGGTACCAGGTTTGCCCCAAATTACGCGAATATTTTTATGGGTAAGTGGGAGGACGAATCCATCTGGTCCGACCACGAATTTGGGGCAAACCTGGTATCGTGGTATCGCTATATAGACGATATCCTCCTGATTTGGGAGGGAAGTGTAGAGAAGTTAGAAATATTCCTGGCAGGATTAAACAATAATCCATACAATTTGAAGTTTACCACGAAACACAGTAGGAACCAGATTGAGTTTTTAGATTTGCTCATATACATTGAGGAGGGCCATATTGAGACCAAAACTTTTATTAAAAGTGTGGACACAAACAATTTTTTGTTGGGAGATAGTGGACACTCTGAAAAATGGATAAACAACATCCCACTGGGACAGATGCAAAGAATTAAACGCAACTGTACCCAGAAACATGTTTTTGACGAACAAGCCAAAGATCTGATGGCAAAATTTACAAACAGAAATTATGATAAAGAAATAGTTGAGGATGCGTACAGAAAGGTATCCTTAATGGATAGGGCAGAGCTAATCAAATATAAAACCAGGGATACTAGAAGGGGAGAGGAGGGTAAAATTTCAGTCCCCTTTGTAACCAAGTATAGTAATGCAGCTAGAGATATCAGGAAAATTATCCATAAACATTGGGGAATCTTACATAAGGACCCAATGTTACAGCAAATATTGCCATCAAGACCTGAAATAATCTTTACAAAGGCAACAAATCTAAAACAAAGATTAGCGCCTAGCTGTTTGAAAAAAGACAATCAAAGACCGGTTACGATTACAACAGGGTTCTTTATGTGTCAAACATGTAAAGGTTGTAAACTACATCCTAACTCCCAAAAAAGCTTCAAAACAATAAAATCAGAAGCTTCACAAATCAATTATGTAATAAAAGACATGATTGATTGTAACACAAGCAACGTGGTTTATTTGTTGCAATGCCCTTGCAATAAACAATATATTGGGAGGACAACAAGGAAACTCAAAATACGCATTGCAGAACATGTAAGAAATATTGAGAAAGGCCTACTACAGCAGAGTGTATCCAAGCATTTTAAAGAGTTTCATGGCCAAGATCCAAGAGTAATAATAGGGAGTGAAGGGGGGAAAGGATGGTAAGCTCTAGCTACTGTCTGTGATACGGTGCCAGGGGTGAGAGGATCATTGAACGTACAAAGTACCTGCCTAAACAAGTAAGAGAACCCCTTTTCAACAAGCACTCATATTGGGATTGATACAAGAAAGTTAATTAAAAATACCTTTATTAGTGTATATGGGTAAAATAAGTGAAGTACATAAACACTCAACACAATTAAAATACGTATTAAACTAAATGTCTCTAAGTCTGAATCGTAGACTACTAGAGGTTGGTATTGAAGGAATATGATGTATCTGGCACCATGTGCAATAAAGAGTTTTAATATCGCAGTGTGAATTGGATGGGGTGCCTCAGTGTGATGTGTGTATTGTTGTTGAAAGGGTCTGGTGTGTGTTACATAAGTAGAGGTGTCAATCACACCGCTTTCAAATCACATCTGATTAATATGTGGTTCAATGGTAGTCTGTAAAGTGTAATATAGCTAGTACATTACTGGCCAGACCAACATAGTATATGCTGATTATGGCCTAGTTGGAGTCGATTGTTAAAGAGACCACCAAAGGGTTAATATATATCCTTCAATGCAACGCTGGATAAATTAAAATGTCAAAGAAAAAGGCTACTATGTAGCTAGGGGTCGGGAGGCTATATTGTGGGAACTATTACTGTGTATCAATGTTATAGTTGGTTCCCCCTGGTCAGTAATATTTCCAAGGTTATAATAGCCTCACATGTGTTCAAACCAAATTAATGTAGTAAATAGATAAATACATAATGAAATGAATCACTGCTCGTATCCCCTGTGAAGGTGGCAAGTGTGTATCTGAATAGGCTTGCTGGTATACAGATAGAAAAAACTGGCCAATTATAAACGGTTTACTTCAGCTGCCTATAGGACAAAAAGCACTCTCTCTCTGCAGACTTATTTGGATGGTTTCACATTTATCTTATAGGGCGAGTGCGCCCTGTCTGCTGGGTAGAGACACTAAGGTATTATAGAGATGGTGCCCTGCAGCCGCTCGGTAAAGTACCCCCTACAATACACCTTGAGAAAGCGTCAGTGTGACGCGAAACGTACGTCGGTGGGCGGTCCTCTGTGACGTCAGCACGTGCACTGGTGCGGCGACGTCTGTCTAGAGAGCGCGGACAATAGCCGCAGCTTCACTCCGAGCTCCACCCGGCAACTTTACTCACAGCGGTGTTCATTAATACACCATGCCGGGCGGAAACTCAACAAATGTCGCCACTCGTGAGCAGAGACTAAACGCTCCGAGATAGCAGCCCCCAACAGCACCCCTGTATTGTAGGGGGTACTTTACCGAGTGGCTGCAGGGCACCATCTCTATAATACCTTAGTGTCTCTACCCAGCAGACAGTGCGCACTCGCCCTATAAGATAAATGTGCTTTTTGTCCTATAGGCAGCTGAAGTAAACCGTTTATAATTGGCCAGTTTTTTCTATCTGTATACCAGCAAGCCTATTCAGATACACACTTGCCACCTTCACAGGGGATACGAGCAGTGATTCATTTCATTATGTATTTATCTATTTACTACATTAATTTGGTTTGAACACATGTGAGGCTATTATAACCTTGGAAATATTACTGACCAGGGGGAACCAACTATAACATTGATACACAGTAATAGTTCCCACAATATAGCCTCACCACCCCTAGCTACATAGTAGCCTTTTTCTTTGACATTTTAATTTATCCAGCGTTGCATTGAAGGATATATATTAACCCTTTGGTGGTCTCTTTAACAATCGACTCCAACTAGGCCATAATCAGCATATACTATGTTGGTCTGGCCAGTAATGTACTAGCTATATTACACTTTACAGACTACCATTGAACCACATATTAATCAGATGTGATTTGAAAGCGGTGTGATTGACACCTCTACTTATGTAACACACACCAGACCCTTTCAACAACAATACACACATCACACTGAGGCACCCTATCCAATTTACACTGCGATATCAAAACTCTTTATTGCACATGGTGCCAGATACATCATATTCCTTCAATACCAACCTCTAGTAGTCTACGATTCAGACTTAGAGACATTTAGTTTAATACGTATTTTAATTGTGTTGAGTGTTTATGTATTTCACTTATTTTACCCATATACACTAATAAAGGTATTTTTAATTAACTTTCTTGTATCAATCCCAATATGAGTGCTTGTTGAAAAGGGGTTCTCTTACTTGTTTAGGCAGGTACTTTGTACGTTCAAGATCCAAGAGGCCTGAAATTTGTGGGCATTGAGAAAGTTAGACCTAGTTGGAGAGGAGGGAATCCGATAACAAAAATATCCAGACAGGAGACTTATTGGATTTATGCCCTCAAAACATTAGCCCCACTTGGTCTCAACATCGATATAGATCTGGGTTCTTTTTTAAGGGATTAAGTTCCATCCATGATTTGTATGGTCCACAAATAGTTATATACATCATCTGCGTGAACATGAGAATGAGGAATGCGATGAGTATTGCAGGATCTCTTTATGAGTATATCATCATGTGAGTTAAGAATGTACGCTATATGATTTGGCTATTTCCATAACATTTTTTCTGCATTAGCGTATGAGAGAACGGGTAGTTTGCAACTAACTGTCTATATTTGATTAACCATTTTCTATTTTCCTTTCTGTACAATTGTAATAAAATGTCCCTTACTATTATTGGGTATGTATATCATAAGAAACATGCAGTGCCACTAGGAAGTGTTAATCTAAACACATATAATTGTTATAATATATATGTAGCAACAAATTCTCTGGTCTGCACCAATCCGCTGTGCGTCGAACCAACATAACATGTAATAAGGATTTGTATATATGTAATATGTTCCACTGGTGGGAATATGAGATGTAATTCCCAACAATAATAATAAAGGGTTAATATCATGGATGAGATCCTACTACACATTACCATAATTGGTCTAGAGTCAGTGGAGTTTATAGCTCCACGTCTGTAATGGGTTAATAGTGGCATATACCCCACAATTTAAAGATTAGTATATAATCTACCCCCAAACCATTAACCGGCTATGTAACATGTAGCCGTGACAAAATTCTGCAACACGAAGGTTAGAAATAGTATATTCCCCCACTTTACAACAAATCTATACACACTATTGATTAGTCATCAAATCCTTTATGGAATGGTGTCTAAGCAACTATTAGATAGAGGTATAAATGTTTAGAACCCATATAATGTGTCTGTATATTAAGCATAATTATACAATGTAATATGTATTATTTGTCTATTTTGTTTAGGTTGATCAATATACCAATTATGTATTAAATTAGAGGGTGACTACATATTTAAATTTGCACTTGCTTATACTTGGTTATTCACCATTTAATCATCAAAGGCTACACAGTATGGTAGTAGTATAAATGGTACCTAAAAGTAATCAATTGTTTAGCTATGCATTATATATATTAAAACCATAGAGCCAATGTATTATGGAAAAAAAAAAAAAAATTCTTTAATTAATTGATTTTTTTAATTAACCAATTGCATAATGGAGGAGGGTATATAACCCTAGATGAGGGACAGAGAGCAGAATCAGCCTCTGACGAAGCCTAACGGAGAAACGCGTAGGGCGTGGTTTACAGACAGTGAACACAGTGTATTCAGCAGGAGTAGCAGCAGACAGCAGCCAAGAGGTGCCGGTGGCCGTTTGTCCCATTATTTGCCTGCAGGAAGACCAGCAGCGCAGAGGATTGAGGCCCCGCTCCCACAGCCCACCGGACGAACTCTCGTGAGAGGGAGTGACGTCACCGCGTCGTCACGTGGCACGGAGCGTGCCCAGGAGACGTGGGTGACCGGAGGAAGATTGAGAACTCTTCGTGGGAAAACAGAAAGAACTCTCTATATGTGAAACCGGACAGCACCTACCTTTAAGTACCGTGAGTACTATACGCACATCAGGTGCAGTGAGATAGACCTATGTAGGTCGATAACCACGGAAAGAGACAGCTCACACAAGGAGACTGTGTGGAACAGTAGAGACACTAAGTGTGTGTGCTATTTACAACCTGGACTCATTTCCCTATTGGTTACAAATCTACAGACTAAGGACTGTTGAAGAAATCTGCATAGTGTTACTACCCTTTTCCAATGAGTGTGAGATGCTGAGAATTCTCAAAAGTTTTATGATATCTCACAGAATGTGAGTCTTTTACTTATAGTCATTTTTTATTAATAATTTTAATAAACTGTGTTACGCTATTTGTGTTCTATCTCTCTTCCTGCATGGGTACCTTTGCTCGAGATTGCAATTGCTGTGGATGACCAGCTGTTCCAGACTCATCGTTTAATTGTTCCAGATCCCAGAGTGGATACAAGGCTTGATATTATCCTATACGCTGTGAGTGCATATTATACCTTCTGGCGGTTTATTTGTTAGAACATACTACCCTATGTTTGTTTTTTCTTGTCTCCATTTGCGCCTAGGTCATTCTCTTTGGAAATTTTCGTTACCAGCCCGTGGAGCGGTAGACCTTTTGGCTGCAGACTGAGTCAGGGAAAGTTAGACTGTAAGGGTGTATACCCTCCATTACATGTGGTAATTATTCTATTTACTAATTTCAGTGTGGTTGCGCTCATTGTATTTCTGTTTTTTTTATATATATATATATATATATATATATATATATATATATATATATATATATACAGGCATTCCCCACATTAACGTACGCAATGGGACCGGAGCATGTATGTAAAGCGAAAATGTACTTAAAGTGAAGCACTACCTTTTTCCCACTTATCGATGCATGTACTGTACTGCAATCGTCATATACGTGCATAACTAATGTAAATAAGGCATTTGTAACAGGCTCTATAGTCTCCCCGCTTGCGCACACCTTCGGTACAGGTAGGGAGCCGGTATTGCTGTTCAGGACGTGCTGACAGGCGCATGCGTGAGCTGCCGTTTGCCTATTGAGCGAGATGTACTTACTCGGGAGTGTACTTAAAGTGAGTGTACTTAAACCGGGGTATGCCTGTATATATATATATATATATATATATATATATATATATATATATATATATATATATAAGGTACAATGGACCTCAATGGTTGATAAGTTACTGTAAAATAAATACACAAATAGTAAAATAATAAAATGAGTCAGAGGACCACTCAACCTCATACAGGAAAAAAGCCAATTCCTTCCAGGGATACAGGTGCACAAGGGGTGAGGGAGTGTGTCGCTGACAACCGTAGTCACAGGCAGCAGGTACTACGCTGCAGTATACCACAACCAGTACCTGCTGCCTGTGACTACGGTTGCCAGCGACACACTCCCTCACCCCTTGTGCACCTGTATCCCGATGCCCGATTCCAGGGCCTTTAACTTGGGAAGCAGGGGGTCGCTGAGGCTGAAATCAAGGCGGTTCATCTCAGGAGACCCCCTGCTCCCGCACACTATTAATACAAATTGATTAAAGCAGATTCATTACAATAGCAGATAGCCGCTACGGTAACGTATTTATTTAATTTTTTATTTGGGTTTTAATACTAGTTTATTGTAGCAGAGGGTCTCCGGAGCACAACCGCCGGTATCTCCTATGAAATGTATTCCCTCAGTCACGCGGTTCTGCTCCGGTGACCCCATGCTGCAATACACTAGTAATAAAATTTTAATTAAAAAATATTAATTTTGGGCAAGATTTGCTCAGGGAGAGGCGTCTCTCTCTCTCTCTCTCTCTCTCTCTCTCTCTCTGCAGCAGAAAGAACTCACCGAGTGAGCCCTTTGAGAGACGATCATCATGTCGCCAGCTACTTACCAGTTTTGCAAATGTTGCTATCACAGGTATTCTGGGCTTTCTGCATACCGTGATAGCAATGCTGTCCAAAATGGCTATTTTTTTTATCGGCTCTTAGTGCATAAGCCCATTTTCAGGAACAATACAAGGATCTTTCTAAAGAACTATATATTCCAAGGGCAGTACAAACGACACAGGTTCATCCGTTAGATGAAATGTGATTTCAACAGCAACAAAGGAAAGGGTTCTTTACAGTAAGGGCAGTTAAAATGTGGAATTCATTACCTATTGAGACTGTGGTGGCAGATACAATAGATATCTTCAATAAAAGTTGGACATCATTTTAGAAAGGAAAGGTAAACAGGGATATACCAAATAAGCAAACACAGGAAGGATGTTGATCCGGGGAGTAATCTGATTGTCATTATTTGGAGTCCGGAAGGAATTTATTTTTCCTCTTATGAGATACCATTGGATGATATTTCATTGGGTTTGTGTTTGCCTTCCTCTGGATCAATATACTGTAAGTACAGATATAGGATAAAGTATCTGTCGTCTAAATTTAGCATAGATTTAACTTGATGGACGTATATCTTTTTTCAACCTCATCTACTATGTGACTATGGGCCTCATGCAGTAAGCGCCGATAAGGCTTTTTTTGGCCATTTTTCCACCAAAAATGCCTTCCCGATTCAGTAAGCGCCGAAAAGTGGCCAAAATCGGTAATTTTGGTTCCCGATAAAAACTTATCGGCAGCCGGGTGCCGATAAGCCACTTTTCGGCACTTTTTGAAATCGGCTGAAATCTAGTAGCCCCGATCAGCTTTTCGCTGCTGATCGGCACTCTAGAATTGAGAATATAACGCCAATTCATCCCGCCAGCTAAAGTTGGCAAGTTGGTGGTGGAGAAGCATCGGCAAGGTCGACACTTAGAAAAAAATCAGGCCTTTTTCCTGGCTGGGATTGATGCCGGGGGTCTCCAGAGCTGATACCCATTAATATCAGCACCGGAGCCCCCCGGCATGCATCCGAGGCAGGAAAAATGCATTTAAAGCGCACTTCATTACCTTAGCGGCTAACCGCTAAGGCAATGAAGGGGTTAACCAGCCGTGCCAGGTTTATTGTGGGTAGCGGGGGTGGATGAAGGGGGTATTTGGCCCTTGTTGCTTGTTTAGGGCTTGCAGGGGGGTTGCGGGTGCACTTAACCCCTATACGACGTAGCGGTTAATACCGCTACGGTCATGAAGGGGTTAAGCCCTCCCGCTACCCACCCGCAAGCCCTAAACAAACCACCATTAGGGCTAATACCCACTTCGGCCACCCCCGCTACCCACAATTAAAAAAATACACACACAACAGCCCCACACTAAATAAATAAATCAATAAATATATAAATAAATAAATATATATATATATATATATTACCCCAACAACCCCTATACCCCACTAACATACACATATATGCACATCAATGATACTATAGGCCGGCGGGGCCCTCGGGTGTTACCCGCAGGCCTACAGTACCAATTTTGTGCCCCCCCAAATTAATGTCAAAACACATACATACTTATAAAGAAGTAACCCCCTGTTGCAGGGTATATGCAACTACACACGCAGGTTCTTTGGATAAGGCTTATTTATTTAGGCTTACTTTATACAGCACACAAAACAAAAATAGCTTTTCATCAGCAAATAAAAGAAAAATGTATTTTTCTTCAGCAGACAAAACAGTTTCTCTTTAGCAGACAGAGTCAAAATAAGGCAGCTACTCTTTTCTATGCAGGAGACAGACAGTTCATAAACCATGTACCTTGCTAACAGACCTTGTATCAGTAATCTCCTCTCTCCTGAACAGCCAGCACCCATGTGTCTACAGCCTGGGGTTTTAACACACCTTGATTAGGCAGCTGGGATCCAACTAATTGTCCTGAGGTTCCCAGCTGAAGTTAACCTAGTCACTGCTGCACTGCAGGCTAAACATAGGTCTGGCAGGCATATAGCTGGTGGCTTTAATTTACCCTGTCACATTCCTCCCCTATTAGTGTGTGGCTGGGGCTAAGCACGTTGAAGCCCGACCATCCACCCCTTCTCTAGAAAAGAAGTCAGCATTTGCGTTCTCTTTTCCCGGCCTATGCTGAATCTCAAATGAGAAGGGTTGAAGGGCCATATACCACCTAGTCAATCTAGCATTGGAATCCTTCATACTATTTAACCACTTCAGTGGAGCATGGTCCGTCACCAAAATAAAATGGACTCCTGCCAGGTAATGCCTCAAAGCCTCGATTGCCCACTTTACTGCGAGGCACTCCTTCTCAATCACTGAGTAGTTTTTTTCCCTCGGGAACAATTTCCTACTCAGGAAAAGGATAGGGTGTTCGACTCCCTCAAACTGTTGTGACAACACTGCCCCTAGCCCTATCTCTGATGCATCTGTTTGCACTATAAAAGGGCTGTTGAAGTCTGGGCTTCTAAGGATGGGACCCTCTGATAGACACCTTTTTATGTCCTCAAAGGCTCTCTGACAATCCCTTGACCATACCACTTGTGTAGGGGCACACTTTTTTGTGAGGTCCGTTAAAGGGGCTGCCACTTCCGAATAGTTGGGGATGAACCGCTGGTAGTACCCTGCTAAACCCAGCAGAGAAGCGTACCTGCGTTTTTGTTTGGGGGGTCGGAACTTCTTTCAGGGCAACTACCTCATCGGCTAATGGCCTTACATTTCCACCTCCCACTGCATACCCTAAGTATTTTGTTTCCGTCTTACCCAAGGCACATTTCTTAAGGTTGGCTGTGAGCCCAGCCTCTCTTAGAGATTTGAGGACCGATTTCAGCCTATTTAGATGGGCCCGCCAGTGTTTACTGTAAATGACAATGTCATCTAGGTAGGCTGCGGCATAAGTCCTATGGGGTCTCAGTACCTTATCCACGAGTCTCTGAAATGTGGCTGGGGCTCCATGCAGTCCAAATGGCATTGTCACAAACTGGTATAAACCCATGGGAGTGGCAAAGGCTGTTTTGCATTTGGACTTTTCCTCTAAGGGTTTCTGCCAGTATCCTTTTGTCAAGTCCAGCGTGGATATATATTCCGCGTTACCAAGGGCGTCAATTAATTCGTCCACCCTTGGCATCAGATATGCATCAAACTTGGATACCGCATTGACCTTTCGGAGGTCCACTCAAAATCTTACCTTCCCATCGGGTTTAGGGACTATAACTAGTGGACTACACCACTCACTGCATGATTCCTCAATTACTCCTAAGTGTAACATTTCTTGTACCTCCTTCTCTACCAGAGCCCTACGACTTTCAGGCAACCTATAAGGACGGGAACGTACTTTTACCCCAGGTGCTGTCTCGATCGCATGTGAAATTAAGTTAGTTTGTCCTGGTAAATCAGAAAAAACATCATGGAATTGTGTAATTACTGCTAACAAATCCCCTTTTTGTTCAGAGGACAACTGTTTACCCATTGGGATTTTATCGTCACTCACGATGTTCTCCCGTGGAGGCTGAGGACCCAAGTCCGTTTCCTTCTCCACCGGGTGGATAAATAGAGACCGCTGCATCTTCCAGGGTTTCAGCAAGTTCACATGGTAAATTTGTTTACCCTTCTTGGACCCTGGTTCAGCGATCTCGTAATCCACCTCACCCGTACGGCGGAGTACTTCGAATGGGCCCTGCCATTTGGCCAGGAGTTTACTCTCGCAACTGGGTAACAATAACATCACCTGGTCTCCCGGGTGAAACACTCTCATGCAAGCATTCTGATTGTAATGTCTCTCCTGACTGTCCTGGGCTGATCTAAGATTCTCCCTGGCAAAATGGCCGACCACATCTAGGCGCTTCCTAAGGTCTAGTACATATTGCAGGGTATTCTTAGAAGGGGACCGCTGTTCCTCCCAGGACTCTTTTAGGAGGTCTAGGATACCCTGGGGTTGGCGGCCATAGAGCAATTCAAATGGAGAGAATCCCGTGGAGGCCTGGGTAACTTCCCGCACTGCAAACAGCAGAAAAGGGAGAAGTTCATCCCTGGCTCTCTTCTCTGAATCTACAAATTTCCTCAGCATACCTTTTAGAGTTCGGTTAAATCTTTCCACCTATCCGTCAGTCTGTGGATGGTAGACCGATGTCCGAACAGACTTGACCTCTAGTAACTTTAAGACATCCTGCATCAGTTTAGCCATGAAATTTGTACCTTGGTCTGTCAACATAACCTGGGGGAGTCCAACCGTGAGAACAGTTCCAACAACTTGTTGGCTACTTGCTTCGCTGTTGCTGTCCTCAGGGAAACGCCTCAGGATATCTTGTTGCATAATCAACTATTACAAGAATAAACCTGTGTCCTTTCGCAGAAGGTTCTAGAGGTCCTACCAAGTCTACCCCAATCCTCTCAAAGGGAACTGACACCAAGGGTAGAGGAACCAAAGGGCCTGGTTTTTGTCCTTTTGGACAAGTTAGCTGGCACTCCGGACATGCCGCACATAGCTTAGCAATATCACTATGCATCCCTGGCCAATAGAATCGGGATGAAATACGGTCCAATGTTTTATCCCTGCCCAGGTGACCACCCCAAGGGACAGAATGGGCTACAGTGAACACAGATTTAACAAATGCCTTGGGAACCAATATCTGTATGGTGACCTCCCCTGTTTGTGTCTGCCTATTCACCCTATACAGGATAACATTGGATAGTTCAAAATGGGGGAATACTATCACCCCCTGTGCATTTAAAATTTGCTCATCAATTTTCACCACCTTGTCATACTGTCTAGCAAGGACTGGGTCTTCCCTTTGCTTCTGGCGAAAGTCAGGGAGGTATAGGTCTGGTAAATCTCCAGGGCCCATATCCCCCTCCCTCTGGCCATCGCTAGCCATCACTTGTGACCTCTGACTACTCGAATGGTCCCCTTGAGACCCAGATTTCTGCAACCAGTCCTGTTTGTCAGAGCGTCTTTGCTTCCGAGTCTTTTGAACCCGGTGTCTACTGGGAAAAAAGTCTGCCGAGAAGGGGAACAGTTTGCCAGGGTTCTCCTGAGCCATAGAATGAGGCTCCTCATGAGAGACTGGAGCCATTAGGTCCAAAAAGAAAGGCCAGTCCCGGCCGAGCACAATGGGGGCAGGGAGCCAAGGAGCGACTCCTACTTCGAGGTAAGCCTCCTGACCTTTTACCTGTAGCCAGATTTTGGCCTTCGGATACCGTTTTACATCGCCGTGTATACATTCTATATTCCATGGGGAGTCAAAAGAACACACGTTAGGCGGTAACAGTTCCTGGAGGACCAGAGTTTTCCCAGAGCCCGAATCTACAAGGGCCTGGATGTTTTTTTCCCCAATCGGGGCTGGAAGTAGCCAGGGCTTGTAATTTTCTCCAGTGAAGGCCGAGGCAATGGTCCTGCTGAATGAACAATCCATCAGTGGACAATCCACATACCGGTGGCCTTGTTCTCCGAAGGCGGAACATGGAGAGGGTTCCCTCGCAGGAGGGGCTGTGGATAGCGCTCCGCTGGACCGGATACTGGAGACCAAGCATCTGGTGGGTCCTGTGGGCAACGTCCTCGGAAGTTCCTCTCATTTTGCGACGAGCCGACATCAGGAAGGAGATGAGGGTCTCGGCGGGGACCAGCATTTTGAGTCCGCCATTGCTGGAACGACTGCTCCTTCCGTTGGACTTGGCGGTTTCGCGTGGATGGGCCGTAGGTTCCACATTGATCCGAGCTCCCTCTTTGGGTGTCCGCCGGTGCCGGTGGAGCCGGATCCATCGGGTTCAGGACACTCGCCTGTTCCTCAGCCCCAAGGAAGTTCTCCACGAGTCGGACCGCCAAAACTAGGGTTTTAGCCGCTTGGCGTTTTACCCATGAGCATGCGGAAAGGGGTATTATTTGTAGGAATTGTTCCAAAACCACCTGCTCAAGAATTGCCTCCTTAGTACACTCCTCAGGTTGTATCCAGCGCGTACACAAGTCCAATAACCGCTGAGCGAGAACCCGGGGTCTCATCTTAGCGGTATACTTCATGTTCCGGAACTGCTGCCGATAGGTCTCTGGGGTCAGTCCTAAGCGATCCAGTATGGCGGCTTTCACTTGTCGGTAGTCCATTGCCTGATCTGCAGGGATGCCCTGATATGAAGCCTGGGCTTCTCCTATGAGGAGCGGGGCCAAAGCAGTTGCCCAGCGATCTGCAGCCCAGCCCTGAGCTTCGGCAACTCTTTCAAATGTCAGTTAAAAAGCCTCTGGATCCTCGTTCTGAGCCATTTTCCTCAGGAGTATCGGGGGTGTGCTTGCAAGTTCTGCACTGGCAGACCCTTGGAATTGCGTCAGCAGCTTGGCAATCCGCTCATCCTGTGCTGCTTGTAGTCTTTCATCTCTCTCCGCTTGCAGCCGGGCCAACTCCTGCATTAACTGTCCCTGCTGTCTGATCTGCTCGCACAGAAACTCTTTCAAAAGTTCTTCCATTCTTGTGTGTGTGTGTGTGGCCCGTTAACTGCAGGAGCCTTTTGAAAATCCCAGGACTTCTAACACCATATGTTGCAGGGTATATGCAACTACACACGCAGGTTCTTTGGATAAGGCTTATTTATTTAGCCTTACTTTATACAGCACACAAAACAAAAATAGCTTTTCATCAGCAAACAAAAGAAAAATGTCTTTTTCTTCAGCAGACAAAACAGTTTCTCTTTAGCAGACAGAGTCAAAATAAGACAGCTACTCTTTTCTATGCAGGAGACAGACAGTTCATAAACCATGTACCTTGCTAACAGACCTTGTATCAGTAATCTCCTCTCTCCTGAACAGCCAGCACCCATGTGTCCACAGCCTGGGGTTTTAACACACCTTGATTAGGCAGCTGGGATCCAACTAATTGTCCTGAGGTTCCCAGCTGAAGTTAACCTAGTCACTGCTGCACTGCAGACTAAATATAGGTCTGGCAGGCATATAGCTGGTGGATTTTATTTACCCTGTCACACCCACCCCCCCTAACACATACAGTATAGTAATGGGCACAATTACTATTATCCACAAATGGATAATAGTGAATGTGCCCATTTTAAATACATAAAGAACAATAAATACATTAAATACATATTGCACTCACCCTTGTCCGGCTGCCACGATTAAGGCCATCCTCATCTTCAACACCGTCCATGCTGCCTCCGATGCTGCAAAATATAAACAAGAATAAAAACAGCCAATGTAATGTCCCCTAACCCCTTAATCACCATAGCGGCGTATCGCCAGGTTATCTGGAGCCGTTTTATCACCGGCTCATCAGCGTTTTGCTTTCGCAGTGATTCGCCAGGGATTCGGCCCTTACTGAATACTGCGAGGGCAAATTGCCAAAATCATGCCAATAGGGAACACTTGCCGAGAGCACTTTTTCGGTGCTTAATGCATAGAGCCCTATGTATGCCCAGTCAATATCTGCTACATCTGGACACACTCACCTGTCAAGACATATAGTTTTATATTGACCCATAAATGCCCAGACCTGGGTAATCTCACAAAGGTCTTTCCTTCTGCCCAACCAACCAAATAGATATTTTTGATACAGTCAAAGATCTTAACCTATTCTGTCGAAAGTTAAATCTTCACAAATTCTTCAAAAAACGAAGAGTCTGGCAGAATAGGAATACACCCCTGGAACACTTAAACACACAGGATTGTGAAAATATTGAACTCCTAGAGAGTCTCATGGATGAAAACACTAGACCAAGGGGAGAAGGGCCTTTCACCACGCTTAAGAACAAATCTTACTTTGTCCCTCCATCTGATACTAGTGCGAATGTTGATGTTTTCTGTCAACTGGTCACCAAAGACATAATGTCTTTAAAGGTTAAAAAAGGGAAACAAAATCTTACTTATAAAGAACGTCTAGCATTAAAGGATTTAGCAAACGACCCCACAATCATTATCAAACCTTCAGACAAGGGAGGAAATGTGGTGATTCTTAACCAATGTGATTATATTGTTGAATGTAAGTGTATTTTGTCGGACAGTAAATGCTATAAAATTCTAAAAAGTAATCCAACAATAGCGTTTACTAAAGAACTGACGACTATACTTACTGAATGCTTACTCAACAAACTAATCTCTAAAAATGAACATGATTATCTATTGAGTATAAAAAATGCACAGATGCGCACCAGGGATTAATGAAAGGTAATTTATTAAAAATGTACACAAATACTGAGGGGATCCAACCCCACCTCAGAAGAAGGCTAAGCAGCTAAATAGCTCAGTAACACCAGAGAGAACCTCTCATTGTAACTAAACCCTAAGCTGCACAGCATACAGTTTACAATAAAAATGCATAAGAAATAAAACATGAAAAAAACCATGAAAACAACCTATCTAACGATTTATAATGAAACCGCCGTAGGATAGAACAACTGGCAAGGGGAGACGGACACTCACACTGAGACAGGCAGCAGGGTCGCGGTGACTGCAGAGGATCCGGATCTCGGCACCGCGAAGATGGAAAACACAGCTGCTGTCCCCTGTAGGCTCCGTCACAGCTTGCCAGCAAACACGCGCAGGATGACCTGTCGTGACCTCTACGCGTTTCGCACCACGTGCTTCGTCAGGAGGTCTGTATACCTCATGGGTTTGTGGTTCAGGCTGTTGCCCACTTTCTAAGAGCCAGGGGGGATGACATGAAACTACACAACACCTTAATAAAACAACAAGAAACACAGCGCACAACGCTCATAGTGCATTAAATGATATCTTTAGTAACCAAAATAAGAAGGTAAGTATTGTGCGTACATAAAACAAAATTTAAACAAGCATTTCAGGGTTATTGTTACCCAAGCACCAACGGACGCCTGTGATGGTCTCGTGGCTCTCTCCTTCTCACTCCAACAACCTCGATGTAGGGCCTGGAAAATCTCCACTCCAAACGCTGGTGTTTTGGCCTCTCGCCTTAGGGAAAGGCTAGTGCAGCTTCAGCAGTCCAGAAAAAGACCTCCGCTTATATGCGTTGTGCCCGTCACTGCATAAATCTCGTGTATAACGGAGCAGCGGAGTACACGCGGTTTTGCGTCCTGGTCGAGAGCTTCTTCCGGGTCTGTGACGTCACAAGATCGCGAGATACCCTGAAATGCTTGTTTAAATTTTGTTTTATGTACGCACTATACTTACCTACTTATTTTGGTTACTAAAGATATCATTTAATGCACTATGAGCGTTGTGCGCTGTGTTTCTTGTTTTTTTGTGTGCATTTAGGGGGGACCAGAGCCATCCCTGGTGTCACAGCTGCAGACGCTCCATAAATATTCATACTATACACAAGGTCACCTATTTAATTGTATCACATTCATCACGTTATTTATATATTGTTGTTGCGCACTTTTCTTTTGTTCACCTATTTCACAACACCTTAATATTGGACCTCCTTCGGTATGTTCTGACCCACAACTTCTTCCTTTTCGAGCATCAACTCTACCACCAGGTGCAGGGTACGGCAATGGGGACAACCTGTGCCCCCACATATGCCAACCTGTACCTGGGATGGTGGGAAGAGATGATTGTCTTCGTGGAAGACCACAAAAGGTTTTTAACTCATGTGGAGTTGTGGGTCAGATTTATAGACGATATCCTGCTCATTTGGAGTGGGACTGAAGATCTTTTGAAGGAATTTATCCAAAGGGTAAATAAGAACAAACATAATCTCACCCTTACATATCAGTTGAGTAAAACTCAATTGGATTTCCTCGATATTACTATATCTAAAAATGGCATGGGTGGGCTGGCAACTAGCATCTATCGAAAACCTACCTCTACCAACACGCTACTTATGGCAAGTAGCCATCATCCTAGGCACATTACGGATAATATTCCAATAGGACAGTTCCTGCGCCTTAGAAGGAACTGTTCCTCCTTATCCGAATTTAAGATACAAGCCAAGGAAATGACAATAAGGTTCAAAGAGAGGGGTTACACAAATAAAATCATAAAGAAGGCCTACTACCGGGCACTTACATCTGAAAGAACAGTACTACTCGCTGACAAAAAAGAGACAACAACGGACAACATAATAAGGTTTATTGGCAAATACATGAGCTGAGACAGATTTTGCAACAGCATTGGCATGTCCTACAGGAAGATCAGGATCTGTGTAAAGTTCTCCCCGTAACTCCGAGCATGTGTTGGAAACGGAGTGGCAACATTAGGGACAGACTTGCCATAGCCATCTCCAAAGCAAACCAAATAAAACCTGGTTGGGAGAAAAACCATTAGGGTACTACAAATGCATGAGATGCAAAGCATGCCCTGTTATGAGAAATGTAAAAACGTTCATGAATCATACACAAACACAAACTTATCCAATTAAAGAATTTATTAATTGTGATACCTGTGGTGTTGTTTATCTTATGACATGTGAGTGCGGGAAGCGCTATGTAGGGAAAACACACAGAGCATTTAACATCTGTGTCCTTGAACATATTGGCAACATCAGGAATTCGGTAGATACCCCAATAGTCAGACATGTTACTGAATTTCACCAAGGTAATCCTAATGCTATGAGTTTCATTGCCATTGAACATATTCAGCGAAATCCATGAGGAGGAGATTGGGACAAAACACTTCTCCAAAGAGAAAGTCGTTGGATATTTTTGTTACAGTCCCGGTCACCCTCTGGACTCAATGAGGGATTTCAATATTCAGCATACCTTCATTAAACAAATACTAAGGACTACAGATATGTAAAACCTTTCCCCTCCCCCCACCCCTCTCTATAGGGAGAATTTCACCATATTTAACATGTGGGGATCCAGGGTATACAGGAGTAATACAACCATGATCCGTATTGACCTTAGGGGCGGATTACTTTAAAGTTCATACATTCCTACATTCTATCATCCTTTATTAGTTATCCGTTATATACCTACTTTATCTTTCTGTGAGACCTCCCACTAATTACAGTCACTCAAATGCCTTATACATAATAGGGATACTATTCATGAAAGATAGGTCCGTGACAATGTGTCACTTATGTCAGACCTGACACGATAGGGTCAATCCCACAGTCTCCTACCAATAGGAGCTAAGTGCTGCCAATAAAAAGCCCAGTCAGGCATTGAAGAGCAGACTCCTCCCCCTGATGAAGCGCGTGTATCGCGCGAAACATATGTCGGGTTAGTCGGACGTCACCACGGTGACGTCACTGAGGAGCGGCGGGTCCTGCGGCTCATGCGGTTGATGCCTAGACACACGGCTTGTATAATCTTTTTCCTTCTGTGCTGTAGGGGTTCGCCGCAACCCATATCTATACAAACCACTGTTGGTGATGTACAATTGTTCTTTTGAATGTGCAAACGCACGAGTATCTCCTGCATAGCATATGTGTTGTAGGACTCACTGCTACTTAACAGCAGGTTCGCACCAGTGGTTACACAGCAGTTACTTTTCTGGTTAAAGACGAGCTGGTTACATTGTGGCACTTTGCACTGCCTAGTATATCCTCATATAGGCATTTGCAGGGTATGCTCACTACATTGTGTCTATAGAATATACATGTGTGATATTTGAGTTTCAGCAAGCTACTGGCTATTATGCTCCATGTATTGCATGTTTGATTTTTAAATGCCTATATATTCCAACAGGATAGCCAAAGTGAAATAGGTGATGTCCATACAGTTTATTTAATTGTGACAATATATTTGACTATCACATGTGTGGACCCTAACCTACAGTATATCACATAGTGCAACTCTAGTTTGCACAGCAACACACTGGTTGTTGCATACATATACCGCAGAGTCTTTGAGACTGCAGGAAGGGGGAAGATCATTTTCTGTCTGTAGAAATCTTACAGTAATTTATCAGAACCTCCATTATTTTCCTATTCCACCGCTCCCACATGGGGATTTTAAACAACTTTTTAAAAACCTTTTTTATTATTGAATGTGATAATTAGATGTATTAAAGAATTTTTGTTTTTTTCGTCGGTTCCATACCCTGACAGGGAACAGTGCTTAGCCTCTTGGTTATTAGGAGCAATATATTATCCTATAGGGTAAGAGTGCAAACTACTAGGGTGCTTTACTCAATTCTTTTTGAGTTCTCTTGGTTATATAATCTCACAGAAGATGGAGAACATAGATATTTTTTTTTTTCCAAACATTTTTTATTAGGCATAGTTATTTTCACATACATTGAGTTACTTTACATTTCTGGCCTAATACATATAGGTTTTCCTTGTTCAATTAGGGGGGAGGGCACACTCAGGGCCACTTTATGGTCCATGAGGTGTGGAGAAAGAGAGAAAAAGTATGATGAAAAAGAGGGGGGGAAGATAGGGATGGAGGGGGGGAGGGTTCATCCCTCCTCTCGTCTGGCCGCGCTTCTTCTGATCTCCCCAACGAACATAGATATTTTTAAATGCCTGTTAACCCTTTGGTTGCTGTATGGATAATACAACTGCATAGCAAAAAGGCATTAACGTGACACTCATGCAACAAACATTATACTCTGATGTGGTGATAGTACATGATACCATTAATTCTTGGCTACAAACCTACACTTGCATATAAAAGTGTAATATCCTGTACTCCTAAAAATGATTTTCCTTACCTAACTTTTGAAAAGTCAGCCCTACGCTGATTGCTGAGCATAAACTGTTCTGTCGTGCTTGCTACAAGCTGCCTTGTCGTGTACTCTTGTCTCTTGAACCTAGACTCCCAGCCTTGAACCGGACTTCTGACCTCTGGCATCCTTGGACCTCGGCTCATCTACCGGACTTCTGTTCTCTCCCATCGAGGGCTTCGGACTTTGACTACTCTTGATCTCTCCAATTCTGACTATAGCAAGTACCTCTTCGATCCCACACTCTCCTGCCCTGACCCGGCTAACCCACACCGACTTTGCTTATCGGACCCGCCCTCGCGGCTGTAGGGCGGTGGTTTTCATACATCCCCACCTAAACCTCGCGGTCCAGTACGGTTTGTGGTAAGTATGCGTGACACTAATATTTTAACCCAAGGTCACTGAGCACTGGGTTCATACTGAAGAACATACAGTACATGCATAAAGTGTGGTGTAAGCAATGATTATAGAGGTGAACACAGTACATTTTAAGACATTAAAAAAACTATTTCCGCTTTTGTCTTACTAAAATGTGTCTTTCTCCTTTATGATCACCTGTGTTTATAGGTTAAAATTATTATATTATTAATTAAATTCTGGTCTACAATACTCCTGAATTTCTTTGGATAATGGTGGTTTGAAAAATAAGGTTTAGTCTAGAAGCTACAGATTGACCAACTCAATCTCGATGATAGACCAAGCCGAAATGTTTGTACGGTGTATTGCCACCACTGAATATTTGAGTAATAATCCCCAAAGGACATAGCATGTCTGACGATATGGACAATGAGGCTCTTATAATAAATTTGAAGCCCAGCCGTTGCCCTATTGTCTGGATAAATATACAGGGTTGCCCTGTATATACATCCTATTGTGGCTCATGTAGCCAAATATATTACAGATGCAGCACTATGGTTGGTCGCGTAGTCGGCACGGAGTCCTCCAATGGAACGAAGATTCCAAAAGCCAGGGTGTGCAGCGCACAGCAAATATAGAAAGAGCAGGTCTTGCAATAACAGTCCTTTATTGATGGATCATATGGATGTGGGACAGCAGCAAAACTTCAACGCGTTTCGTTCAGAGAACTTTATCAAGAAGTGCTGTGTATTATAAAATCAACAATTTAAATGCAGCTGACTGCCTTGATTTCGCGCCAAACTGTGACGTCATCACGCGTCATCAACCAATGAAAATTGTGTACTCCGCGCATGCGCCGCGCGCCAGAGTACTCTGGGAATCCCTGCTAATTCCAGCCGCGCTCAATCATGAGCGGCACGCCTCTCTGGGCGGCCTCTCCACTGAGAGCACGCCTCTGGCAACCGCGCGGCTGGAATTAGCAGGGATTCCCAGAGTACTCTGGCGCGCGGCGCATGCGCGGAGTACACAATTTTCATTGGTTGATGACGCGTGATGACGTCACAGTTTGGCGCGAAATCAAGGCAGTCAGCTGCATTTAAATTGTTGATTTTATAATACACAGCACTTCTTGATAAAGTTCTCTGAACGAAACGCGTTGAAGTTTTGCTGCTGTCCCACATCCATATTATCCATCAATAAAGGACTGCTATTGCAAGACCTGCTCTCTCTATCTTTGCTGTGCGCTGCACACCCTGGCTTTTGGAATCTTTATCCCACTTCAGCTGCACGCTCTGGAAGGGAGACTCTGGGAAGAAGCAATATCGTGAGTACATTACCTGGGGCTTACCCAATGAGGAAGGGGGGGTGTCTCTGGACAACCCACCCCAACCTTCAGGGTACCTTATGCCCTCTTAAGGCTTAGTACTGCTACTTTTACTCATTATACCCAGTTTATGCTCCCTTCCATCACATACGGTCCCAGCACTTTCTGAGCACCATCCCACAAACAAACTCCAATGGTACGATCCTGACATCCGCCTGCTCGTGGAATATCCATGACCAGACTAATGGCTCATCAGGATTAACACAGCGGGGGTCCCTGTATATGAATCTGACTCCCGCTCTGTGAATCCTACTGGGCCACATCAGTCTGTAAGAGATTCGTACTGACATAATCAGTCACTCTCTGCGCACCTCATAACGGGCAATCAAAGCGTTTTTATTTTAATAACATACAGACGGGCCCCGCTAATACGGCGGGTTCCATTCTATGGCCCCGCAGCAAAGCGAAAATCGCTGGA